>NW_006921631.1:7769487-7770782 GCF_000298275.1 Orycteropus afer afer | reverse complement strand
CAATCATTGGCCAACAGAGATGCAAATCAAAACAACAATGAGATATCATCTTACCCCAGCACTGATGGCAAGGCTCAACAAGACAGAAAATAACAAATGCTGGTGGGGATGTGGAGAGATTGGGACTCTCATACACTGCTTATGTGACTGTGAAGTGACACAACCACTGTGGAAAGCAATACGGTGATTCCTTGTTGTTGTTAGGTGCCGTCAAGTCATTTCCGACTCATAGCAACCCCATGCACAGCAGAACGAAACACTGCCCGATCCCACACCAGCTCCATGATCCTTGCTATACTTGAGCCCATTGTTGCAGCCACCGTGTCAGTCCATCTTGTTGAAGGCATTGCCCTCTTTCGTTGACCCTCTACCTTACCAAGCATGACATCCTTCTCCAGGGAATCGTCCCCTCTGACAATATAACCAAAGTATTTAAGATGAAGTCTGGCCATCCTCACTTCCAAGGAGCATCTCTGCTGCACTTCCTCCAGGACAGATCTGTTAGTTCTTTTGGCAGTCCATGGTACGTACCTTCAGCATTCTTGGCCAGCACCACAACTCAAAAGCATCAACTCTTCTTTGGTCTTCTTTATTCACTGTCCAGCTCTCACATGCATACAGGCAACTGGAAATATCATGGCCTGTGTCAGGCACACCTTAGTCCTCAAGGAGACATCCTTGCTCCTCAGCACTTGAAACAGTTCCTTTGCAGCCGACCTGCCCAGTGCTACATGTCATCTAATGTCCTGACTGCTGCTTCCATTGGCGTCGATTGTAGAACCAAGCAATGTGAATTCTTTGACAACCTCAATCTTTTCTCCATTTATCGTGATGCTGCTTATTGGTCCAGTTGTGAGGATTTTTGTCTTCTTTATATTGAGATGTAATCCACACTGCAGACTGTGTTCCTCAATCTTCATCAATAAGTGCCTGAAGTCATCCTCACCTTCAGCAAGCAAAGTTGTATCATCAATGTATCTCAGGTTGTTAATGCTTCTTCCTCCAATCCTGATGCCACATTTTTCTTCATACAGTCCAGCTTCTCGGATTATTTGCTCAGCATATTGACTGAATAAATGTGGGGAAAGGATACAACCCTGACGCACTCCCTTCCTGATTTTAAACCATGTAATGTCCCCTTGTTCTGTTCAAATGACAGCCTCCTGGTCAAGGTACAGTTTCCTCATGAATACAATCAAGTGTTCAGGAATTCCCATTCTTCTCAATGTTATCCATAATTTGTCATGATCCACACAATCAAATGCCTTTGCATAGTCAGTAAAGCACAAGTAAAC
>NW_006921631.1:7766011-7768932 GCF_000298275.1 Orycteropus afer afer | reverse complement strand
GATTGCCCCATCTTCCTTCCGAGGAGTGGCTGGTGGGTTTGAACCGCCAGCCTTCTGGTTAGCAGTCAAGTGCCTTAGGCATTATGGTACCAGAGCTCCTAAAGAATAATATGTTGTTGTTGTTATGTGCCGTCGAGTCAGCCCCAACTCATAGCGACCCCTCCTTGGGTTTCTGAGGCAATATCACTACAGAAGTAGATTGCCCATCCTTCCTTCCGAGGAGTGGCTGGTGGATTTGAACCACCAACCTTCTGATTAGCAGTCAAGTGCCTCAGGCACTGTGCTACCAAAGCTCCTATTACACCAAAGAGGAGTCTGCAAAATACCACATAATATGGATGAACTTGGAGGACATTATGCTGAGTGAAATAAGTCAATCACAGAAAGGACAAATATAGTATTAGTTCGTTGTTGTGGAGGGTCAAAGAAAGGTTTATATATGGAGGGAAACTTTCTTTGTTGGTTACGAGGGGTGGGAGGGGAGAGGAGGGAACACTGCAAACAAAAATGCATTGACCCATGTCACTTTAGTTTTGTGTATTTCACTGTACATAAATTATATTTCAATAAAATGCATTTAAAAAAAGAAGAGAACTTATCATTTGCATCATAAATATGTCAGTATTTTATGACATCACAGAACTGAGAAAAGTACAAAAACTCTCTGATATATGGTGTTATTAATTAGAGACCAGCAAGGAGAAACTGTCACTTTGTGATGCTACCACAGCAAACTTGTCTGGACCTCAGGGAAAGAAGCCTTTTAAGCTCCAATTCTAGCTTCTTCTCTTCTATTCACTTTAATAAGCGTACCATTTGAACTCCAGAACTGAACATTTCCAAAGTGAACATTTTGATAAATTCAAACTGGTTGCAATACCCTAGGGGATCAATATTTGCAATGAGAAATTGTTTAATTCCTTCTCAATTTCCCCACTGCAACAATTATGATCAGTGGAAGAATTCTTGTTAATGATTCCAGGTTTCTATTAGATGAGAAGAGAGACTTATTTTTGTATAAAGACACTTTATCTTAGAATTTCCTCCTTTATAAACATACATGGCCAAGTTTCTGCCCTTGGGAATGGGATAATAGATGTTGTGTGTCTATTTGGCTTTTTTCTTTAATTTAGGAGATTACTTTATCTCCTTTCTGGCATTGATTTGTTTTGTTGTGTAGTGATTTGCTATTGCTATAATATTTAAACATGTTCTTAAGAGGCTATTGCTAATGGGTAATATTTATACAAAACAACTTAGATCTTAGCTATTTATTTTATAAAGAAGATATACCAATTGCATAAATTATCAGGAATGACGTGAAAAAATCTGAACCGATAGCCACATAGTAAATTATAACATTCCATTATTTATTTAAAAAGAATGTCAGAGTTTCTCAGCCCTTTATACCCTTAAAATGATGGAATGTCCCTCTTCTGTATGTTTCATCTACTGGTATGTAGCATATTAGACACAAAAACTGAGATATTTTTAAAATATATCCTTATTTGTTCATTTTAAAATAACAACTAAAAACTCATTGCCTATTAAAATAAATAACATATTTTATATTTAAAAAATAATAATAATTTCACTATATTTTCCGGGACAGAGAAATTTTAATGAAAAGGATAGCATTGCTTTGAATTTTGCAAATCTCTTTAATGTCTGGTTTGACAGAAGACAGCTGGATTCTCATATATGCCTCAGCATTCCATCTGTTTCAATATGTTGTTTTAATTGAAATTTTTATAAAGGCGTACAACTTCACAGAGATATGTAGTTTGAAAAGTGAGCCATATTTTAATTGCCTCTGCAGATAATTGTGTTATTCCTCTTTGATATTAAAAGAAAACTCTGTATTAATTGCAATGTGGAATCTGAAAACGTATCAATAAACTTTTTGTAGTCTTACATTAAAATCCATTGATCTATCTTGCACTTGAAACACAACTTTTAATGATGTGTGAGTTTTTACCATCATGTATTGGTCATTTAGAAAATATTAGGTTCCTAAGTTGTACAGATCTTCCAAATGCTGACATATTTCATTATACAATATCAAAGAATCACATTTTTTAGTATCATCACCAATCACCAATCTTATCAGAAAAAATCTTTACATTGTTGTTGTTGTTAGGTGCCATCGAGTTGGCCCCGACTCATAGTGACCCCTCCTTGGGTTTCAGAGGCAGTATCACTAAGGAAGTAGATTGCCCCATCTTCCTTCCTAGGAGCGGCTGGTGGATTTGAACCACCAGCCTTCTGGTTAGCAGGCAAGTGCCTTAGGCACTATGCTACCAGAGCTCCTAAATCTTTACATATAGGGGAAAAAAATGTACTAGTTTCCTAGGGCTGCTATAACAAAGTACTGCAAACTAGGTGGCTTTAAACAACAGAAATTTATTGTCTTATATTTCTAGGGTTTATCTGTCCAAATTCAGTGTGTTCACTAGGCCATTCTCCCTTCAAAATCTCTAGGGGAAAATCTTTCTTATCTCTGTCAGCTTCTGGTAACCTCAGGCATTCCCTCACTTGTAGATGCATTTTCACATGACTGTGTTTCATCTATGTCTGTGTCTCTTGTCTTTTATAAGGACACCATTCAGCCTGGATTAGGACTCACCTTACTCCAGTATGACCTCATATTAACTGATTACATCTTCAAAGGCCCTATTTCCAAACAAAGTCATATTCACAAGTACCAGGGTGTTCTGGTTACCTAGTGCCACTCTGATAGGAATATACCACAAATGGGATGGCCTCAACAAACAGGAGTTTATGCTTACAATTTGGAAGCTTTAAGTCCAAGTTCAAAGTGCCAGGCTCTAGGGACTGGGTGAAAGCCCCTCAACCTTGGGGTCCAGCTCTGCCTCCTGCTCCCAGCCCACTGGAGCTAGAGGCATTTCTTCACTCAGACA
>NW_006921631.1:7762510-7765911 GCF_000298275.1 Orycteropus afer afer | reverse complement strand
CCTGATGTTACCAAACCACATGGCAGGCCATTAACTTAAATCCATTGTAAGTCCCAAAGTCGGCAGAGCATAGCAGGCTGCTGAGCAACGACACAGCTACATGCAGGGTCCAAGTGTGCCATAGGCTAGAGACCATTCCCAAAGCTGCTTCTTATATATGGGAAGCAGACCACATCCCCAAAGCAGCTACGCAGCTGCTCCCAGTAGATTCCACCATGGAGCTGATTGCCAGTCTCATCATGGGGAATAACTACCACCAGCTGCCAAGCCACTCAACCAGGCCTAGCCAAGTTGACACACAAACAAAACCACCACACAGGGTTAAAACTTCAAGCTTATCATGGCAGATACAAGTTTTCCAATATTCCAATTTTTGCTTAAAAACTCTAATTTTATCATTGACAACAAATGTCATTAAAGTAGCAGGATGACTTTGTCCACTTTTTAGAAAATATAGGCCAAAAACCAAATAACTCTAGAATAACTGTAATTTGTCAGCCATTCCTTCAAGTAAAAATGATGTTGCAAGAAAAAAGCCGCTAGTTCAGCCCATAACTTAAACAATTGTAAAAGGGTTTTTACTGGAGACAACCATAATACTTCAGAACACAGCAAAAGTGCTTTACACACACTTCTCATTTTGTTAAATGGAATATTACAAAGGTTCAATATTTAAATAAGATTAATAATTTTTGCCACTTAAAGCACACTGTTAGGCAAAATTGGCACTTTTTTTTTTTAATTGCAAATGCATGGTAAATGTTGTTGTTGTTAGATACCACCAAGTCAGCTCCTACTCATATTGCTATGAGTATGTACAACAGAACAAAACACTGCCTGGTCCTGTGCCAGCCTCACGATCCCTGCTATACCTGAGCCCATCGTTGCAGCCACTGTGTCAATCCATCTTGTTGAGGACTTTCCTCTTTTTCATTGACCCTCCACTTTGCCAAGCATGATATCCCTCTCCAGAGAATGGTCCCTTCCGACAGCATGACCAAAGTAGATGAGACAAAGTCTGGCCATTCTCGCTTCCAAGGAACATTCCAGCTGCACTTCCTCCAGCACAGATTTGTTTGTTCTTTTGGCAGTCTATGGTACTTTCAGTATTCTTTGCCAGCACCACAACTCAAAAGCATCAACTCTTCTTTGGTCTTTCTTATTCATTGTCCAGCTCTCACGTGCATATGAAGCAATTGAAAATACCATGGCATCTTAGACTTCAAGGAGACATCTCTGCTCTTGATTTGCCCAATGCAATTCATCCTCTGATATCTTGGCTGCTGCTTCCATTGATGTTGATTGTAGAATCAAGTAATATGAAGTCTTTGACAACTTCAATCTTTTCTTCATTTATCGTGATGCCGCTTATTGGTCCAGTTATGAGGATTTTTGTTTTCTTTATATTGAGGTGTAATCCATACTGCAGACTATATTCCTCAATCTTCTTCAGTGAGTGCTTTAAGTCATCCTTACTTTCAGCAAGCAAAGTTGTGTCGTCTATGTATCTCAGGTTGTTAATAAGTCTTCCTCCTATCCTGATGCCATGTTCTTCTTCATATAGTCCAGCTTCTCAGATTATTTGTTTAGCATACTGATTGAATAACCCTGACACACTCCCTTCTTGATTTTAAACCATGCAGTAACCCCCTGTTCTGTTCAAAAGACAGCCTCCTGGTCTATGTACAGGCCACACCAGGTGTGGCCTGTACATAGACCAGCAGCAGCCTGAGGGAGACCAAGAAGGAAGCATGCTAATGAGGAAGATGATAAAAGACAGTGAATACTAATATGATTTGGTGACACTCAGATTTATTCTGACACACCAGTACTTTTACCACCATTGTTTTGTACCATTAGTGCAAATATCAACACAGTGATAAAGACAAAGTCTTAATATTATTATAAAAAATAGTTGCCCTCTGTCCAGAGCCTCTCTGGAAGGGCCTCAGGAACCATGGGTCTATAGACTACACTTTGAGAACTGATACTCTACATAATCTTAAGATTAGTCATAACATCTGAGGCTAACGTTTAAAGCATGCTAAAACTGCAGCAACACGGCCTAGTGAAGACAGAGTAAAGAAGTCAGAACTGAGCAGGTTAAAAGGGACAAGGAAGATTAGAGGATCACCCTTCCAACAAAGCGAATCCTATTGTTAGATGAAATTCCAAGTCAGACTGGTGTTAGACAAGACAGCACTGTCATTTGAAGTAGGAATCAGTTTATTTCTAATAGGCTCATAGCCACGGGCTGGGTTATAAGGATCAGACATTATTCTCCAGAAGTGCCATTGGCAAGAGCCAAGCAGAATAAATCTTCAATTGTATAGGTTATAGTCAAACACCCAGTCATTATGGATGGAATCAACTAGGGAGAGGTTGGAGAGGAGAAATAAGAGGGTAAACAAATGAAATTGAAGTTGTATGCAGGCTCCAGTGGCACAGAACAAAGTATATCAGGTCCTAGTTCTATAGTAGCAATAATGATACCAGACCATGCCAACGGACATCCAAGGCTAATAATAAACCTCATTCCTTGATGTGTCTTCCTCCTGAAATTAGGAATAGTAGAATTTTCAAATATAAAGCTTTAATAACTACACCTGTGTTATGGATTAAACTGTGCCCAAAAAATGGATATGTTGAATTGTACCTGTGGATGTGATTGGAAATAAGGATTTTGAAGATTAACATGATTCCTGTCCTTATAAAAGAGGAGAACAAACACGGAGAAATAGACACAGGGAGAAGACACCATGTGAAGATGCATCTACAAGTCAAGGAATGTTAAGGATTGGTAGGAGCTACCAGAAGCTAGGAAAGAGGTAAGGAAGAGGCTCTCTTTCTGAGAGCCCTCAGAAAGAATCAACAGTGCTGATTTGGACTTCTAGCCTCCAAAACTGTGAAAGAAATTAATATACACCTATATATGTTGTTGTTAGGTGCTGACTCAGTTCTGACTCATAGCAAACCTACATACCAGAGAATGGAATGAAACACTGTTTGCTCCTGTGTTACTCTCACAATTATTGTTATGTTTGAGCCTATTCTTGCATCCACTGTGTCAGTTCATCTCATTGAGAGCCTTTCTATTTTTCACTGACCCTCTACTTTACCAAGCATGATGTCCTTCTCCAGGGACTGGTCCCTCCTGATAACATGTCTAAATACGTGAGACAAAGTCTTGCCATTCTCTCTTCCAAGGACCATTCTGGGGCTGTATACATGTTACACACACACACATACACACATATATTTGTTGTTATGTGCTTTCCAAGCCAGTATCACTACAGAAGTAGACTGCCCGAGCTTCCTTCTGAGGAGTGGCTGGTGGGTTTGAATCACCAGCCTTCTGCCTTAGGCAGTACACTACCAGATATATATAGAAACAGATTATA
>NW_006921631.1:7753178-7762398 GCF_000298275.1 Orycteropus afer afer | reverse complement strand
ATATCTGTGTATATATATACGTGTGTATATATATATATATATATATGTATGTACACACACACACTCATATATATATTTGAAAAACACAGGTCTTGGGCATAAAATAAAACATTATTTCTTTATGAATAGTGCAAAAACACCTAGTAAAATATATGTTCAGCTCACATGTAAAAAGTCAAGTGGTTACTGATCATCTTTAAATATCAATAAGAACTTTTGCTTCCAGGTAGAATCTGATAGTAGTAGCAATTCATCACTCACACTTCAACAACTGGAAAAAAAAAAAAATGGTAGCATTACAAAAATCTTGTTTTTAAAGATATTGAAGGGACTGAAAGCAAAGGAGACTAAATGAACTAAAATTCCCAAGATAGAAGAGCTCTTCTTGCTGTGTTGTTGTTAGGTGCCATTGAGTCATCTCCGACTCATAGCAACCCTGTGCACAGCAGAATGAAACACTGCCCGGTCCTGTGCCAGCCTCACAATCCTTGCTATACCTGAACCCATCATTGCAGCCACTGTGTCTATCCATCTCATTGAGGGCCTTCCCCTTCTAAGTTGACCCTCCACTTTACCAAGCATGATATCCTTCTCCAAGGAATGGTTCCTTCTGACAACATGACCAAAGGAGATGAAACAAAGTCTGGCCATTCTCTCTTCCAAGGAACATTCCAGCTGCACTTCGTCCAGGACAGATTTCTTTGTTCTTTTGGCAGTCCATGGAACTTTCAGTATTCTTCACCAACACCACAACTCAAAAGCATCAACTCTTCTTCATTCTTCCTTATTCATTGTCCAGCTCTCATATGCATATGAAGCAATTGAAAATACCATGACTTGGATTAGATGCACCTTAGTTTTCAAGGAGACATCTCTGCTCTTCAGCACTTGAAATCTTTTGCAGCAGATTTGCCCAATGCAATACATCATCTGATGTTTTGGCAGCTGCTTCCATTGGTGTTGATTGTAGAACCAAGTAATATGAAGTCTTTGACAACTTCGATCTTTTCTTCATTTATCGTGATGCTGCTTATTTGGTCCAGTTGTGAGGATTTTTTTTTTCTTTATATTGAAGTATAATCTGTACTGCAGGCTGTAGTCTTTAATCTTCATCAGTGAGTGCTTCAAGTCATCCTCACTTTCAGCAAGCAAAGTTGTATCATCTGCATATTGCAGGTTGTTAATGACTCTTCCTCCAATCCTGATGCCATGTTCTTCTTCATATAGTCCAGCTCTCAGATTATTTGCTCAGCCCACAAGTTGAGTAAGTATGATGAAAGGATACAACCCTGACACACTGCCTTCTTAATTTTAAGCCATGCAGTATCCCCTTGTTCTTTTCAAACAACAGCCTCCTGATCTACGTACAGGTTCCTGATGAGTACAATCAAGTGTTCCGGAATTTCCATTTTTCTCAATGTTTTCCATAATCTGTGATCCACATAATCAAATGTTTTTGCATAGTCAATGAAACATAAGTAAACATCTTTCTGGAATTCTTTGTTTTCAGCTAAGGTACAGCTGACATCAGCAATGATATCCCTCATTCCATGTCCTCTTCTGAATCCAGCTTGTATTTCTGGAAGCTCTCTGTCAATATGCTACTGCAACAGTTTTTAATTATCTTCAGCAAGATTTTACTTGCATGTGATATTAATGATATTGTTCAATAATTTCCACATTCTGTGGGATCACCTTTCTTTGGAATGGGGACAAATATGGATCTTTTCCAATCAGTTGGCCAGGCAGCTGTCTTCCAAATCTCTTGGCATAGCTGAGTGAGTACCTCCAGCAGGGCATCTGTTACTTGAAACATCTCAGTGGGTATTCCCTCAATTCCTGGAACCTTGTTCCTCACCAATTCCTTCAATGCAACTTCAACTTCTTCCTTCAATACTATTCATTCTTCTTGATATATGCCACCTCCTGAAATGGATGAACATTGACCAATTCTTTTTGGTACAGTGACTCTGTGTATTCCTTCCATCTTCTTTTGATGTTTCCTGCATCACTCAATATTTTGCCCATAGACCCTTTCAGTATTGCAACTTGAGGCTTAATTATTTTCCTCAGTTCTTTCAGCTTGAGAAATGCCAAGCGTGTTTTTCCCTTTTGGTTTTCTAACTCCAAGTCTTTGCACATTTCATTATAGTAACTGGCTTTGTCTGCTTGAGCTGCTCTTTGAAATCTTCTGTTCAGCTCTTTTATCTTGTCATTTCTTCCATTTGCTTTAGCTACTCTCTGCTCAAGGGCAAGTTTCAGAGTCTCTTCTGTCATCCATTTTGGTCTTTTCTTCCTTTCTCATCTTTTTAATGACCTCTTGCTTTCTTCATGGATGATGTTCTTGATGTCATCCCACAATTCCTCTGGTTTTTGGTCATCGGTGTTCAATGCATCAAATCTAGTCTCTAAATTCAGGCAGGATATTGTCAAGGTCATATTTTGTCTCACATGGACTTGTTTTAATTGTCTTCAACTTCAACTTGAACGTGCACATGAGCAGTTGATGGTCTGTTCCACAATCAGCTCCTGGCCTTGTTTTGGCCGAAGATATTGAACTTCTCTATCGCCCCTTGCCACAGATGTAGTCAATCTGCTTCCTGTGTATTCCATCTGGTGAAGTCCATGTATATAGTCTTCATTTATGTTGTTGAAAAAAGCTATTTGCAATGAATAAGTCATTGATCTTGCAAAATTCTGTCATGCGATCTCCAGCATCATTTCCATCTCCAAGGCTATATTTTCCAACTACCAGTAACTCTTCTTTGTTTCCAACTTTTGCATTCCAGTCACCAGTGATAATCAACACATCTTGATTGCATATTTGGTCGATTTCAGACTGCAGAAGTTGGTAGAAATCTTCAATTTCTTCATGTTTGACTTTGGTGGTTGGTGCGTAAATTTGAATAATCATAGTATTAACTGGTCTTCCTCACAGGTGTATGGATATTATCCTATCACTGACAGCATTGTACTTCAGGACAGATCTTGAAACACTCTTTGTGACAATGAATGCCACACCATTCCTCTTTAATTTGTCATTCCTGGCATAGCAGAGCATATGGTTGACTGATTCAAATGGCCAAAACCAGTCCTTTCCAGCTCACTAATGCCTAGGATATAAATCTTTATGCATTCCATTTCATTTTTCACAACTTCCAATTTTCCTAGATTCATACTTTGTACAGTCCATGTTCCAATTATTAATGGATGTTTGCATTTGTTTCTATTGATTTTTAGTCATGCCACATCTCCTGAAAGCTTTACTCTGTCCATATTTTTAAGGTCGTCTCTACTCTGAGGAGTCAGCTCTTCCCCAGTCAAATTTTGAGTGCCTTCTGACCTGATGGGCTCATCTTCTGGCACTATATCTGACAATGTTTCGGAGCTATTCATACAGTTTTCCCATAATATATCAGACTGTGTTTCACCGCTATTCATAAAGTTTTCACTGGCCAATTGTTTGAGAAGTGGATGGCCTCTTCCTTCTTCAGAGTCTGTCTTAGCCTGGAAGCTCTGCTGAAACTTGCCTACCATGGGTAACCCTGCTGGCATTTTGCAACACAGTGGCATAGCCTCCAGCCTCATAGTAACACATAAGCCACCATAGGACAACAAACTGACAGACAAGTTCATCTCCCTTAGTTGTTCCTAACCCCTCTGCACCTGCCTACTTTGGGCAGTGGCCTTAAAATAGAGCCATCCATAAGTGAAAAGCAGCCCCCAAGCCCCAGTCTGCCTACCTCAGGCCCCAGCCTTAATATAGAGCCACCCCCTAGTCAAAAGACATCTTCCTAGGTGAGAGGAAATTGTCAGTCTTTTCTTCCCTGGAGACATGGCATAAAAGATTGAAATCCAGAAAAGTTTTCCCCATCTGACTTATACTCAGTACTGGGATGATACAACAGGTTAGGTTGGGAGTTACCTAAAAGCCAGAATGAGAGCTCAGGCAGTGTCACATTGCTTGGGAGACAGAGTTCTGCCAGAGAGAGGAGCCAGCAACAAATGTGTTAAATTTCACCTTCAGGACCACAGAAACCAGAAGTAGACTGAGTCTAGCTAATTCTATCACACAGCCTGATTTTACTGGATTCCTGATTGGATTGAGCTCAGCCTATCACTCTATCTGCCTAATAGAAGAAATTATAAAGCCCTTCTTGGTAAAACAATATCTATTTCAGGCTCTACCATTCTTTTATACATAATGCCCAGCATCAATAAAAGTGTTGCATGATATGCAAAAATGCAGGAAAACATAATTGAAAATCAAGAGTAAAAATGGATAACAATAGAAGACCCAAAGATAATCCAGATGCTGCAGTTAGCTAAGGGCTTTAAAGTAGCTAATCTATTTCAGCTAACAGTGTCAGAACAATGGTACATCCAACATGCAAAAAAAAAAAAAGTAATCTAGATATTCACCTTACATCTTGCATAAAAATTAACTCAAAATTGGTCATAGACCTAAATGTAAAATTCAAAACTATAAAACTTTCTAGAAGAAACATAGGAGCAAATCTACATAAACATGAGTTTGGCGATGAGTTTTTAGACACAACTCCAAAAGCACAATCCATGAAAAAAAAATAAATGATAAATTGGATTTCATTAAAATTAAAAACTTCTGCTCTGTGAAAGACTGTTAAGAGAATGAAAAGACAAGCTAGAGGGTAGGAGAAAATACTTGTAAAACACATGTCTGACAAAGGACTTGTCATTTCCTGGAAGCGTGCACACTCATTGTGATCGGATGGATGCACAGGGCAGCTCAGGTATGCCTAATCTTGGGTGCCTTGACTGAAACACAAGGCAGTCAGGGATTAGCATTTAGTCATAGAACGCTTTACAAGTTGGCACAATAGAGATCTGATTTCTAACAACTAGATGATAAAACTGGATTCTTTGATTAATTCACTTTACAGAAGGAAGGAAAAAAACCCATAGCATCTGATAGCTGCGAACAGTTGGCTCGGTTTCTTCATGGACTAGATACCTCCTTTGCCTAACAGCTGCTGGTATTAATTAGTAGAATTTTCTGGCAAATGTAGAATCTTGATATATTATGTCTAAATAAACTAAGATGTTACCACCTAGTGGTTGAATATAAAGTGACTTTCCATACTAATGTTGTAAGGAAATAAGATAATACGCTCTTGATAGCCCTCCCACCACATCACGTTTTTTAAATTGAAATCTAATCAGTCTCTTCTCTGTGGTGACCAGAAATCACCCTAGGCTGGCATTTGTAAGCTCTATGAGGAGGGGTATTTCTATAAAAAAACCAAACTCATCGCCGTTGAGTCAGATCCGACTCATAGCGACCCCTCCTTGGGTTTCTGAGGTGGTATCACTACGGAAGTAGATTGCCCAACCTTCCAATCTTCCTTCTGAGAAGTGGCCGGTTGGTTTGAACCACCAGCCTTATGGTTAGCAGTCAAATGACTTAAGCACTATGCCACCAGAACTCCTGGGTGTTTCTATAGGAACATAACAAATGTTTGTGTAATGAGTAAATGAGCCTTCTTTCTGTTGTTGATTTTGTTTTTGTTGTTTATTTGGGATTCAGGAGACCCCATGTGTTATAGAGTGCAACTGCTCCACAGGATTTTTGTGGCTGTAATCTTTACAGATGAAGTAAAATAGCTGAATGGAAGATTTCAAAGGGCAGTATGAGAGGACGAAGTATTATAACTAAATGTGCAAAGACCTAGAATTGGCAAATCAAGTGGGAAGAAATGATTGGCATTTCTCAAGTTGAAAGAACTGAAGAAAAAATTCAAACCTCAGGTTGTGATATTGAAGAATTCTCTGGGCAAAATATTGAACAATGCAGGCAACATCAAAAGAAGACGGAAGGAATACAAAGAGTCACTGTACCAAAAAGAATTGGTCGATGTTCATCCATTTCAGGAGGTGGTATATGATCAAGAAATGAAAATATTCAAAGAAGTCCAAGCTGTGCTGCAGGAGTTAGCCAAAAACAAGGCTCCAGGAATTGAGGCAATGAATACATACTGAGACATTTCAACAAACGGTTGTTCACTAATTTATGCCAAGGAATTTGGAAGACAGCTACCTGCCAACTGATTGGAATAAATCCATATTTGTGCCTATTCCAAAGAAAGGTGATCCCACAGAATGCATAAATTATCGAACAATAGTGTTAACATCACACGCAAGTAAAATTTTGGTCAAGATAATTCAAAAACTATTGCAGCAATATATTGACAGAGAACTTCCAGAAATTCAAGCTGGATTCAGAAGAGGACCTGGAACGAGGGATATCATTGCTGATGTCAGATCGATCTTGGCTAAAAATAAAGAATACCAGAAAGATGTTTATCTGTGTTTATTGAGTATGCAAAGGCATTCGACTGTGTGGATCATAACAAATTTGAATAATATTGCAAAGAATAGTAATTCCAGAACACTTAGCTGTGCTCATGAGGTCCATATACATAGATCAAGAGGCTGTCATTCGAACAGAACAAGGGTATTTAAAATCAAGAAGGGTGTGCATTAGGACTGTATCTTTTGACCATTCTTATTTAATTTGTATGCTGAGCAAATAATCTTAGAAACTGGACTATATGAAGGAGAACGTGACATCAGGATGGAGGGAAAACTCATTAAGAACCTGTGATATGCAGATGACACAACTTTACTTGCTAAAAATGAAGAGGACTTGAAGCACTTACTGATGAAGATCAAAGACTAGTGTTTGGTATAGATTACACTTCAACATAAAGAAAACAAAAATCCTCACAACTGGACCAATAAGCAATACCACAATAAATGGAGAAAAGATTGAAGTTGTCAAAAATTTCATTTTACTTGGATCCACAATCAATTCCATGGAAGCAGCAGTCAATAAATCAGATGTTGTATTGTACTGGGCAAATCCGCTGCAAAAGACCTCTTTAAAGGGTTAAGGAGCAAAGATGTCACATTGAAGACTAAGGTGTACCTGATCCAAGCCATAGTATTTTCAATTGCCTCATATGCATGCAAAAGCTGCACAAGGAATAAGGAAGACCAGAGAAGATCTGATGCCTTCGAATTGTGGTGTTGGCAAAAAATATTGAAAATTCCATAACCATCAGAACAAACAAATCTGTCCGGAAAAAGTGCAGCCGGAATGCTCCTTGGAAATTAAAATGCCAAACTTCATCACACCTATTTTGGTCATGTTGTCAGAAAGGACCAGTCCCTGGAAAAAGACGTCATGCTTAGTAAAATAGAGGGTCAGAGAAAAAGGGGAAGCCCCTCAACCAGACAGATTGACACAGTAGCTGCAATGATGGGCTCAAGCATAGCAAGGATTGTGAGGATGGCACAGGACCAGGCAACGTTTCATTCTGTTGTACACAGGGTTACTACAAGTTAGAGCTGACTCAATGGCACCTGACAACAACAACAAGAATATGCAGGACCCACTGATGGTAGGTAGCAATTGTTTCTTCAGCAGCTGGATCTCTTCTCTATGCTAAGAGAGACCAAGCTCCAGTAGAGTCTACCCAACTTGCACTTTTTTCTTTCTCTCATCAAGTAATTCTAATGGATGTAACAATGGATCACAGATTTGTGATGTCATTACTTAGCTATTTTTATTAGTTAATTAGTCCTTATCAACACCACCTGTTTCAGGATGTTGTTGTTGTAGGTGCCATCAAGTCGTCTCCAACTCATAGCGACCCTATGTACAGCAGAACAAAACACTGTCCAGTTCCACACCAGCTCCACAATCTTTGCTATACTTGAGCCACTGTGTCAATCCATCTTATTGAGGGCCTTCCCCCTCTTTTGTCGACTTTCCACCTTACCAAGCGTGACATCCTTCTCTAGGGATTGGTCATTTCTGACAACATAACCAAAGTAGGTGAGATGAAGTCTGGCCAGTCTCGCTTCCAAGGAGCATTCCAGTTGCACATCCTCCAGGACAGATCTGTTAGTTCTTTTAGCAGTCGATGGTACTTTCAGCATTCTTCACCAGCACCACAACTCAAAAGCATTGATTCTTCTTTGGTCTTCCTTATTCATTGTCCAGCTCTCACATGCATATGAGGCAATTGAAAATACCATGGCTTGTGTCTGGCGCACCTTAATCTTCAAGGAGACATCTCTGCTTCTCAGCACTTGAAAGAGGTCCTTTGCAGCCTATTTGCTCAATGCTATATGTCCTCTGATGTCCTGACTGTTGCTTCTATTGGCATTGGCTGTAGAACCAAGCAATGTGAAGTCCTTGACAACTTCAATCTTTTCTCCATTTATCATAATGCTCCTGTTTCAGAAGCCTCCCCTAATCACTCCGGCTCAGACCAAAACCATCCATGGGAAGGAGATGTTAAGTGACTAAAGGAAGTTATTTGGCTCATGTTCCAGGCATAGAGATTTGTCCTCTTCTGTGGGAGAGATGTCTTTCTGCTCAGTGGCTGTAGAATTGTGTAAACAGTCACTTTTACAGAGGAGTTCACTGATTTCTATTATCAGAGTGTGTCTGAAAATGGAAAAGTAGCAAAATTCAGAAATAGACATACAAAATAGAATAGATACATAAATTGTATAAATTGACTATAAAATTAAATAAATTATATAATTTTTAATGTCCACTATGTCCTTGTCTCCTCTCTATCTTTCTCTCTTTCCTCCCCCCAAACTCCACTCCCCGAGCTCCCATTTTGTTCCAGATACTGCAAGGGGCACTTGGCTCACCTTGGCTCACTTATTTTTCACAGAAGGGGAAAGTGAAGCTAGAGAGGTGTCTTAGGCTAGGTTTTCTAGAGAAGCAAAACCAGTGAAGCTCAGAGAGAGAGAGAGATTTAGCTCAAGGAAATGGCAGTTGTAGAAGCTGGCAAGTCCCAAATCCACGCGTCAAACATCAAGCTGGAGGCTTCTCCTGACTCGCACAACTGCAGGGACTGAGCAGGTAAAATGGTAGGCTGTTAGTACACAGGTTGCAAAGGCAACAATTCCAAGATCCAGCAAGCTATATGGCAGGCCACTGGTTCAAGTCCTGATAATGAGGAACCAGATGCAGGATCTCTAGCAAAAAACCTATCCCAGAGCTTTTCTATATATATTGGAAGCAGGCCACACCCTCAAGGAAACTCCCTTCCAAGTGATTACATTATGTCAGATCTCATTATGGGGGATTACTACATCATAGGGAGCTCTGGTAGCATAGTGGCTAAGGCACTTGACTGCTAACCAGAAGGCTGGC
>NW_006921631.1:7732583-7753003 GCF_000298275.1 Orycteropus afer afer | reverse complement strand
ACTACATCATAACTGCTAAACAACTTAGAATCATGGCCCAGCCAAGTTGACACACGATGTTAGCTGTCACAAAAGGGTCATTTCCCTAAGGTCAAAGAAGTCGATTAATTACAGAGCTTGGATGTGTCTGATTCCAAAGTCCAGATTCTTTTTAAGTGAATAATATGCATTTTTACAAATAAAATTCTTTTTTAAAAAATAAGATTCTTATTACTTCTAATAATTTCACGACACTTTTTTAAAAATTTGTATTGTGATTTGGGTGAAAGTTTACAAAATAAATTCATTTTCCATACAGCAGTTCACATACATTTTGTTCCATGACATTAACTGCAATGTAACAACTCTCTTTCCCCTCCCACTTCCTCCCTGTAGTTACTTTTTCCCTGTGACCTTCTTTCCTATGCAGTCATGCCCTCTGAGCTATCTCCCTGTGCAAATACTGCCTTTCTGTTCTCCCTTAATTGATCATACTAAGGAGTATCTCTACCTGATGTAAATGTTCACCCTGTATGACTGTTCATATATATGCCACACCCTATATTCCACTCCACCGTATTTTTTTAAATCCTTACAATATTTTATTTTTTCTAACTCACTGCCATGGAGTCGATTGTGATTCATAGCAACCCCTCTTTGGGTTCCCAAGGTGGTATCTGCAGGGAAGTAGATTGCCCAATCTTCCTTCTCAGGAGTAGCTGGTGGGTTGTCCTAGAATTAATACGTAAACCAAGTGAATTTCTTCAGAGCTGGCTTCCTAACGATAATTGTGAATTTTACCACAACAACCATTTCTTGAGGTAATTTAAAGACTATGGCCTTTTACCCTGGCCAAAAAACAAAAAAACAAACTCACTGCCATCGAGTCGGATCTGACTCATAGTGACCTCTCCTTGGGTTTCGATATGGTATCACTATGGAAGTAGATTGCCCAAATTTCCTTCCTAGGAGTGGCTGGTGGGTTTGAACCTCCCGCCCTCTGGTTAGCAGTCAAATGCCTTAGGCACTACGCCACCAGAGTTCCTGGCACCCAGCCTTTATTCAGAGGTCCTGCCCTACCCAAAATGGACAGCAGAGGGAGTGCTCAGCCTTCAGCCCTTCTTTACTGCAGGGCTGCAGGTTATGGTGCTATCCCTTCCTTCTGTTTCCAAAACACCTTTCTCAAATATGGAAGAGGACCCATCACCTGCCTGTCAGTTTGTCATACTGTGGTGGCTTCATTATAGCAACTTCATGTTGCTTTAATGCTGGAAGCTATGCCATCGTTATTTCAAATACAAGCAGGGTCACTCATGGGTTTTGGTGGCGCCTCCAGAGTAAAACTGACTGAGAAGAAAAGTCTGTCAAACTACTGAAAATTGTCAGTGTCCAATACAGTAATGTAAGATGAGCCCCTATGTTGGAAGGCATTAAAATGCAAAATGGTTGCAACAATGAGCAAACCAACAATTGTGAAGATTGCAAAGATGATGCAGGACCAGGCTAAGTTTTGTTCTGTTGTACATGGGCCCGCCCTAAGTCCGAGCTGACAGGATGAAACCTAACAACTACAAGAGGGAGAGAACAGGAAAGTGGAAGAAACGACTGAACATTCCAGAGAGAAAAGTATCATAATCAGGTACGTTTGGTGTTGTGAGTAGGGAAGCAGCACTGAGGGGAACAGATGTTGTTGTTGTTATGTGCCGTCGAGTCAAACCCAACTCATAGCTACCCCTCCTTGGGTTTCCGAGGCAGTATCACTACGGAAGTAGGATTGCCCAACCTTCCTTCCGAGGAGTGGCTGGTAGGGAACAGATAGTGCCTGCCAAATACAAATAGTATTGAGTGGTTGGGCTGGACTCCAGTCAGGACACCTATCTAGTAGGTCCACATCTGCGGCTTACCAGCTATCATGGGAAAGGCACTCAAAGTACCTGAATGTCGGTTTTCTCATCTACAGTACAGCAAAGCTGTTGGCTGTTGTTGAGTCAATTCCAACTCACGGTGACCCTATGTGTTCAGAGCAGAATTGCTCCATTGGGTTTTCAGGATTGTGACCTTTCATCAGCAGATAGCCAGGTCTATCTTTTGAGGTCCCTCTGGTGGATTCAAACTGTTACCTTTAGAGCTAGTAGTCAAGCTTAGCCATTTGCGCCACCCCAGGACACCTATGAATAAGCTTGAAGGGCCTCTGTGGAGATTTAAAAGCCAACCAGGATTATTTTAAGTCTTTCAGAAAATTTGCCAATATGCATCAAGTATCTTAAGTATTCCTAGCATTTGGTTTAGTAATTCCATTTATGGTACTCTCTGAGTCAGGATCAACTCAATGACAAGCTTGGTTTTTGTTTTTTTATCCTAAAGTAGAACCCATGCATGGGTGGCACAAAAGGTTAAACATTCAAATACTAGATAAGAGGTTGGCAGTTCAAACTCACCCAAAGGCACCTCTGAAGACAGGCTTGGTGATCTGTTCTGAAAAGTCACAGCCTTGAAAACCCTGTGAAGCACAATTCTATTCTGCACACATGGGTCTCCATGAGTTGGAATTAACTCAACAGCAGCTACAAATTTCATGGGATTATTGAAAGGATCAAATAAGATAATGGGAGTGAAAGTGCCCTAAAGAGTTAAAGTCTATGTACCATCCATAGTGGGGGGTGGGGGAAATAATGAAGTATATCCAACATATGCTGAGTGCATATCAGGCCATTTTTAAAGAGTTTTATGTGTATGAGCTCTCCTAAAATGATGACACAAGGGCCACAGACAGGGAGAATTATGGGCCATTGCTTTACTGAGTCACTCAATTCAAAACAATGTACCAGTTTTAAGGTGCGGGGTGGGGACTCTCATTGGAAATGAATAAACTTCACCTTACCACTAACTACATGGATCTATTACTTAATATCCTTAAATCTCACTTTCCTTTGGGCTGCTAATCCAAAGATGGGAAGTTCGAACCTACAAGTTGCTCAGTGGAAGAAAGATATGGCAGTCTGCTTCCAGAAAGATGACAGCCTTGGAAACCCAAACGGTAGTTCTACTCTGTCCTATAGGGTTGCTCTGAGTTCTAATCAGCTCCACTGCGATTGGTTATTCCTCCTGTTTCTCTGTTGCTCCAGGCAAATAGTGATCAACTGTGCCTTGACTGGCCACTTGCAAGTTTTAAGACCCCAGGCATTGCACAACAAACTGGGAGGTAAAACAAAAAGCATTAAACACGTTATTAGGCCAATTAACTGAGCTGTGCCATGAAACCATGACCCTAAACCTCAAACCAAGAAATGAAATCCCATGAGGTGCTTAGCTGTACACAAGCAGCCTCAGCAGCTTTTTTTTTTTTTTTTTTTTTTTTTTTTTTTGTAAATATATCTATGACACTATTTTTTTATAAGTGGAAATCCCTTCTTTTAAAAACATTTTAAATTAATAAGTAGAAATCACATTAGGATTAATTAGGTCAATGTTGCTGTTAAGAAAAATTACCCCAGACTTGGAAATTAGACAAAAGGAGGACTAGATGCCCTTTCAGTGTTAATACTGAATCTTGTATAACAAGCCCAGCCAAGAAAGATTTTTTTTCTCTACCTTTGTTTGACTTGCTATTCATGATTGATTAAGTTACAGACTCGATGAGGTTAAAGGTAACTTACACATTTTTGTCAGGCAAAGATGCTGAAGATTTTGTACTGTAGAAAAGATTATCCCAAAAATTATGTTTTAATGGCCAGTATAATATAAACTGGAGTTCCTGAGTGGCACAAATGCTTAAGCTGTTGTTGTTGTTGTTATATGCCGTCCATTCGGACCTGACTCATAGTGACCCCTCCTTGGGTTTCCGAGGCAGTATCACTACGGAGGAAGATTGTCCAATCTTCCTTCTGAGGAGTGGCTGGTGGGTTTGAACTGCCAGCCTTCTGGTTAACAGTCAAGTGCCAAAGCACTATGCTACCAGAACTCCTAAAAGTCAGTCACTAATCAAAAGTTAGTGGTTCAATCCACCCAGAGATGCCCCAAAAGAAAGGCCTGGCAATCTTCAAAAAAATTAACTATTGAAAACCCTATGGCACACAGTTTCACTCTAACACCCATGGGGTCTCCATGAGTCAGGATCAATGCAAAAGCAACTTTTTTTCTTTATAATATTAACTAGATTTCATCTAACAAGGTGGAGGAGCATAGACTCAGGCTATATTTTGAAGATAAAGCCTACAGGATTTTCTGATGGATTAAAAGTGGAATGTGAGAGAAAGACAGAAATCAAGAATAACTTGGTCAGAGCAACTGAAAAGATAGAACAGGTATTCAATGAAATGGGCAGACTGTAGGAGAAGAATAATCTGGAAGTAAGATCAGGATTTTATGTTTTTACATACTTAGTTTTGATATGCCTATTAAACAACCAAATAGAAATTTCTAGTAGTCAGTTGAATATATATGTCTGCATTTCAGGGTAGAAATTGAAGCTGGAAACATAAATGTGGGTGTATCATCAGTGCACTTAAAGCCCGTGGAGTGATGAAATAAATAAATCAGTGTAGAAAGAGAAATACAAGCAATGGACTCTGAGGCACTCAACTGTCCAGAAGTGTGTGAGTGGAGGACAACAAAGAAACTGAGAAGAAACAATCTTTGTGTCTAATCTTTTTTTATAACTTAGATTTAGAACCCACCCTACTGGGTTTGGTGGTGTAGTGCCTAAGGCATTTGACTGCTAACCAGAAGGCTGGCAGTTCAAATCCACCAGCCACTCCTCGGAAGGAAGATTGGGCAATCTACTTCCGTAGTGATACCACTTGGAAAACCCAAGGAGGGGTTGCTATGAGTCGGATCCGACTCAACAACAGTGCATGCTTGCCTGCATGTGCTACTGGGCTTGAGCTAATCATAACAAAGAAAACTATTTCCAAACAGGATTAAATTCATAGGTGTAGGGGTTAGGAAACCCTCACATACTGACATGGGTGAACACAATTTAATCCATAATTGATGTCAGCATAGGCTGAAGGAGCAGCTACCTGAGGGAAACCCTTCACTGCAGTGCACTAGAGATGAAAGGCAAGCCCCACTGTGGAAGCACATGCCCATCTTCTGTTCACATACATCCCCTAACATCTCATTGTTATGCAGCAAAAACTGACCAATACACTTTTTTTATTTTGAGACTAATTTTCTCAAACCATGTTTTTAAGGACACACTCTATCACTCAATATTCTTTACATAAAGTGCCACATGAGAAATTTCTTCTAGAATTCACTGCTAGGGAAGACTTTGTTTTCTGCTGAAGAATTATTTTTTGCTTTTTATTTTCCAGAACTACAGATCTAATCATGTCTTCATTTTCCCCCTAACTATAAAGAAGCTTAGGATCAAAATCTATTACTATAGATAGATAGCAATATAGATATATTTTTTCTTTTCCTTGTTCCTGATTTTGTGCATCTTACTTTATAAGACTCCTGTACCTGTAGAAAGAAGAAAGGTATAAATAACATACAAAAACATATGTGGAAAAATTATTTTGAGACTTTTGGTATTACTAAGATCTCATGAAAACCTTGAAATATAATTGATCTTAAGTAACCTCAATGGATAAGAAACTTGAAACCATACTCTATGAAAAACTATTGAAGAAGCCAACTATGTTTAGAAAAGATTTCAAGGAACAAAAGAGATATTTTAAAATAACAGTGACAAGGCTGTTATGTTAAGAAAATTTTTTAAAAAATCAAGATTAAATTTGTTTTGTGTCATCTCAGAGACTAAGATTAGGATCAAAAATGAAAATTATAGAGAAGCATAGTTTAACTCAAAACAAGGAAATCTCCCTTGTAGTTTTTCTAGGGATAAAATGGATTGCCTCTAGGGTATGGGCACTTTATTCCTAGAGGTGTTCAAACAGAGACTAAAACTCATTTTCAAAGATAATGATCTTTAAGATCTTGTTCAACCCCAAGATTTTTAAATTCTGGCAATTTTTTTAATTTCTTGGATGTGGAATCATATTTCAACTATAAAAGATAAGCATTGGAATTATTGTAGATTTGGATATAATAATCCATGTTTCCTCCTGTCCCTTGTGGTAGTATACAGACATTTACACACACACACTAACATGTCACACATACACACATGTACATATATACAAGATCTGCCTAGTATAAACACCTGTGTGTCTGCAGACACTGTGACCTGCCTTTAGTATTAGTAAATAAACAAATACACACAGGATATATTTTCACTATAGATGAAAATACCAATGATTATGATTTTTTAAAAAATTTTTTTAAATTTAAGAGCTTCAACTATCTGTCTTTGGGTCTCATTCTGTGTGAAGTTGACTATAGCCCCATGTCCTGAAGAACTCTCATTTGGTCTCTGGAAGAGCTGAGATGCAAGGTGGATAAAAGAGAGGAGCCTGAGCTAGGGGGCAGAGATAGAAGTGAGGATAGAGAGATGAGCAGGAAAGCATAAGGAGCAAAGAATGCTACCTTCTTCAGAATAAAATGAAAAGACCAAATTCCAGGCTCTCTCTAGACTCTACTCCAAAAGGCATCTTTAGACTATCTACCTTGACACAAAGAGCTCTGGTAGCATAGTGCCTAAGGCACTTGACTGCTAACCAGAAGGTTCATAACAACAACAACACCTTCACACGTATCTTAGCCCTGTTTGTAAGGATCTCTGGCCACAGACACCAGATAAGAATGTACAAGAAACAAATAGGAGCAAGTTGAAGACATATAAACTGAGAAAACAGAACTAGTATAATTGGGCTCTCTTTAGCTCAACGCTACGGTGTAAAATCATACGAGTTCTTGGACTAGGCCAGCCCACAGTACAAAGGTGATGTTGGAGATTTTTCGTTGCCTTATCTCCAACACTGTTTAAGTAACTTCATTGCCTTATCTCCAACACTGTTTAAGTAACTTCCCTCCTTAAGTAAGAACTTTGAAGTTGTCATTCCCATCTTCATAATAAGAAAAACGCTAAACAAACCGAAAATCAAATGTTCTGCCAAAACCCAAATTTACTGCTACTGAGTCCTTCCAACTCATAGTGACCCCTCCTTGGGTTTGCGAGGCGGCATCTCTATGGAAGTAGATTGCCCAATCTCCCTTAACTCTTCTTTTATCCATCAGAAAATTAAGATCACGGGACAAGTCTCTGCCTGAAAAACTGGAGATTCAAGCAGATACAGAGAATTACAGCTCTAAGAAAGCTTAAATTCTGAAGCACTTGGTTTGTGAAAATCTGCAGTCTACAGAGGGAGCCCTAACTCCATTTTGAGTCTTGACATAAATTCAGACTCTTTTTGAGTTCTTTGTGTTACTTCAGTAATGTTACTATGTTTAGACTAGGCCAAGGCAAGTCCAAGAAGGGGCAGTTTGCCCTCAGGAAGAATGTGGTTGAAAGTAGATTAACTAGCATGCAGAAAGACACTTACACAAAGAACTAGAGAACTTGCCTGGGCATGTCCTTCTTACACAAAGGACTACCCTGGGCATGTCCTTAAGGCATTTGATCGCTAACCAGAAGGCTGGTGGTTCAAACCCACCAGCCACTCCTTGGAAGGAAGATGGGGCAATCTACCTCTGGTGATACCACCTCGGAAACCCAAGGAGGGGTCTCTATGAGTCGGATCCGACTTGACGGCAGTGAGGTTTTTTTGTTTGTTTGTTTGGTAGTTTTTTTTAACTTGCAAGTATGTATGTGTTCCAATCATGGTCCTTCCTCCACTTTTGTAGCACCACCTTCAACACTGAAGAATTGACCTGCCATCAGTCATGATCCCGTGATGATTTCCTGAGTTCTTTACCATATACAGTGAACAACATGACTGTGATTCAGTGGATTCCATCAGCCTCTGTATTAGATACATGCTGATGGTTTCCCTCATCTGGATGACTGTCTTTGTTTAAGACTTAATAAAAAGGGTATTTATAGAATGTTTGAATCTGGGGTCTTTTGCCCTAGCACATAGTTTACCAGGAGGAGAAACTGCAGCTGGAGCCAGCACTGAGTAGGAATACTTGTTGTTGTTGTTATGTGCCATCAAGTCAGATCCGACTCATAGCAACCCCTCCTTGGGTTTCCGAGGCAGTATCACTACGGAAGTAGATTGCCCCATCTTCCTTCCGAGGAGTGGCTGGTGGATTTGAACCGCCAGCCTTCTGGTTAGCAGTCAAGTAAGTGCCTTAGCCACTATGCTACCCGAGCTCCCATTTACAAACTAATTGCTGGAGACTGAGAGTGTACTAGCTGAGAGATTAAAAACTCCTGGGGGTTCAATTTTAGAGGGACTCCTATACTTTCATGAATTTTATGTCAAGCAGCCCCACAAGGTTCTCAGGGTGAAATGGGAGGAAAAACAATCCTTTGTACATCCAGGAGGAAGAAGAGGAAAGTAACCATTTGAAATATGCCTTGAGCTCTCTGTTCTCCTTAACAAAGACCTGCCCTCAATAGAAAATATTTTGTCAGAGCCCAACCAACCTGAGAGAAGGGAAATACCTATGTTCAAAATCTCCTCTGTTCTATCTGTAAAGTTGCCGTCAAGTCAAATCTAACTTGTGGTGACTCTATGTATGTCAGAATAGAACTGTGCTCCATTGAGTTTTCAAAGCTATGAACTTTCAGAAGCAGATCGCCAGGTCTTTCTTCCAAAGTGCCTCTGGGTGAGTTCAAATTGCCAACTTTAAGGTTCATAGCCAAGCACTTAGCCATTTACAGCACCCAGGAAAAAGGAAAATACCCAACTCCAGTCCTCTCTAGCTTTCCACATGGGAAAAGAAAAATACCTACCTCCAGTTCCCACTAGCCTTCCTCTCTAATCTAAACCCAAAACCAAACCAAACTCACTGCCGTGGAGTCAAGTCTGATTCATAGCAATCCCTCCTTGGGTTTCCAAGGCAGTATCACTGAGGAAGTAGATTGCCCAATCTTCCTTCCAAGGAGTGGCTGGTGGGTTTGAACAGCCAGCCTTCTGGTTAGCAGTCAAGTGCCTTAGGCACTATGCCACCAGAGCTCCTTCTCTAATCTAAAGAGGGGGTAAAAAGCTAAAAGCACTTGTGAAGGTCACAGCCCAAGGGAACAGGCTCACTAAAAGATTGCGACTTAATTATAGGAGCATAGACCATTTCCCCTCCTCACACACTTTACCAACTGGTCAATAAATCCTCTATGTAATAAGAGGGAATCATAGCAGAAAGAACTGCAAGCCTCAGACCTATTTAAGGCGATTCTAAGGAAACCCAAAGACAATTGGAGAGACCAAAACAAGGACACTAATGAAAATTTTAGCCTCTGACACCTACAACTACAGCAAACAGTAACCATAGCCTAACTCCCAGCCAGATAAACATAAAACCTTACACTAAGGCATATGAGCTGAACATTTACATCAGGTGGATGCACTCCTAGGAGAGATCAATCATGGGAGAACAGAAGGGCAGTGTATGCACAGGAAAACAGCTCAGGGGGCAGAAGTGCATGAGAGGGAAGGACACAGGGAAGAGGTAAGTATAGGGAGGAAGTGAGAAGAGAGTTGTTACATTGTGGGAAATTGTGGTCAATGTCATGAGACAAAATGTGTATGAACTGTATATGGAAAATGAATTTGCTCTGTAAACTGTCACCCAAACCACAATAAAATTTTTAAAATAAATAAATAAAAACTTCACGCCAAGGTCTACCTGTTTACTTGTGTTCCTTTTACCTGATACACCATGTTTGGCTTTCAACAAAAAATTACAAGGCATACTAAAAGGCAAGCCACACAGTGTAAAGGGACAAACATCAGAACTAGACGCAGATGTAGTAGAGATTTTGGAACTTTCAGAATGTGAAATTTGAAATAACTATGCTATGGGCTCTCTTGGGAGCTCTGGTGGCATAGTGCCTAAGGCATTTGACCACTAACCAGAAGGCTGGCTGTTCAAACCCACCAGCCACTCCTTGAAAGGAAGGTTGGGCAATCTACTTCCATAGTGATACCACATCGGAAACCCAAGGAAGGGTCACTATGAGTCAGACCCGACTCAAGGGCAGTGAGTTTTGAGTATGGGCTCTAATGCAAAAAGTGAACTATGTGCAAAAATAGGTGGATAATCTAAGCAGGGAGATAGAAAGAATCCAAAGGAAATGTGAGAAATCAAAAAAAATGAAGAATGCCTTTGATGAACTTATCAGTAGACTGAACACAACCACAGGAAGAATCACTAAGCTTGAAGATATGTCAATAGAAACTTTCCAAACTAAAAAGCAGAGAAAAATTAATGAGGGAAAAAAAAGAAGAAAAACAGACTATCAAAAAACTGTGGAACAGTTACAAAAGTATAACATATACATAATAGGAATACCAAAAGAAAAAGAAAAAAAGAACAGAAGAAATATTTGAAGTATTATTGGCTGGAAATATTCCAAAATTAATGATAAATACCAAAAATTTATGACAGATACCAAACCACAAACCCAGGAGGCTTCCTGAACACCAAGCGGGATAAATACCAAAAAACTACACCTAAGCACAGCATACTCAAATGGCAGAAAATCAAAGACAAAGAGAAAATCTTGAAAGAACCCAGGGCTGGGAATGGGGGGAACCTTACCTTCAGAGGAATGAGGATGAGAATTTCACTGAATTTTTCTTCAGAATGAAATATTTAAAGTGTTAAAAATAAAAAAGTGTTTTTATTCAAAAATTCAAGTTCCACTTTTCAACATATGGAGCTGTTACTGGGAAGTTACTGCCCAAAAATGCAAATTTCTCATCCTCTTCTCATGTAGGTGGAGCCACGTAACTAATCCTAATCAATGAGATGTAAGCAAAAGGATATGTGTTATATTAGGATCAAGGCTTTTTTTTTTTTTTTAAAAAAAAGGAGGGGGTGCTTTCTGCATCTTCTCTTTCCTATTCTCTTGAGTAGATATAGAAAACCATAAGGCCCTAGAGTGTGACATAGTCACAAGATGGAAGGAACCTGGGTATCTAAATCACAGTGTGAAGGAGAATCATCTGTGGACTAGGAACATCCAAAATGGAACATTTATATAAATGAAAAGTACATTTCTATTTGTGGTTGAGCCTTTATACATTTGGCTGAAGTTTTAGACTTGAAGTATTATATACATACTTGTTATGTAGCTAGCATTATACTAAAACAAAACCAAACTTACTGCCATCGAGTTGGTTCTGACTCATAGCGACCTCTCCTTGGGTTTCCGAGGTGGTATCACTACGGAAGTAGATTGCCCAGTCTTCCTTTTGAGGAAAGGCTAGTGTACTCCAGCCTTCTGGTTAGCAGTCAAGTGCCTTAGGCACTATGCCACCAGGGCTCCTAAGCCAGTATGTTTAAAATAAGAGACTAGGTCTCTAGCTGGCAGAATGAATAAGTTCAGAATGAAACTAGGTTTCATGTGGTTGCTATGAAGGAATCCCAGAGGATCCACTCCCTGCCAAGAATTTTATTTGACTCTGGGAAAGCAAAGTTTAAACTGCATTGGAGCTTAAATTCAAAAACACTTGGTTTGTGGAAGGCTATGACCTACAATGGGAGCCCTAACTTCATTTTGACTTTTGACATAAGTTCAGATGCCATTTGTGTTCTTTAAGTTACTTCCCCAATGCTTGCTGACCATTAAACCAGCAATGTGGCTATGCTTAGACAAGTCCAGAGCAAGCCCAGGGAGGGGTAGTTTGCCCTCAGGAAAAGTATGGTTGAAGGTAGATTAACTAGTATGATGCTTGCAGGTACAACTTGCCTGGGAGTGTCCTTAATGATTTACCAAAAGTAGCAGCATGCTAACTAATTTAAGTTAAAAGTAGTTGGGGTCCAGGTAACTATGACTCAGGGCCACATAGTCATGAGTTATACCCTGACCATTAAGTCACCAGGTGGTCAAAGCCCCAGACTCAATCTCACGAGTTTTATATTTCTTTACTTTTTATTGTTTATTGTTATTTTGGTGAAAATTTACAGATAAAATTTGTTTTCCATTCAACAGTTCTTACACACTGTTTTGTGAAATTGATTGCAATTCCCACAGTGTAACAGCTGTCTTCCTACTTCTTCCCTGTGCTTACCTTTTCCCATGGTTGATTGTTCCAAGGAGAGTGCATCCCTGGTGTAATTATTCACCTCATAGACCTGTCTACCGTTTGGGTGAAGGTTAAGCCACAGGAGTGAGTTCAACTCCAGGCCCGAATAGTCGTAGTCTCAGGGGTTTCACAACTTCACAACTCACTATCAGACCGGTAACCTTAGTCTTTTTTTTTTTTTTTTTAATTATTTTTGAGTTTTGTTCCACATTTTTCTCCCATTCTATTTAGGGTCGCCAATTTTGATCCATTTCCAAGTGGTTGCTAGTGGTAGCCGGGCACCATCTAGTTCTTCTGGTCTCAAGGTTGCATAGGCTGTTTCCCATGGTCCACTACTCCCTTGAGCTGATTGTTTTCACAGGTCTTTGATTTTCTTCACTCTTCTTTGCTCCAGTCAAGGAGAGACAAATTCCTGCATCTGAGATGGCCACTTGCAAACTTTTAAGACCCTAGTTACTACTCATGGACTGCTAAAAGAACTAACAAATCTGTCCTGGAGGAAGTGCAGCCAAATGCTCCTTGGAAGAGAGAATGGACAGACTTCATCCAACATACTTGGTCATGTTACCAGAAGGGACCATTCGCTGGAGAAGAATGTCATACTTGGTAAGGTGGAGGGTCGACAAAAGCGGGGAAGGCCCTCAATGAGATGGATTGACACAGTGGCTGCGGCGATGGGCTCAAGTATAGCAAGCATCATGGATCTGGTGCAGGACGAAGCAGTATGTCATTCTGCTATGCATAGGGTTGCTGTGAGTCAGAGAAGACTCAACAGCACTTAACAACAACAGCAACAATCACTACTCACCAAAGTAGGATGTAAAACAATGTTTTTGTGTACAATGTTATGCCAATTGAGCTTGATGCTCCCTGCAACAATGTTCTTGAGCCCCTAGACCAGCAACTCACTCCCTCAAGTTGTTTGGCTTTGGCTACAAAGTTATCATAACTTTTGCCCCATTAGAGCTATTTTATATATGTAGACATTCTTATAGCACATACAAGTACATATGTAGAAATATTATCTGTCAAACTTATATATGGACATGGGTATATTCCCTTTTGCCTACCCATACCTGAACATTTTGCCTGTCTACCTATGTATCCACCCATAGTTTAATGTTTATTACTGTTATCGCAGTACTGTGTATGTAAAAGTATTTACCATTTGTTCAGGTTGCCTAGTGCTGCTCTGACAAGCATATGCCACAAATGGGATGCTTGAACAAACAGGAGTTTATTCTCTTACAGTTTGGAGGCTTTAAGTCCAAGTTCAAAGTGCCAGGCTCTAGGGGCTGTTGAGAGCCCCTTGACCTTAGACTTCAGCTCTGCCTCTTGCTTCCGGCCCACTGAAGCACTGAAGCTAGAGGCATCTCTTCACTCAGGCAGCTACTGGCTGCTGAGGCTAACAAGCCCAAGGTCAACAAAGAAAATGACACAGTCCCAATGTTACCAAACCATAAGGCAGGCCATTGATTCGAGTCCATTGAAAGTCCCAGGACCAGCAGAGCATGGCAGGCTGCTGAACAACACGGCTACATGTAGGATTCAAGTGTGCCATGAGCTAGAGACCATTTTCCAAAGCTTCTCCTTATATGCAGGAAGCAGACCACATTCCTAAGGCAGCTACTCAGCTGCTCATAGTAGATTCCACCATGGAGTTGATTACCAGTCTCATCATAGGGAATACCACATCCAGTTGCCCAGCCACTCAACCACGCCCAGCCAAGTTGACACACAAAGTTAACTACCACACAATTTTTGTCTGTACTTCTTTTCTTTTTTTTTTTTCTGCAGTATTTCCTTCCACCCTCCCACTTTGTCTGTACTTGTTGTACACCTCTCCATGTCTTCCTTTTCCTTAGTGCTGATTACTCGCTTTTGTTATATTTGTTATATTGCCTTCCCTTTTACCCAAATCAATACTTATCTAAACATTTTTCCTCCCCTCTCCTCCCATTCCTGGTAACCAACAAAGAAAACTTCCTTCCATGTATAAACCCTTCCCTGACTTTTTACAATAGTGAACTCATACAATATTTGTCCTTCTATGATTGACTTATTTCCCCCACGTTCATCCACATTATGGGGTGTTTTGCAGATTCTTCATTATTCTTTAGTGTTGCATAGTATTCCACTGTGCGTATGTACCATAGTTTGGTATCCATTATTCTGTCGATGGGGACTTAGGTCATTTCCATCTTTTTGCTATTGTGATTACTGCTGTAATCACAAAAAACCATCGAGTTGATTCCAACTCATAGCAACCCCTCCTTGGGTTTCCAAGGCAGTATCTCTATGGAAGTAGATTGCCCAGTCTTCTATTCAAGCCTAGCTCTAACTTCTTTAGGATGCATACCTAGCAGTGGGATTGCTGAATCAAGTGGTCTTTCTATTTCCAACTTTTTAAGGAAGGACCATACCATTTTTCACAGTGGTTGCACCATTTTATAGTTCCATCAGCAATGTATGAGAGTTTCAATCTTTCCACACCCTCCCAGCATTTGTTATTTTCTGTCTTGTTGACCTTTGCTGGAGTGAGATGATATCTCATTGTTGTTTTGATTTGCATTTCACTAATGGCTAATAGTCACAAAGATTTCTTCATGTGTTTGCTGGCCACCTGAATATCTTCTTTAGTGAAGTGTCTGTTCATGTCTTTTGCCCATTTTTAATGGGATTATTTGTATTTTTGATTTTAAGGTGTTCCAGTGTTCTATAAATTTGCCAAATAAATAAATCCCTTCTTGCCAAATATTTTATTTCAATTTGTAGGTTTATTTTTTCCAATTTGTATGTTGTCTTATTATTATTCTTTAGAAGAGGATTTTGGTGCACATAAGAATTTAAATTTTAGGAGGCTCCACTCATCTTTGTCTTCTTGAGTTGCTCTTTGAAATCTTCTGTTCAGCTCTTTTATCTTGTCATTTCAAAGAGCAACTCGAGAAGACAAAGTCAATTATGATAATGAAATGTGCAAAGCCCTGGAGTTAGAAAACCAAAGGGAAGAACATGCTCAGCACTTCTCAAGCTGAAAGAACTGAAGAAAAAAAATCAAGCCTTGAGTTGCAATATTGAAAGATTCTATGGGCAAGATTGACTGATGCATGACACATCAAAAGAAAATGGAAGGAATACAAGAGTCACTGTACCAAACAGAACTGGTCGATGTTCATCATTCCAGGAGGTGCCATATGATCAAGAACTGATGGTATTAAAGGAAGAAGTCAAAGCTGCACTGAGGGAATTGGTTAGAAAGAAGGCTCCAGAAATTGATGGAATACCCATTGAAATGTTTCAGCAAATGGAGGTTGTGCTAGAGGCACTTACATTTCTATGCCAAGAAATTAGTAAGATAGCCACCTGGCCAACTGAAAAGGTCCATGTTAGTACCCCTTCCAAAAAAAGATGATCCCACAGAATGTGGAAATTATTGAACAATATTATTAATATCACATGCAAGTAAAATCTTACTGAAGATAATTCAAAAATGGTTGCAGCAGTATATTGACAGAGAACTTACAGAAATGCAAGCTGGATTCAGAAGAGGATGTAGAATGAGAATATCATTGCTTATGTCAGATGGATCTTGGCTCAAAGCAAAGAATAGCAGAAAGATGTTTCCTTGTGTTTTATTGACTGTACAAAAGCATTTGATTGTGTGGATCATAACATATTATGGATAACATTGAGAAGAATGGGAATTCCAGAACCCTTGATTGCACTTATGAGGAACCTGTACATAGACAAGGAGGCTATCGTTCAAATGGAAAAAGGGGATACTGCATGGTTTAACATCAGGAAGGGTGTGTGTCAGGGTTGTATGCTTTCACTCTACTTATTCAATCTTCATGCTGAGCAAATAATCCAAGAAGGTGAACTATATGAAGAAGAGTGTTGTGTCAGGATTAGAGGAAGACTCATTAACAGCCTGTGATATGCAGATGACAGACACAACTCTGCTTGCTGAAAGTGAGGATGACTTGAAGCACTTACTGATGAAGATTAAAGACTACAGTCTTCAGTATGGATTATATCTCAAAATAAATAAAAAGAAAATCCTCACAATTGGATCAATAAGCAGCATCACGGTAAATGGAGAAAAGATTGAAGTTGTCAAAGACTTCATATTACTTGGTTCTACAATCAACACCAATAGAAGCAGCAGTCAAAACATCAGACAACATATTGCAAGGGGCAGATCTGCTGCAAAAGACCTCTTTCAAGTGCTGAAGAGCAAGGTCTCCTTGAAGACTAAGGTGCGGCTAACCCAAGCCATGGTATTTCCAATCATGTTATATGCATATGAGAGGTGGACAATGAATAAGGAAGACAGAAGAAGAGTTGATGCTTTTGAGTTGTGGTGTTGGTGAAGAATACTGATAGTACTATGAACTGCCAGAAGAATGAACAAATCTGTCCTGGAAGAAGTGCAGCCAGAATGCTCCATGGAAGCGAGAAGGGCCAGACTTTATCTCATCTACTTTGATTATGTTGCCAGAGAGGACCATTCCTTGGAGAAGAATATCATGCTTGGTAAAGTGGAGGGGTGACAAAAAAGGGGAAGGCCCTCAACAAGACGGGCTGACACAGTGGCTGCAATGATGGCTCAGGTACAGCAAGGATCGTGAAGCTGGCACAAGACCTGGCAGTGTTTCATCCTGTTGTACATAGGGTTAATATGAGTTGGAGGTGACTCGATGGCACCTAACAACAACAACAACAACCAGTCATCTAGTTTATCTGCTGCTGTTTGTATATTTTAGGTTATGCTTGACAGTCTATTTATGTCATAAACCAGGGCCCCTACGTTTACCCCTATAAAGGGTATATTTTCTTTTATGACCTTTATAGATTTAAATCTTACATTTAATTCTGTGATCCATCTGGAGTTAGTTTTTGTGTATGGTGTGAGGTACAGATCTTGTTTCATTTTTCTGAAAATGGATAGCCAGTGTTGCCAGAACCATTTGTTAAAGAGACTGTCTCTTCCCCATTTAAAAACTTTTGGCCCATTGTCAAAGATCAATTGTCCATAGATGGATGGATCTATTTCTGAATTCTCAATTGTGTTCCATCAGTCTATGTGTCTGTCACTGAACCACTACCAGGCTTTTTTGAGTTTTGGTGGTATAGTGCCTAAGGCATTTGACTGCTAACGAGAAGGCTGGTGGTCCAAACCCACCAGCCACTTCTTGGAAAAAAGACTGGACAATCTACTTCCATAGAGATACTGCCTCGAAAACCCAAGGAGGGGTCGCTATGAGTCGGATCCAACTTGACAGCAGTGAATTTGGTTTGGTTTTTGGTGGTTGTATAGTAGGTTTTGAGATCAGAGAGTGTGAGACCTCCTACTTTCTTCTTCTTCTTCTTCAGTAGTGCTTTGCTTATCTGAAGTCTCTTTCCTTTCCATGTAAAATTATTGACTTTTCCAAGTCTTTAAAGAATGTTTATTGAATCTAAATTGGGATTGAATTGAATCTATACATTGCTTTGGGTACTATTGATATTTTCACAACATTCAGTCTTCCCATCCACAAGCATGGTGTGTTCTTCCATTTATGTAGATCTTTTAAAGTTTCTTGTGGTGGTGTTTTTGTAGTTTTCCTTGTATATGTCTTTTGTGTCCCTGGTAAGATTTATTCCTATTTTATCTTTTCAGTAGCTACTGTAAATGTTATTGTTTTCCTTATTTCTTTTTCAGAGATGTTAATGTAGTGGAATCCAACTGATTTTTGTACGTTGATCATATATCCTGCCACTGAGCTGAATTTTTCAATTAGTTTCAGGAGTTTTCTTGCTAAGTCTCTGGAATTTTCTATGTGTAGCATCGTATCATCTGCAAATAGGAATAGATTTACTTCCTTACTAATTTGGATGCCTTTTATATCTCTTTCTTGCCTTATTTGCCAGGCTAGGACTTCACATAAAATGCTGAATAGAAGTGGTGATAGGGAGCATATTTGTCTGGTTCCTGTTCACAAGGGAAATAATTTCAGTCTCTTTCCATTGAGAATAGTGTTGGTTGTTGTTATGGCATCTATGCCCTTTATTTTGTTGAGGAATTTCCCTTCTGTTCCTGTTTTGCTCCACTACTCGTCTGTCAGTTTGTCATACTGTGGTGGCTTGACTGTTGCTGTGAAGCTGGAGGCTATGCCACAGGTATTTAAAATACCAGCAGGATGACCCATGGTGGACAGGTTGCAGCGGAGCTTCCAGACTAAGACAGACTAGGAAGATGGATGGAGCCATCCACTTTGAAAAAAAAATTGTTCAGTGGAAACTATGAATAGCAGTGAAACACTATCTAATATATCAGAGGAAAACTTTATGAATAGCCCTGAAACATTGTCTGATATAGTGCCCAAAGATGATCACTCAAAATATAATTGTTTGAAGGTACTCAAAATAAAACTGGGGAACAGCTACCACCTCAAAGTAGAGTCAACCTTGATATGGATGCTCAAATATTCAGTACCTTCATTTGCTGATGGAGCATGACACAAAATGGGAAAAAATAGCTGTAAATATCCATTATAATTGGAATGCAGAATGTACGATGTATGAATCTAGGAAAACTGGAAGATGTTTGTGGTGCAGTGAATTATTGGGTATGGCTTTTCTAGCTATAGTCTTTGTGACTCCTACCAGATTACAGGGTGGGACCATGTAAATAAAATGTGTAGAACTCTGATTTTGGGATTGGTTAGTTTTGTCACCTTGTCAGGCTTAAAATGAGCCACCCTAGAGGCAGAGAAGGGATATCACTACAGTCAAAAGAGAAGAGCTAGAGGTGAGGAAGAGTGCGTCCTTGGCCCTGAGATCCCTGCACTTGACCTCCTTGGTAGAGATGACCTGGCAGAGATGACCCAGCAGAGACAACCTGGCAGAGAGCTGGTTGAGAAACTCAGAGACATGAGAGAGCAGCAGGCTTTCTGGCCCAGTGAGTGAGAAAGATGAGTGCCATTGGGCAGGATCCTTGCTAGCAGAGTGAGATGCACATATGTGTAACTATTGGCTGAGCCAAAAGACTTTGTAATACTTGCCGGAGCAGGGCAGTGGCCACGCTGAGAGGCCAAGGGCCCGAGAAGCATTCCTAAGGGCATAGCAGAAGGGAGACTGTCATCACTGAAGAACTGTATCCTGAGGACATTCCTGAACCTGAATTGTAACCTGTTTTTTTCTGGGCAGGGAGGAGTGCCTATAGCAGAGAGGAGACTGTCCTGATTGAAGAATTGTATCCTGAGCGTGTTTCTGAACCTGAATTGTAACCTATTACCTCCCTAATAAACCCCATAGTTGTTAGTATTGTCTTCAAGTTCTATGTGTTCATTGCAATGAATTATCAAGCCCAGCAGACAAGTTGTGAGTGCCATGGGAAGGAAAACTGGTGTCAGAATCAGAAAAAAGTTTGGAGGGGGGACTTCCAGTAAGATGGAGAAATAGGCAGACAAGCGACATAGACCCTCTTCAACAAAGAAAAGAAAAACCAACTGACAGAAATACAAAAGACAATCATGGAGCCCTGAGCTTTGAAAGGAACTATACAGAAGTGGATTAGGCATGAACTAGTGGAAAAACCTGAGGGAAAACAGTGAGTACAGAGATGGTTGGAGCTGCGGACTGTCAGCTACTCTGATGGGACCAAAAGCCTGAATATTTCCAAGTGGTGTTGGGACCTGAGAATTGACCTAAAGATCAGCCCTGGTCACCAAGGGCTGCAGGGACAACTGCACTGGTGGCCTATGACTAGGAAGGGAAACAGCAAGGAGGGAAACAAACTGAGCTATTGACTTTCCACTGTCCAGAGGGTGCAGCCATTTTGATTGTTTACACATGGCAGCCATTTTGGATATTTAAAGTGACCGAGGATGCAATCATTTTGAATGTTTACAGCGGTGGCCATTTTGGATATTTAAAGTGACCGAGGGTGCAACCATTTTGAATGTTTACAAGTGGCAACCATTTTGGATTTTAAAGTGATAGCAGTCTCATTCGGATTCCAGGGACCTAAGAATAGGCTCTGTTTGCCAAGGTTGGCAGGGACATACGAGAGGCTGCAGGAACAGGAAAGGAGACAGGTGGTGAGTGTATAAGTGCTGTGAACTAGTGAATAGGGGACCACAGTACCCTGCTTGTGCAGATAACATACAAACAAAACAAAGAAAATGAAAATCATGGGCAAGTCACTCCAACATACAATCAGCAATTAAATATAAACACAAAAACATCACAATGCCTCGGAGACAACAGAGCATCACAGTCCACACAAAGAAGCAAGATAAAGCAGGAGAAACAAGGGACCAGGATACAGACCCAAAACACATCCCTGAGGAA
>NW_006921631.1:7730927-7732079 GCF_000298275.1 Orycteropus afer afer | reverse complement strand
GAAACCCAAACAGGGTAGATGCCAAAAGAAAATCACCAAGACATATTATCATCAAACTTACCAAAACCAAAGACAAAGAAAGAATCGTGAGAGCAGCATGGGAAAAACGAAAAGTTACCTACAAGGGGCAGCCAATAAGACTAAGCTCAGATTTCTCGGCAGAAACCATGCAGACAAGAAGACAATGGGACGGCATATATAAAACACTGAAAGAGAATAATTTCCAACCAAGAATTATGTACCCAGGAAAATTGTCCTTCAAATATGATGGTGAAATTAGGACATTTCCAGATAAGCACATATTAAGGGAATTTGTTAAAACCAGACCAACCTTACAAGAAATGCTAAAGGAAGCCCTTTGGACAGAGAAGAAACAACAGCCAACAACAACTGATCATTAACACACATGATAATATAACCCAGAAACCAAGCCAGCTGTAGAAGTATCCAAAGTAAATAAGCCTACAAGATTGTAAACAGGGAACCAGCAACATCAGTTGGCAGATGAGGACAGCTACAGACCAAAAAGAGGAAAAAAACTGTGTTGTTACAGAACTTGTAAATGGTAGGGAAGTCAAGTAACTATGAGATAGAACGGACTGTTCTAAACTCGGGAAGAAAACTATAAATCACAGAGTAACCTCAAAGAAAACTGATAAACCTTCACCTCAAAAAAGAGGACCTGCATAAATATTCAGCAAATACTAAAACAATAACAATGAAGGAAGTAATAACATGATTCATAAACAAAACAAGCTCAGCATAGAAAATTATATGGAACAAAGAAATCGACACCATGAAAAAGCACACGACAAAAATAACAGTAACAAATTCATATTTGCTAATAGTTAAATATCTGGCAAGGGACTTATCTCTAAGATTTATAGCAGAAGAGTGGATAACCAAACTATGGTACACGCACATAATGGAATGCTATGCAGCACTAAAGAATAATGTAGAGTCTGAAAAATACCAGATAATATGGATGAACTTGGAGGATATTATGCTGAGTGAAATAAGTCAATCAAAGAAGGCAAATATAGTATCAGTTTGCTGTTGTGGAGAGTCAGGAAAAGTTTATATATGGAGGGAAACTTTCCTTGTTGGTTGCCAGGGGTGGGAGGGGAGGGGAGGGGAGGGAACACTGCAAAA
>NW_006921631.1:7724961-7730827 GCF_000298275.1 Orycteropus afer afer | reverse complement strand
CACTGCAAAAAAAAAAATGCATTGACCCATGTCACTTTAGTTTTGTGTATTTCACTGTACATAAATTATATTTCAATAAAATGCATTTTAAAAAAGTTTGGAGAGTGGTGGTATGTCACTTCATAGGAACAAGCCTTGGTCAGCTAATGGTGATTCTGTCTTCCTCTTGTGAAGTTCGAGGAGGTCAGAAGATATCACCTCCATGTCCTTTTAGCAATGTCAAAAATGAAATGTAATACATAAAGACCGATATCCTATGCATTGTTGTTGTTGTTATATGCCATCGAGTTGGACCCAACTCACAACGACCCCTACTTGGGTTTCTGAGGCAGTATCACTTCAGAAGTAGATTGCTCAACCTTCCTTACAAGGAGTGGCTGGTGGGTTTGAACCGCTAGTCTTCTGGTTTGCAGTCAAGTGCCATAGGCACTATGCTACCACAGCTCCTTTGCATTAGTGAGCTAAAATGTACTGGTATTGGCCATTTTGAATCAGACAATCATATGGTCTTCTATGCCAGGAATGACAAATTGAAGAGAAATGGCGTTGCATTTGTTGTCAAAAAGATTTCAAGATCTAACCTAAAGCACAATGCTATCAGTGATAGGATAATATCCATACACCTGCAAAGAAGACCAGTTAATATTACTATTACTCAAATTTACACACCAACTACTAAAACCAAAGATGAAGAAATTGAAGATTTTTACCAACTTCTGCAGTCTTAAATTGACCAAATATGCAATCAAGATGTATTGATTATTGCTGGGTGATTGGAACCTGAAAGTTGGAAACAAAGAAGACACATCCATGGTTGGAAAGTAGGGCCCTGGTGATAGAAATGTCACCGGAGATCACATGATAGAATTTTTCAGACCAATGATTTATTCGTTGCAAATATCTTTATTCAACAACATAAATAGGGCTATACACATGGACCTCACCAGATGGAATACACAGAAATCAAATTGACTACACTTGTGGAAAGAAGTGATAGACAAGCTCAATATCATCAGTCAAAAAAATGCGAGGAGCTGAGAGTGGAATAGACCATCAATTGCTCGTATGCAAGTTCAAGATGAAGCTGAATAAACTTAAAACAACTTCACAATCACCAAAATATGACCTTCAGTATATCCCATCTGAATTTAGAAATCATCCAAAGAATAGATTGTATGCATTGAATGCCAGTGACCGAAGACCAGAAGGTTGTGTGATGACATCAAGAACATCATCATATATAGAGAGTTATATGCACAACTTCGGTCTAGTTGGGGGCCACATGCTGAAGTAGGCAAGGGGAGGGATGGTATGGAAAGAGTCTGCGACCACCATGATAACACTGGGGAAAGGGAGGACACAGAATTGTGCACATAAGATATAGATGACAGAGGCTAATACCAGTATATCTATAATACTGCATTACCATTAACACCAAACACCAGGCTACAGATAAACACATAAACATCTGAGATCAGATGGGGGTCACTGAACAAGATTGTATTCTAGACCAAGGATAGATTCAGCTGAGGCTTATCTTGCACAGATACCAATGATACAAAATACCCACAATCCTTACAGAAACAACAGAAGACAGACATAGAGTAATCCCTCACAGAGAGCCAGACACTGTGAGAGAGAGATCCAATGGATCTACTGACTCAGGACCATAGTACTGGGGGACACCAGACTCAATTGACACAACAAAATATGTAAAAAGTGTGCTCCACAACCTACATTGGTGAGTAGTGACTGGGGTCTTAAAAGTTTTCAAGCAGCCATCTAAGATGCAGCTAATGGTCTCCTATTGTCAAAAGTGAAGAAGAGTGCAAAAAAAAAACAAGGACATTTGGAAGCAATCAGCCCTAGAACATGATGGACCTCAAGACCAGAAGAACTAGATGGTGCCCGCTACCAATGCCAACTACTCAGGAAAGGATTAAAACTCGAGATCCTGGATAGAGTAGGAGGAAAAACGTGAAACAAAAATCCAAAAACCCAATAATGACCAGAATTACTGGTCGGATGGAATCTGGTGGAACCCCCAATGCTATGGCCCTGGGATACACTTTGGGACTGGAATAAAACACACTCCCAGGGGCTGGCTCTCAGCCCAAAAGTAAACAAGACAAGATGTACACACAGACCACTCAACCCAGGGTGACACACCCACACACTCTATGGAGATGCATCCCTTGGAGCAATCAACCACAGGGCGCGAGAGGAGCAACATTCACATGGAGGAAATGCAGGACACACAGGAGTGCCTAACTATGGGGGTGGGTACTGGGAAGGGAGAGGAGGAGAGTGGGTTAGGATTGGGGATGGTAATTGGGGAGTGAAACCAAGTATACACGAAAAGTTTAGTGTAAAACAAACTGCTCTGTAAATTTTCACCTAAAGCACAATTTAAAAGAAAGAAAGAAAGAAAGAAAGAAACCAATCAATTTGAAAAAAGAGAATAGTCCGATTAAAAAAAAAAAAAATCATCTGAAGCGTACATGTCTTCGTAATTTGGCATTTACCATTTGTTACTTAGCTGGGGGGAAAAAAGCAGGGAAATGGATCACTAATTAAATTTTTTTTTCACTTTTTAACTGTAATAAAAAAAAAAAAAGTCATATGAAAGCAAAAGGTCATTGCAAAGACAGGAAAGGAAGAAAAGACCGAAATGGATGTCAGAAGAGACTCTGAAAATTGCTCTTGAATGGAGAATAGCTAATAGCTAAAGTGAAATGAAGAAATGTTGAAATATAAAGGCTAAACAGAAAATTTCAAAGGGCAGCTCAAGAATAATTTAAAAGTAAACTATTATAGTGAATGTGCAAAGACCTGGAATTAGAAAACCAAAAGGGAAGAGCATGCTCAGCATTTCTCAAGCTGAAAGAACTGAAGAAAAATATTCAAGCCTCAAATTACAATATTTAAAGATTCTATTGGCAAAATATTGAATGATGCAGGAAGTATCAAAAGAAGATGGAAGAAATGTGCAAAGACCTGGAATTAGAAAACCAAAAGGGAAGAGCATGCTCAGCATTTCTCAAGCTGAAAGAACTGAAGAAAAATATTCAAGCCTCAAATTACAATATTTAAAGATTCTATTGGCAAAATATTGAATGATGCAGGAAGTATCAAAAGAAGATGGAAGAAATACACAGCATCTCTGTGCCAAAAAGAAATGGTCGCAGTTTATTCATTTCAGAAGGTAGCATATGATCAAGAACCAATGGTATTGAAGGAAGAAGTTAAAGCTCCTCTGAAGGAATTGGTGAAAAACAAGGCTCCAGGAATTGACAGAATAACCATTGAGAAGTTTCAACAAATGGATGCAGCTCTGGAGGTGCTTATTCATCTATGCTAGGAAATTTGGAAGACAGCAACTTGGCTAACCGGGTAGAAGAAATCCTTATTTGTGCCCATTCAAAAAAAAGGTGATCCAACAGAATGTGGAAATGATCAAACAAATCATTAACATCACAGATAAGTACAATTCTGCTGAAGACAATTCAGAAATGATTGCTGCAGTATATTGACAAGGAGCTTCCAGAAATGCAAGGAGGATTTAGAAGAAAATGTGGAATGAGGGACATCATTGCTGATATTAGATGGATCTTGGATGAAAGCAAAGAATAACAGAAAGATTTTTACCTGTGTTTTATTGACTAGGCAAAGGCATTCGACTGTGTGGATCATAGCAAATTAAGTATAACATTGCAAAGAATGGAAATTCTAGAACGTTTAATTCTGCTCATGAGAAACCTGTACATAGACCAAGAGGCTGACATTTGAACAGAACAAAGGATACTGCATGGTTTAAAATCTGGAAAGGCATGCATCAGTGTTGTATCCTTTCCCCATACTTATTCAATTTCTATTATGAGCAAAGAATCCGAGAAGCTGGACTGCATGAAAAGGAATCAGGATTGCAGGAAGAGTCATTAACAACCTGTGATATTCAGATGATACAATATTGCTTACTGAAATTGAAGAGGACTTGAAGCATTTACAGATGAAGATCAAAGACTACAATCTTCAGTATGGATTACACCTCAACATATAGAAAACAAAAATCCTCACAACTGGACCAATAAGCAACATCATGATAAATGGAGAAAAGATTAAAGTTGTCAAAGATTTCATTTTACTTGGGTCTACAATCAGTACTCATGGAAGTAGCAGTCAAGAAATCAGACATCTGAGTGTAACTTCTTTGCCTGGTCAGTTACAGAAAGTGGTGCTCAGCTGTAGAATGTATTTTACTTACCTTTGAACAACCGATGTATACATGCATGTGACAGAAAGGACAACTGTAACACTGCAATCCTAATGCAGGAGTCCAGCAGGAATAGACCTCTAAGCACAGTTGCTCTCTTTTATTGCCCAGAATAATTATTATTCCTGAGCCTCCCAGAAACTGGAAGCTAAATAAAGCAAGTCAAGTTTCAAAAAAGGAAATCAGACATCATAGTAAGCTGGGAAAATCTGCTGCAAAAGAGTTCTTTAAAATGTTGAAGAGCAAAGATTAACTTTGAAAACTGTTGTTGTTAGGTGCTGTCGAGTTGGCTCCAACTCATAGCTACCGTACTCACAGCAGAACGAAACACTGTCCTGTCATGTGCCATCCTCACAATCCTTGCTATACCTGTTGCAGCCACTATGTCAATCCATCTCGTTGAAAGCCTTCCCCTTTTTCATTGACCCTCCACTTTACCAAGCATGATATCGTTCTCCAGGAAATGCTCCCTCTGACAACATGACCAAAGTAGGTGAGACAAAGTCTAGCCATTCTCTCTTCCAAGGAGCATTCCAGCTGCACTTCCTCCAGGACAGATTTGTTCATCCTTTTGGCAGTCCATGGTACTTTCAGTATTCTTCGCCAACACCACAACTGAAAAGCATCAGTTCTTCTTCAGTCTTCCTTACTCATTATCCAGCTTTCACATGCATATGAGGTGATTGAAAATACCATGGCTTGGCTTGGGTTAGATGCACCTTAGTCTTCAAAAAGACATCTTTGTTCTTCAGCACTTTAAAGAGATCTTTTGCAGCAGATTTGCCAAGTTCAGTACATCTGATTTCTTGATGCTGCTTCCATGGGTGTTGATTGTGGATGCAAGGAATATGAAACCTTTGACAACTTCAATCTTTTCTCCATTTATTGTGATGCTGCTTATTTGTCTAGTTGTGAGGATTTTCATTTTCTTAATGTTGAGGTGCAATCCATACTGAAGACTGTAGTCTTTAATCTTCATCAGTAAATACTTCAAGTCAAATAAGGTGTGCCTAATCCAAGCCACAGTATTTTCAATTGCCTCATATGCATGTGAAATCTGGACAATGAATAAGGAAGACCAAAGAACAATTGATGCCTTTAAATTGTGGTGCTGGTGAATAATACTGAAAACACCATGGACTGCCAGAAGGAACAAATCTATCCTGGAAGGAGTGCAGCCAGAATGCTCCTTAGAAGTGAGAATGACCAGACTTAGTCTCACCTACTTTGGTCATGTGGTCAGAGGGACCAATCCCTGGAGAATGATATCATGCTTGTTAAAGTGGAAGATCAGAGAAAAAGAAGTCCCTCAATAAGATGGATTGACACACTAGCTGCAACAATGGGCTTAATTAAGCAAGAATTGGGAAGATTGCTCAGGATGGGGAAGTATCTCATGCTGTTGTACATAGGGTTGCTGTGAGTTCGTATCAACTTGACAGTACCTCACCACAACAACAACAACAATCTATTTTGCTGAGTGTTTTTATCAGAAATGGTGTTGGGTTTTATCAAATGCTTTTTCTGCATTGACTGATATGATCATGTGGTTCTTTTCCTTTATTTATGTGATGGATTATGTTGATTGTTTTT
>NW_006921631.1:7723472-7724335 GCF_000298275.1 Orycteropus afer afer | reverse complement strand
CCTTCTGGTTAGCAGTCAAGTGCCTTAGGCACTATGCTACCAGAGCTTCATAGTATCCTGATAATTATCCTTTTTATTTTGGTTTGTTGTATTGTGACATCATCCATTGCATTTCTTATTCATATTATTTGCATCTTCTCCTTCCTTTCCTTTGTTAAATTTCTTTTTTCTTTGTTGATTTTATTAAAATTTTCAAAGAACGAACGTCTAGTTTTGCTGATCCTTTCTATTCTTTTTCTGCATTTATTTCTGGTTCAATCATTATAATTTCTTTTCTTTTGGTGACTGAATACCTTGTTAATAGCAGAGAAACACTGTCTGATACATTACTGGGCAACTTTATGAATAGCTTGGAAACATTGACTGACACAGTGCAGGAAGACAAGCCCCTTGGGTTGGAAGGCACTCAAAATAGGACTGGAAAAGAGTTGCCTCATCAGAGTAGAAACAACCTTAATGATATGGATAAAGTAAGTCTTTCAGGACCTCCATGTGCTGACAAGGCAAGACTCAAAATGAGGAGAAACAGCTGCAAATATCCATTAATAATCAGAATATGGAATGTACGAAGTATGAATCTAGGAAAATTGGAAGTTGTCAAAAATGAGAGGGAACACATAAAGATTGATATCCTAGGCACTAATGAACTGAAATGGATGGGTTTTGGGCATTTTGAATCAGACAACCATATGATCTACTACGCCAGGAATGACAAATTGAAGAGAAATGACATGGCATTCATCATCATGAAGGATGTTTCAAGATCTGTCCTGAAGTACAATGCTGTCAGTGATAGGATAATATCCATATGCCTACAAGGAAGACTTTGCCTTGGCTCAAGGCAAAGAATAACAGAAAGATGT
>NW_006921631.1:7720407-7722756 GCF_000298275.1 Orycteropus afer afer | reverse complement strand
TAAGGTGCACCTGACACAAGCCATGATATTTCCAATTGCCTCGTATGCATGTGAGAGCTGAGTAAGGAAGACTGAAAAAGAGTTGATGCTTTTGAGTTGCGGTGCTGGTGAAGAATGGTGAAAGTACCATGGACTGCTAAAAGAACTAACAGATTTGTCCCAGAGGAAGTGCACCTGAAATGCTCCTTGGAAGTGAGAATGGCCAGACTTCGTCTCACCTATTTTGGTCATGTTTTCAGAAAGGACCATTCCTTGGAGAAGGATGTCATGCTTGGTAGGGTGGAGGGTCAGCGAAAGAGGAGGAGGCCTTCAACAAGATGGATTGACATGGTGGCTGCGATGATGGGCTCAAGTATAGCAGAGATCATGGAGCTGGTGCGGGATTGAGCAGTGTTTTGTTCTGCTGTGCATGGGATCGCTATGAGTCGGAAACGACTCAATGGCATCTAACAACAACAAGGAAGACCCATTAATACTACTATTATTCAAATTTACACACCAACCACCAAAGCCAAAAATGAGGAAATTGAAGATTTTCATCAACTTCTGCAGTCTGAAATTGACAGAGCATGCAATCAAGTTGTGTTGCTTATCACTGGTGCTTGGAATGCAAAAGTTGGAAACAAAGAAGAATCACCAGTAGTTGGAAAATTTGGCCTTGGTGGCAGAAATAACGCTGGAGATCACAATAGAATTTTGGAAGACCAATGACTTATTCATTGCAAATACCTTTTGTCAACAATACAAACAGGGCTCTACACATGGACTTCATCAGATGGAGTACACAGGAATCAGATTGACTACATCTGTGGCAAGGGGTGATGGAAAAGTTCAATATCTTCAGCCAAAACAAGTCCAGGAGCTGATTGTGAAACAGACCATCAAGTACTCATATGAAAGTTCAACTTGGGGACAATTAAAACAAGTCCATGAGAGCCCAAATATGACCTGGAATATATCCCTCCTGAATTTAGAGACCATCTAAAGAATAGATTTGATGTATTGAACACCAATGACCAAAAACCAGAAGAATTGTGGGAAGACATCAAGAGCATCATCCATGAAGAAAGCAAGAGGTCATTAAAAATTTGAGAAAGAAAGAAAAGACCAAAATGGATGTCAGAAGAGACTCTGAACTTGCCCTTGAGTGAAGAGTAGCTAAAGCAAATGGAAGAAATGACAAGATAAAAGAGCTGAACAGAAGATTTCAAAGAGCACCTCAAGCAGACAAAGCCAATTACTATAATGTAGTGTGCAAAGACCTGGAGTTAGAAAACCAAAAGGGAAGAACATGTTCAGCATTTCTCAAGCTGAAAGAACTGAGGAAAAAAATTTAAGCCTCAAGTTGCAATATTGAAAGATTCTATGGGCAAATAGTGATTGATGCAGGAAGCATCAAAAGAAGATGGAAGGAATACACAGTCACTGTACCAAAAAGAACTAGTCTATCTTCATCCATTTCAGAAGGTGGCATATGTTCAAGAATCAATGGTACTGAAGGAAGAATTCAAAGCTGCACTGAAAGAACTGGCGAAGAATTGACGGAATACCCATTGAGATGTTTCAACAAACGGATGGCCCGCTGGAGGCACTCACTTGATTATGCCAAGAGATGTGGAGAACAGCTGCCTGGCCAACTGACTGAAAGAGATCCATATTTGTACCTGTGCTAGTTACTTAGTGCCTCTCTGACAAGAAATATACCACAAATGGGATGGTTTAAACAAACAAGAGTTTATTCTTACAATTTTGAGGCTTCAAGTCCAAGTTCAAAGTGCCAGGCTCTAGTGCCTCCACCTTGGGGCCCAGCTCTGCCTCTTGCTGCCAGCCCACTGGAGCTAGAGGCATTTCTTCACTCAGCCAGCTGCTGGCTGCTGAGGCTGAGAAGCCCCAAGGTTAACAAGTAAAAGGCACAGTCCTGATGTTACCAAACCACATGGGAGGTCATTAACTTAAGTCCATTGTAAGTCCCGAGGTCAGCAGAGCATAGCAGGCTACTGAGCAATGACATGGCTAAATGCAGGGACCAAGTGTGCCATAGGCTAGAGACCATTCTCAAAGCTTCTCCTTATATACAGGAAGCAGACCACATACCCAAAGACAACTACTCAGCTGCTCCCAGTAGATTCCACCATGGAGTTGATTACCAGTCTCATCATGGGGAATACAACATCCAGCTGCCCGGCCACTCAACCAGGCCTAGTCAAGTTGACATACAACATAACCATCACAGTACCCATTCCAAAGAAAGGTGATCCCACAGAATGTGGAAATTATAGAATAATATCATTAATCATTAATATTGCATGAAAGTAAAATCTTACTGAAGATAATTCAAAAATGGTTGCA
>NW_006921631.1:7710620-7719027 GCF_000298275.1 Orycteropus afer afer | reverse complement strand
TTTTAATTTTATTGTGCTTTGGGTGCAAATTTACAAATCAAATTTGTTTTACATTCAACAGTTCATGCACATTTGATTTCATGCCCTAATTACTATCCTCTACCACAAAAAACTCTCCTCCCCTCCCGTCCCTGTGACTGCCCCTTCCGTGTGCCCTCCTTAACTATGCACTCCTGTCTGTCCAGCTTTCCCTCTATGTGAATGCTGCCCCTCTGGTGTCTCATGGCTGATTGCTCTAAGGGGTGAATCTCCCTGGAATAGGTGGGTGCATAGCCCTGGGGTAGGTGTTCTGCATGTAAGTCTTTCTGCGGTTGGGCTGAGGGCCAATCCATGGGTGTGAATCCATTTCTAGGCCCGAAAGGTAAGCCAGGGCCATATTCTTTGGGGTTCCACAGACTCTATCTGACCACTAATTCTGGTCATTTTGTGTTTTTGAATTTTGTTGCACATTTCTCCTCCCACTCTAGCCAGTATCTCCAGTTTTGTTGTCATTTTTTGTTTTTTGTGCTTTAGGTGGAAGTTTACAGAGCAGAGTTTGTTTTACATTGAACATTTTGTGTACATTTGGTTTCACTCCCCAATTACCATCTCCAACCCTAACCCACTCTCTTTCCCTCCCTTCCAAGTACCCCTTCCCATGCCCCTCATAGTTAGGTACTCCTGTGTGTCCTGCATTTCCTCCATGTGAATGTTGTCCCTCTGGTGCCCCGTGGTTGATTGCTCCAAGGGATGCATCTCCATAGAGTGCATGGGTGCGTCACCCTGGGTTGAGTGGTCTGTGTGTATGTCTTGTTTACTATTGGGTTGAGAGCCAGCCCCTGGGAGTGTGTTTTATTCCAGTCGCAAAGTGTATCCCAGGGCCATAATATTGGGGGTTCCACCAGATTTCATCCGACCAGTAATTCTGGTCATTATTGGGTTTTTGGATTTTGTTCCACGTTTTTCCTCCCACTCTAGGAGCTCTGGTAGCATAGTGCCTAAGGCACTTGACTGCTAACCAGAAGGCTGGTGGTTCAAACCCACCAGCCACTCCTCGGAAGGAAGATGGGGCAATCTACTTCCGTAGTGATACTGCCTGGGAAACCCAAGGAGGGGTCGCTATGAGTCGGGTCAGACTCGACAGCACATAACAACAACAAACAACTATCCAGGATCTCGAGTTTTAATCCTTTCCCGAGTAGTTGGCATTGGTAGCTGGGCACCATCTAGTCCTTCTGGTCTTGAGGTCCATCATGATCTAGGGCTGATTGCTTCCAAATGCCCTTGTTTTTTTACACTCTTTTTCACTTCCAACTATAGGAGACCATTAGTTGCATCTTAGATCTGCTTGAAAGCTTTTAAGACCCCAGTCACTACTCCCCAACGTAGGGTGTGGAATAAGATTTTTATGTATTTTATTGTGCCAATTGAGTCTGGTGTGCCCCAATACTATGGTCCTGAGTTGGTAGATCCATTGGGTCTTTCTCCCACAGTATCTGGCTATCTGTGAGGGATTGTACTACATCTGTCTTCTGTTGTTTCTGTAAGGATTGCGGGTATTTTGTATCATTGGTATCTGTGCAAGATTAGCCTCAGCTGAATCAATCCTTGATCTAGAGTATGTTAACTGACTCCCATCTGATTTTCTCAGAAGTTTGTGTGTTTACTATAGCCTGGTGTTCTGTGTTAATTGTTCCAAAAAAGGCAAGGAGGCCACATCTTCCGACCTCCTCTAACCCTACAAGAGGAAGACAGGATTACCAGCAGTAACCCAAGGCCTATTCCTACAAGGCCAAACATGCTGCCTCCCTCCAGCCCTTTCTCCAACCATTCCTCCCAAAGCACCCACCACCTCTCCCCTGGGTTTGATAATTCGCTGCAGTGGCCACTCAGAACTCACAGATTATGGAGTTTACTAGGGAAGCACCAGGCTACAATTCAAGTTCAGGAAAAACGCTCAGTCTCTCTCCCAGCCCACCTTCTCTCAGCCAAGTCTCTCACAGTCTCTCCACCAGCAGTGCATGTCCCTCGGTGTCTTACTCAGCAACGTGTGTCTCTTGCGTCTCTTTCCCAGCAGCACATGTCTCTTTCCAGAGCGCATGTCTCTTTCAGCAGCACGTCTTCCTCAACCAGCAGTCAGAGAGAGTTCTGCCTCTAGGAGGCCTCCTTTTGAGCCTGGCAGAGTGGCCAAACTAGCCAATCATAGCATCAGAACTCTAAGCACCTGAGAGAGAGTGGGAACCTCCCAAAACGTTGTTTTGTGCCACTCCCAACAGAAATACTCCAGGTGGATGACTTTAGCAATCAAGATCTCCTCAGTTGCTAATAGCAATTCCCACTTTAGAGTTTACAAAGAATTATGGGTGGAAAAGCCACACTAAGTAATTTACTACACCACAATGGTAATGCAGTATTGTGGATATACAGGTACTAGTCTCTGTCATTTATATCTTATGTGTACAGTTTGTTGTCCTCCTTTTTCCTAATGTTACCATGGTGGTCACAGACTCTTTCTATACCATCCCTCCCCTTATCCACATCAGTGTGTGGCCCCCAACTAGCCCAAAAGTAATCTCTCCCCCGCCCCCATAACCTACAAAGTAAGTTCCCTTCCTTAAGCAAACCCTTCTTTGTCTTTTTACAGTAATGGGCTCATATGGTGTTTGTCCTTCTGCCATTGACTTATTTTACTCAGCATAACATCCTCCAGTTTCATCCACATTGTGAGATGATTCACATATCCGTCATTGTTCTTTAATGTAGCATAGTATTCTATTGTGTGAATGTACCATAAGTTGGTTATCTATTCATCCATTGATGAGCATTTAGGTTGTTTCCATCTTTTCACTGTAGTGAATTGTGCCACGATGAGCATAGGTGTGCATATGTCTGTTCGTGTCCTACCTCTCACCTCTTTAGGTATATTCCTAGTAATGGAATTGATGTGTCAAATCATACTTCTATTTTCAATTTTTTAAGGAAATGCCATACAGTTTGCCACAATGGTGTACCATTTTACAATCCCACCAGCAGCGCACAAGACTTCCAATCTCTCTGCAACCTCACCAACATTTGTTATTTTCTGTCCTGTTGAACTTTGCTATTATTGCTGGCTAAGATGTTATCTCATTGCTGTTTTGATCTGTATCTCTCTAGTGACTAAAGATGGCAGGCAATTGCTCATGTGTTTGTTGGCCACCAGCATATAGTCTTTAGTGAAGTGTCTGTTCAAGTCTTTTGCCCATTTTTGAATTGGGTTGTTTGTCTTTTTGGTGTTGAGGTGTTGAAGTTTTCTATAGATTTTGGAGATAAGTCCTTTGTCAGATATGTCATAGGCAAATATTTTCTCCCAGTCTGTAGGTTCTCTTTTTACTCTTTTGAAGAAGTCTTTCAAGTATCTCTAGTTTTGATCCCTTTCTGAGCTGTTGGCATTGGTAGCTGGGCACCATCTAGTTCTTCTGGTCTTGGGGTCATGAAGGCTGAGGTCTTTATGGTCCATCTTATCCTTGGACTAATTGTTTCCAAATGGCTTTGATTTTCTTCACTCCCCTTTGATTCAGATGCAAAGAGTTGCATCTTAGATTGCTGCTTGAAAGCTTTTAAGACCCAGTCACTACTCACCAAAGCAGGTTGGAGAACAAGATTTTTATGTACTATGTTGTGCTAATTGAGCATGATGTCCCCTGAGATTATGGTCCTGAGTCCGCAGACCCAGTGATTCTCTCTCTCAAGATGTTTGGTTGTTTCTGAGCAGTTACTCCAACTTTGTCTTCTGTTGCTTCTGTAATGTATGGGGGTAATTTTGTAACACAAGTGCATACGTAAGATTATCTTCAGCCAAATCTATCTTTGGTCTAGGGTATATTCCTGTTCACCTATCCCACCTGATTTTCCCATCTGTCTATACATTTATCCATACCCAGGTGTTTGGTGTTAGTGGTGATGCAGTATTGTGCATGTACTAGTATTTGCCTCTGCTGTCTATATCTTATGTGCACTTTTCAGTGTCCTTCCTTTCCCCAGAGTCATCATGCTGTTTTTTCCTCTTTTTTGATGTGTGCATTTATTGTTATACATTACCCTCTGATCACTGCTTTCCTTCATCCCAAAGATTTTGGTATGTTGTGTTTTCATTCTTGTTTGATTCAAGGGATTTTTAAATTTCATTTTTTATTTTTTCTATTACCAAATAGTTTTTAAGGAGGATGATAGTCAGTTTCCATGTGTTTGCTTTTTGTTCCTTGATCTTCCCATTATCAATTTCTGATTTTATAGCATTGAGAAAATGCTTTGCAGTATTTTGATGTTTTTATATTTATTGTGACTTGCTTTGTGGACTAACATATAGTCTACTCTGAATAATGTTCCATGTGCACTGTAAAAGAATGTATGCTATGCTATTGTTGGGTAAAATGCTTTGTAGATGTCTATGTTGTTGTTGTTGTTAGGTACCATCGAGTCAGTTCCGACTCATAGCAACCCTATGTACAACAGAACAAAACACTGCCTGGTCCCACACCAGCCAACAATCTTTGCCACACCTGAGCTCATCATTGCAGCCACTGTGTCAATTCATCTTGTTAAGGGCCTTCCCCTTTTTCTTTGACCCTTCACTTTACCAATTATAATATCCTTCTCCAAGGAATGGTCTCTTCTGACAACATGACCTAAGTAGTGAGACAAAGTCTGGCCATTTTTGCTACCAAGGAGCATTCTGGCTACACTTCTTCCAGACAGATTTGTTCTTTCTCCTGGCAGTCCACGGTACTTTCAGTATTCTTTGCCAACACAACAACACAAAAGCATCAACTCTTCTTCAGTCTTCCTCGTTCATTGTCCAGCTCTCACATGCACATGAAGTGATCGAAAATATCACGGCTTGGGTTAGGTGCACCTTAGTCTTCAAGGAGACATCTTTGCTCTTCAGCACTTTAAAGAGGTCTCTTGCAACAGATTTGCCCCATGCAATACATCGTCTGATGTCTTGACTGCTGCTTCCATTGGTGTTGACTGTGGAACCAAGTAATATGAAATCTTTAACAATTTCAGTCCTTTCTCCATTTATTGTGATGCTGCTTATTGGTCCAGTAGTGTGGATTTTCGTTTTCTTTATATTGAGGTGTAATCCATACTGCAGACTATAGTCTTTAATCTTCATCAGTAAGTGCTTCAAGTCATCCTCACTTTCGGCAAACAAAGTTGAGTTTTCTGCATATTGCAGGTTGTAAATGAGTCTCCCTCCAAGCCTAATGCCATGTTTTTCTTCATATAGTCCAGTGTCATGGATTATTTGCTCAATATAATAAGTATGGTGAAAGGACACAACCCTAACGTATTCCCTTCCTGACTTTAATCCATGCAGTATCCCCCTGTTCTGTTCGAACATCAGCCCTGTTCTGTTCGAACATCAGCCTCTGGTCTATGTACAGGTTCCTGATGAACACAAACAAGTGTTCTGAAATTTCTATTCTTCTCAAAGTTATCCATAATTTGTTACAATCCACACAATGGGATGTTTTTGCATAGTCGATAAAACAAAAGTAAACATCTTTCTGGTATTCTTTGCTTTTAGCCAAGATGCATCTGACATCACCTATGATATCCCTCATTCCACATCCTCTTCTGAATCCAGCTTGCATTTCTGGAAGTTCTCTGTCAATATACTACTACAATCATTTTTGAATTATCTTCAGTAAGATTTTACTTGCATGTGATATTAATGACATTGTTCAATAATTTCCACATTCTGTGGGATAACCTTTCTTTGGAATGGGTACAAATATCGATCTTTTCCAGTCAGTTGGCCAGGTGACTGTCTTCCAAATTTCTTTGCATAGACAAGTGGGTGCCTCCAGCATGGCATTCATTTGGTGAAAGATCTCAATGGGTATTTTGTCAATTCCTGGAGCTTCTTTCTTCACCAATTCCTTCAGTGTAGCTTCTATTTCTTCTTTCAATACCATTGGTTCTTGATCATATGCCACCTCCTGAACTGAATGAACATAGATCAATTCTCTTTGGTACAGTGACTCTGTGTATTCCTTTCATCTTCTTTTGAAGTGTCCTGCATCAGTCAATATTTTGCCCATGGAATCTTTCAGTATTGCAATTCATGCCTTGAATTTCTTGTTCAGTTCTTTCAGCTTGAGAAATGCTGAGCATGTTCTTCCCTTTTGCTTTTCTAACTCCAGGTCTTTGCACATTTCAGTATAATAATCGACTTTATCTTCTCGAGCTGCTCTTTGAAATCTTCTGTTCAGCTCTTCTATTTTGTCATTTCTTCCATTTGCTTTAGCTACTCTCCATTCAAAGGCAACTTTCAGTCTCTTCTGACACCCATTGTGGTCTTTTCTTCCTTTCCTATCTTTTTAATGACCTTTTGCTTTCTTCGTGGATGATGCTCTTGATGTCATCCCACAATGCCTCTGATTTCTAGTCATTGGTATTCAATGCATCAAATGTATTCTCTCTATGGACTCTAAATTCAGGAGGGATATAATCATGGTCATATTTTGGCTTTTGTGGACTTTAGTTAATTGTCTTCAGCTTCAACTTGAACTTGCATATGAGCAGTTGATGATCTGTTCCACAATCAGCTCCTGGCCTTGTTTTGGCTGAAGATATTGAATTTCCCCATCACCTCTGTGATGGTTATGTTTGTATGTCAACTTGGCTAGGCCTGGTTGAGTGGCTGGGCAGCTGGATGTAGTACTCCCCATGATGAGACTGGTAATCAACTCCATGTGGAATCTACTGGGAGCAGCTGAGTAGCTGCCTTTGGGTATGTGGTTTGCTTCCTGTATATAAGGAGAAGCCATGAGAATGATCTCTAGCCTATGGCATGCTTGGACCCTGCATTTAGCCATGTCATTGCTCAGCAGCCTGCTATGCTCTGCTGACCTTGGGACTTACAATGGACTTAAGTTAATAGCCTGCCATGTGGTTTGGTAACATCGGGACTGTGCCTTTTTACTTGTCAACCTTGGGGTTTCTCAGCCTCAGCAGCCTGCAGCTGTCTGAGTGAAGAAATGCCTCTAGCTCCAGTGGGCCAGGAGCAGGAGCCAGAGCTGGACCCCAAGGTGGAGGGGCTTTCACCCAGCCCCTAGAGCCTGGCACATTGAACTTGGACTTAAAGCCTCCAAATTGGAAAAATAAACTACTGTTTGTTTAAGTCATCCCATTTGTGGTATATTCTTGTCAGAGCAGTACTCGATAACCAGAACAACCTCTTTCCACAGATGTAGCCAATCTGATTCCTGTGTACTCCATCTGGTGAAGTCCACATGTATAGCTACCATTTGTGTTGTTGAAAAATGTATTTGCAATGAATAAGTCATTGGTCTTACAAAATTCTATTATGTGATCTCCAGTGCTCTTTCTATCAACAAGTCTGTATTTTCCAACTGCTAGTGATTCTTGTTTCCAATTTCTGCATTCTAATCACTAGTGATAATCAACATTTCTTGATTGCATGTTTTGTCAATTTCAAACTGCAGAAGTTGGAAAAAATCTTCAATTTCCTCATTTTTGGCTTTGGTGGTTGATGTGTAAATTTGAATAATGGTAGTATTAACTGGTCTTTCTTGCAGGCATATAAGTATTATCCTATCACTGACAGCATTGTACTTCAGGATAGATCTTGAAATATTCTTTGTGATGATGAATGCCACACCATTCCTCTTCAATTTGTCAATCCCAGCACAGTAGATCATATGGTTGTCTGATTCAAAATGGCCAAAACCAGCACATTTCCGTTCTGTTCTACTTCATTTTTGACAACTTCCAATTTTCCTATATTCATACTTTGTACATTCCGCATTCCAATGATCAATGGATGGTTGCAGCCATTTCTTCCCATTTTGAATTGTGCCACATCAGTAAATGGAGGTCCCAAAAGCTTTACTCCATCCACGTCATTAAGGTCGGCTTTACTCTGAGGAGGCAGCTCTTCCCTAGTCATATTCTGAGTGCCTTCCGACCTGACGGGCTCATCTTCTGGCACTGTATTGGACAATGTTTCACAAAGTTTCCCAGTAATATATCAGACAGTCTTTTATTGCTATTCATAAGGTTTTCACTGGCCAATTCTTTGAGAAGCAGATGGCTCCTTCCTTCTTCTGAATCTGTCTTAGTCTGGAAGCTCCACTGAAACTTTTCCACCATGGGTGATCCTGCTGGTATTTCAAACACTAATAGCACAGACTCCAACCTCACAGCAACACACAAGCCACCACAATATGACAAACTGACAGACATTTGTTGTTGTTATGTGCCATCGAGTCGAACCCAACTCATAGTGACCCCTCCTTGGGTTTCTGAGGCAGTATGACTACGGAAGTAGATTGCCCCATCTTCCTTCTGAGGAGTGGCTGGTGGGTTTGAACCGCCAGCCTTCTGGTTAGCAGTCAAGTGCCTTAGGCACTACACT
>NW_006921631.1:7707384-7709810 GCF_000298275.1 Orycteropus afer afer | reverse complement strand
TGGTAGCATAGTGGCTAAAGCACTTGACTGCTAACCAGAAGGCTGGCGGTTCAAACCCACCAGCCACTCCTCGGAAGGAAGGTTGGGCAATCCTGCTTCCGTAGTGATACTGCCTCGGAAACCCAAAGAGTGGTTGCTATGAGTCAGGACCGACTCGACGGCACATAACAACAACAACAACAACGTTTATTTTACTTTGTATACTTCTGTATCTGAGTTGGTTTCTGGGTTATGTTATCGTGTGTGTTAATCATTGGTTGCTGTCTGCTGTTGCTGTTTCTCTATCAAAAGGAAACCTTTAGCATCTCTTGTAAGGTTGGTGTGATTTTACCAAATTCCCTTAACTTCTGTTTATCTGGAAATGTCCTAATTTCACCATCATGTTTGAGGGACAAATTTGCTGGGTACATAATTCTTAGTTGATTTTTTTTTTCCTTTCAGGGTTTTATATATGTGCTCCCATTGCCTCCTTGCCTATATGGTTTCTGCCAAGAAATCAGAGCTTAGACTTATTGCTTGTCCTTTGTAGGTAAGTTTTCATTTTTTAAAAATGCATTTTATTGAAATATAATTGATGTATAGTGAAATACACAAAATGAAAGTGACATGGGTAAATGCATTTTTTGGGGGGGGGCAATTTTCTCTCCCCTCCCCTCCCACTCCTGGCAACCAACAAAGAAAGTTTCCCTCCATATACAAACCTTTCCTTGACCCTCCACAACAACGAACTAATACTATATTTGTCCTTCTGAGATTGACTTATTTCACTCAGCATAATGTACTCCAGGTTCATCCACATTATCTGGTGTTTTTCAGACTCTATATTATTCTTTAGTGCTGCATAGGATTCCATTATTGTGTATGTACCATAGTTTGGTCATCCACTCTTCTGCTATAAATCTTAGCGATAAGTCCTTTGCCAGATATGTAACTAATGGCAAATATGAATTTGCTGCTGTCATTTTTGTTATGTGCTTTTTCATGGTGTCAATTTCTTTGTTCCATATAATTTTCTATGCTGAGCTCATTTTGTTTATGAATTATGTTATCACTTCCTTTATTGCTATTGTTTTAGTATTTGCTGAATATTTATGCTGGTCCTCCTTTTTGAGGTGAAGGTTTATCATTTTTCTTTGAGATTACCCTGTGATTTATAATTTTCTTCCCATGTTTAGAACAGTTCGTTCTATCTCGTAGTTGTCTTGACTTCCCTACCACCTACAAGTTCCATAATGACACAGTTTTTTCCCTCTTTTTGGTTTGTAATTGTTCTTATTTGTCGATTGATGTCTCTGGTTCCCTGTTTACAATCTTGTAGGTGTATTTACTTTGGATACTTCCATAGCTGGGTTGGTTTCCAGGTTATATCATCATGTGTGTTAATGGTCAGTTGTTGTTGGCTGTTGTTTCTTCTCTGTCCAAAGGGCTTCCTTTAGCATCTCTTGTAAGGTTGGTCTGGTTTTAACAGATTCCTTTAATTTCTGCTTATCTGGAAATGTCCTAAATTGCACCATCATATTTGAGGGACAATTTTGCTGGGTACATAATTCTTGGTTGGAAATTTTTCTTTTTCAGTGTTTTATATATACCATCCCATTGTGTTCTCGCCTGCATGGTTTCTGCTGAGAAATCCAAGCTTAGTCTTATTGGTTACCCCTTGTAGGTAACTTTTTATTTCTGCCATGCTGCTCTCATGATTCTTTCTTTGTCTTTGGTTTTGGTGAGTTTGATGATGATATGTCTTGGTGATTTTCTCTTGGGATCTATCCAGTATGGGGTTCATTGGACTTCCTGAATGGATATATTTTCATCTTTCATCATACCAGGAAAATTCTCTTCCAACAAATCTTCGACAATTTTCTCTATGGTTTTCTTTTTCTCTTCCTGTTCTGGAATTCCAATTGCATGTAGGTTATTCCTTTTGATGGTATCCCACATGAAGCTTAGGCTTTCTTCATTTTGTTTTGATCTTTTTTCTGATTTATCCCTTTCTGAACAAGTGTTCAAATATTTGCCTTCAATCTCCCTAATTCTGTCTTCCATTGATTCAATTCTGCTCCTTTTCCCATTTAATGTCTTATCTATTTCTGAAAATTTAGTATTAATCTTCTGGATTTCTGTGTGTAGGTTTTTATCATTTCTAATTTTTAATTTGTCATTTTGTTCTTATATTGTCTTTCGAAATTGTTCTAGGGTTTTCTCTGTGTTTTCCTTGATCTGTCTCTCAATTCATTGATGATACCTAAATATAATTCTTTTGAATTACTTATCAGGGAGTTCCAATGCTGTATCTTCCTCAGGGATGTGTTCTGGGTCTGTATTCTGGTCCTGTATCTTGCTTCTTTGTGTGGACTGTGATGCTCTGTTGTCTCCGAGGCATTGTGATGTTTTTGTGTTTATATTTAATTGGTGATTGTATGTTGGAG
>NW_006921631.1:7694610-7707254 GCF_000298275.1 Orycteropus afer afer | reverse complement strand
TGTTGTTAGCCTTTCTTATGTCCCTGCCGACCTTGGCAAATAGAACCTAATCTTAGGTCCCTGGAATCCAAATGAGAATGCTATCACTTTAAAATCCAAAATGGTTGCCACTTGTAAACATTCAAAATGGCTGCACCCTTGGTCACTTTAAATATCCAAAATGGCTGCCACATGTAAATAATCAAAATGGCTGTGCCCTCTGGACAATAGAAAGTCAACAGCTCAGGTTGTATCCCTCCTTGCTGTTTCCCTTCCTAGTCATAGGCCACCAGTGCAGTCATCCCTGCAGCCCTTGATGACCAAGATTGATCTTTAGATCAATTCTCAGGTCCCAACACCACTTGGAAATATTCAGGCTGTTGGTTCCATCAGAGTAGCTGACAGTCTGCAGCTCTAACTGTCTCTGTACTCACTGTTTTCATTCAAGTTTTTCCACTAGTTGGTGCCTAATCCACTTCTGCATAGTTCCTTTCAACGCTCAGGGCTCCAGGATTATCTTCTGTATCTCTGTCAATACGTTTTTCTTTTCTTTGTTCAAGTTTTCATTTTTCCCATGCTGCTTTCAGGATTCTGTCTTTGTCTTTGGTTTTAGTAAGTTTGATTATGATGTATCTTGGTGGTTTTCTTTTGAGGTCGATTCTGTTTGAGGTTCATTGAATATCTTGAATGGATAGCTTCCCCTCTTTCAACATATTAGGGATGTTCCCTTCCAACAAAACTTTGAAAATTTTCTCTTTTATTTGTCCTTTCTTGTTCTGGAATTCCATTCACACATAAGTTTTTCTTACTCATGAATCTTAGGCTGTCTTCTTTTATACTTAAAAAAAAAAAATCATTTTTCTAATTGATTCCTTAACAAAATAGTATTGAGAGATTTGTCTTCAATCTCACTAATTCTGTCTTCCATTTATTCAATTCTACTCCTTTGCCCCCTCAATGTGGTATCTAGTTCTGAAATCTTAGTACTAATCTTCTGGATTTCTATTTGCTATTTTTGTATGGTTTCTAATTTTTTATTTATTTTGTCAATTTGTTCTTGTATTATTTTCCTAAATTGTTCTAGAGTTTTGTTTGTTTTTCTAATTTTTTTCACTATTTTCCTTGATTTTGTCATTGTTTTCCTTGCTTTGTCTTTCAATCTACTACAGGTAACTAAATATAATTCTTTCGAATTCCATATCATGTAGCTCCAATGCCACTTCTTCCTTACGGGATTTTCTGGCTCTATATTTTGGTCCCTTGTTTGTACTACTTTATCTTGCTTCTTTGTGTGAACTAGGATTATTAGTTGTCTCAGAGACATTATGCTCTCATTTGATTTATATTTAATTGGTGATTGTATGTTGTGTGATTTGCCCGGGCTTTTTGTTTTGTTTTGATATATCCAAGCAAGCAGGGCTAGTGTGCTACTGTATTCACTAGTCTGGCAGCACTTAGGTCCTCACCACCTGTCTCCTGGTTGGTGTGCTAGAGGAAGAGAATTTGTGCACAGATCTCTACTAGCTGTTCATGTACAGAAGTTGAGGACGAGTTGGGCTAGTATTGGCCACCACCTCTCATAGATCAGTTGGTGCAGAAGCAGATGGTGGCCCTTGTCTAGTGGATGGGGCAATGCAGGAGTTGCAGAAATGATTGGGTCATGTGAGTACAGTTGCTTTCTGTGGTTGCCCATGTGGTCCTTGGCAAGTGGAGCCTATTATTAAGTTTCTGCCTGGATCAGAATGCCATGTGCAAATATTCAAGTTGGCCATGCCATCAGGCCAGCCAATAGTCCACAGCTCCATTTGTCTTCTTATTGTCAGTTTTCATTCAGTTTCCTCTGTTGGTTGGTATTTAATCACTTCTTTATCCTTCCCTTTGAAGCTCATGGTTCCAGGATTATCTTCTGTATATGTTTCAATTGATTTCTCATTTATTTGTTGTAGAGAGTCTGTGTAGATTGGCTGCCTGATCTGTCATCTTGTCAGAAGTCCTCTTATAAGCTTTTTAACCTCCAATTGTATATACATCCCAATCATGGTCCTTTCCTCACTTCTGTAGTACCATGTGCAACAGTCATAGATTGGCCAGCCACCAATCATGATCTTGTGATTTCTTTTGTTCTCTATTGTATACGTGAAAAGCATGACTGTGAGTTGACAGACTGCTTTAGCCTCACGTTAACAGTTTCTCTCACCTAGATTATTGTCTTTGTTTTGTCTGTAGTCCATTTAAAGGTTAATAAAAGAGTTTTTCTAGAATATGTTTAAATCTGGGATCTTTTTCCCCCTAGCACACAACCTAATCCCCACCATCCTAATAAATGGGCCTAGATATCCCCCCTATAGGGATGCTGGGTTTATGCTTTAAACTGAATATACTAGAAGTAATTTAGAATTTCAGTGACAACTTTAAGAAAACAAGTTCTCGTTTGTGTCTTTTCTTTCCCCTGGGAAAAGTTTGGCGTAGTGCCTAAGGCATTTGACAAATAACCAGGAGGCTGGCTGTTCAAATCTACCAGCTACTCCTCAGAAGAAGGATTGGTCAATCTACTTCTGTAGAAATACTGCCTCAGAAATCCAAGGAGGAGTCACCATGAGTTGAATCAACTTGATGGTAGTAATTTTTTTTGTTGTTTTTGGTTTTTGTGTTGTGTGGTAGTGTATAAGCCTGGTTTTTGAGCTAGCCTCACAGACAGGTGAGTGTATATAGTTTTTCTGTTTCATTTTAGGTTTGAATTATTTGTCTTGGCTCAGGAAGCCAGGATTTTCTCATGAAGTAGTCTTTCAAGTCTTTTGAATCTTTGGAAGTCAGGTTTTCAATAGATACTTTGAGAAAAAATTGATATAAATTGGTCCATTTGAAACATGCTCTAAAAAAAAGTATAAATTGTTTATTTTTGATTGCTCTAACAAGGTCTTTAGAGAGACAAACTATTTTAAAGTGCTTCTTTAAAGGATCCTATGAACTATGCAGATGGAGTATGAAAATATAATATTTCTTAAAAATATTTTTGTTAGTTTAATGATAAATAATTGCTTATAAATTTAGTAGTCCTAATAATCCCAGGAATGAATAGAAGTGATTACATTCTAACAAAGGTTTTTGTTTTGTGCTATACTAACCTTAAAAGTACTTTATTAAACAAAATCTTTCTAAATAACTAAGCCTACATATTATATGAAATGTGCTTTGCTTAGGAAAAAATAGTAACTTTGTTTTGAAAAGAAGTTGATTCCTGAAAAATTACAGTATCTTTTATGTTTCAAGTTACTTAAACCAACTCAAAGATATATGAATGAATGAGATGGCAAAGAAAATTTTTGACCATGAGGTAGGAAGGAGTTAAGGGCAGAATCTGGCCTCCTTGGCCTCACCACTAGCACTACAGCTTGCCTGTGTAGCCCTAGGAGAACTACTTGGAAAACAATTCATTAGTCTCATTTTGAATGATTTTTCAAAAATCTGGAATTCATTTTATAAGAGTTTATTTTAAAAATTTAAATCTTAAGTTGTATTTAAAAACAATAACAAAATTATTATGGGTTTTTTGGTGTAATTAACTGTATAATTATAATGTAAATATATTATAATGGTTTAATTTTTTGCATATTTGCTTTATCTTTTGCTGCTGCATTTTTTTTTAATTGAATTTGTAAGATTTTTTTTATTAAAGTGCAGTGCAGTGAATTACTTGGTATGGCTCTTCTAGCCATTGTCTTTGTGACTCACACCAGATGACTGGGTGGAACTATGCAAATGTGAGGTGCTTTTAGCTCATCAGAGGGACCGGATAGCTTGCTAATAATGTAAATAAGGTACATGGCACCCTTGTGGGGGTGGGACCATGGAAATAAGGTGTGTGAAACCCTAATGTGGTGACTGGTCAGTTTTACCATCTCTCTAGGCTTTCCTGTCCCAGGGACAGGAAAGGGGAGATCTCACTACCATCAAGACAGGGAAAAAAAAAAAAAAAAAACCCAGCCGGAATGAAGAACAGCCAGGAGTGGTGGAGTGCATCCTTGTAACACTTGCCCAAGCAGGGCAGACACCAGGCCAAAAGGCCAATGGCCAAAGAGAGGCCTGCCTGAGGGCATGGCCAAAGGGAAGCTATCCTGATTCCTGAGCATTCCTGAACCTGAATTATAACCCAATAGGGAGCTCTGGTGGTGTAGTGTCTAAGGCATTTGACCGCTAACCAGAAGGCTGGCAGTTCAAACCCACCAGCTACTCCTTGGAAGGAAGGTTGGACAATCTACTTCCACTGTGATACCACCTCGGAAACCCAAGGAGGAGTCACTATGAGTGGGATCCCATTTGAAGGCAGTGGGTGTTTTTTTTTTTTTTACTTCCCCAATAAACCTCATAATCATGAGTATTGTGTGTGAGTTCTGTGTGGCCATTGGAACAAATTATTGAACCCAGCAGAGAAGTAGTGTTCCATGGGAGGGACAATTGATCTTGGAACTGGTAAAATTGTTGGAAGGTGGCAGCCTGTGTGAACTCGACCTCACAGAAACTTTGTGCTATTGATGCTGATGGGGATTCTTTCTCCCCTTTATGAAGTTAGAGGAGGTCAGAGGAGGACGTTGCCTCCACATCCATTTTACACAAAGTGTCTATTATACGGTGACTTGCCTATATCATGAATTATTTAGGATATTTATAGTTTTTTTATTAGACTTTATTTCAGATGCTTTGTTCATGATACTCTCCTTCAGAGTTATGTGCTTATCAATGAAATAAGCCCAGAGAATTGAGAGAAAATACTCTGTTGCCAGTTATATTCAGAAATAACCATTGTAAATGATGAAAATGTTAAGAAACCATTACTATTTGCTACTTGCCAATCCTAGTTTAGGTTACAGCAATTGGAGAATCTTCATCTACACGAATTTTGGCAAAGTCTCATTATCTCTGAAATACATCGTTTGTAATGACCATAGGCAGCTTTTGTTATCTTTAGAACAGGAAGGATTCATGTAGTGAACTGTGTATTTAAGTCATTAATATTTAGTTAAGTCATTAACCAGGTTCTGGGCAGAAAAACCATTGAAATGAGAGACCAATAGGAGCAAGAGCAGGTATAGCTCAACATGTGATGTCTAAAGGTTCACTTGACATGAATTCACATATTGACTGCAAATGTTACTGTGCAATATTTAAGATTAAAATGTATTAGCCTTTTTATATGTTTTTGAAATAGCAAATTTGTTTTTGATAGTTTAAAGCTATGATTCCCAGCTTCTTTTGAAGTTGTCATTTTATCCACCTATTCCCTATTCAGACAACATGGTGCTTCTTCTTTTTTTTTTTAGGTCAGAGTTTTGAGACTATAATACTTCTTGAATTGGGAAATAGGATTGGATTTATGATTTTAGCACAAATTTGAGTATGAATGTGTTCTTAGTTTACATTAACTTGACAATTAATTAGCTTTATTTTCTGTAGGATAGATTATTTCACTATTGCACATTAACAACTAAAATGCTTTCAGAAAATTCCATCTTGTATTTGATTGTTGAAGAGCCATCTCTGTTGATAGAGATTTTGGCTGAACAAGGAAAACCAGGTTTTCTTATAGTATTATTTGTAAATGCCAGCTGCCAATTGCCAACCAGCTCATTTTTGTTGAATTCAGAGAAAATGAACTCTTATTATTAATGTAAGCTAAAATATTTGTCATTGTATCCTGAAAACAGTCTTTTGTTAACATTAGGTGTTCTAGGTTTTTAAAGTACAGTATATACAACTTTCTCGCTTCACTTAAGCCAGTTAAGCTGAATACATATGTGTGTGTGTATGTGGGAGTACATATTTTTACAAATGTTGAATCTTAAAGACTTTTAAACATTGTTATTTAATAGTAATTACAAATAAAGTTTTGATCAAGCAGTAACTTATGTAAAGCCATCTTGCTCATTTTAAAATATTGGTTTTTCAACTTTATACACTTAATTATCATCTTACTGTCAAAATTATTTTGATTAAGATTTATTGTTCAACTTAGGAACATATGTCTTTCTTTTTACATATGTCTTACTGGTCACTATTCTCTTATCCTCTAGCATATACTGACCACTTGTGGGGGTGAGATCTCTTAATTATAATACACATAAATTGAGTATCTCAACTCTTTCCATAATGATTGCTAAGCAATTCTTGCTTATGTACCCATGGCTGCTGATTATTCCCAGTACTGTTCTTCCAAATTGGTAAAGGCACAGTGCTTTTTACCCCAGATTCCTAAGAGAAATGCCAGCCTTTCAATGAGAAGGTGACTATACAACCTCTCTGATGAATACAGAGAACCACAATTGTATATAAAATAAAAAACTTACCTCTGGGTCATTTCAATTTTTGTTCCATTCTCATCCTGCTGTGTTGTCTAAAAGGATGAAGGTGAAGAGGACATCATTGTCTAAGTAGAATTGGCAGCAGGTGAATGAAGCTGTTTTCTGGGTTACAGATAACACTTTGTTCACAATATTGGCCAGTATCTGCTACATATATAAAGATTCAACCACTCGGTGTTAGCTAGGCAAAGACCTGCACAAAGTTCTGAGATATTAATCTCAATGACAGATGATAACTCCTGACAATTTTGAAACTTTGTGGAAAGTCACTGGAGATTTACATCTGCCTTGTGAAGGAAAGGAGCTCTGGTGCTATAGTGATTAAGACATTTGGCTGCTAACCAAAAGGTTGGTGGTTTGAACCCACCAGCCACTCCACTGAAAAAAAAGATGAGGCAGTGTTCTTCCAAAAAGATTTACAGACTTGGAAACCCAATGGGGGTCACTATTAGTTGGAATCAACTTGATGGCAGTGAGTTTGGTGTTTTGGTTTTGTAAAGGGAAAGATGAAAATATATTAAGGGTTTTATGTGTTAAGTTACATGAAACATTGTCAAATAAGGGCAAGTGCCTGATATTTTTTGGTTTAAAAATTTATGTTTTTGTATTTCCTCTTGTTTTTGTCTGATATTAGAAAATAAACAAATAAATATTATGTCATAATTTTATTATTTTAATTGCTAACTTAACTGCTATTTTGTTTCATTTGAGTCTAGGATCATCAAAGCTAATGATATTAACTAGGGAATTCACGTTGTTTACCCATGAACTTTTTTTATTCCTTCCTTAACTAATATTATAAGTAACTGATTTTACTCTTAAGGTTGATTACCACTATTTTATTCTGGAGTCTTTCTCATTATTTCTAACATTATAAAATGTTCCATCTGTCATATTTAATTCCACTTTGAAAGAATATTTTTCACAGGTTAAAAGAAGCCTTGATGACCAGAAGTTAGAATGTCAAAATCTGCTTAATATTTCCCCAGGAAAATATATTGGAAAAGACATAAATTGAAAACTCCTTAGAAGCTCTCCAGAAAGATCTATACTTAGTCCTTCTCACTAACCTGTGATAGGTAAGGCTGTGTGTCAACTTGGTTGGGCCACAATTCTAAAAGGTTTAGCAGTTAAGATATAGTCATCTCCATGATAAGATCTGCTTTGAGAAGCCAATCAATTGAAAGGGGGTTTCCTTTGGGTGTGATTTGCTTCTAATATATATGAAAAAGCTCAGCCAAAGCTCTCTGGCTTTTTACTTGATCTAGATCCTGCTCTGGCTTGTCATCATCTGTCTTCCGGTTCCTGGCCTTGAACCAGTGGCCTGCCATATTGCCTGCCAACCTCAGGATCATTCCCTTTGCAGCCTGTGAGCCAACAGCCTGCCATCTTACCAGCTGATCTTGCATTTGTCAGCTTCAAAAGCTAGCAGCCTGCTGTATTGCCTGCCAATCTTGGGTTTGTCAGCCCCTGCAGCTATGTGAGTCAGGAGAAGTTTGTTCCTTGGGACAAATTTCTCTCTGTGTCTCTGTCTGTCCATATATACATACATACATACATACATATACATATATATATATATATATATATATATATATATATCACCAGTGGTTTTGATTCTCTAGAGAACCCAGCCTAAGACATTAACCCATATGCTGCTAAATTACAAAGAGTTAAAGCTTGTATTCACCAGTCTAATTTGAGAATGATTAAGTATCCTTGGACTGTTCAACCTACAGAGGATTTAAACTGAAGCTCAAATGCCCTTGTGGCAAGAAACAGACCACAGCAGCAGATAACAATTCCCAAGATCATGAAACAAGGCATCATACAAGCTCTTAAAATTATCGGACTTCATTTTTGAGATTGCATTAATTTACAAGCTTAGATTTATTGACTGGTAAGACTTTTTAATGAAGATTATTGACGTTCTTGCAATTTGCTTCATACTCACAGCCATCTTTCATCTTTCATCTTGTTGTAGTATGTTGGTATTATTCCTTATTTTTGATGCTTGTACTCATAATGCAACACTACTTGCTATACAAAAGATCACATATTTTTGAAAAAATGGTAATTAGAGGCTTGGCTCTTCAGCTTGGCCAATGCCCCTATCTGCCAAGTATTCCTATTAATTTGGCCCTGCTTTTACATACCCCTTCTTAAAATATCACAGAAGCAGAAGTCCTAGCTGTGGCATGGCAAAGACATCAGTAGTGGTGCCCACCTGTCTGCCCAATAGTGACCAGGGTTGTAAGTGACCACCAATAAACAATATGTTTGGGATCTTAAAAGCCTACTTTGAATAGGTAGCCATCTAATAAACAAGAAACATAAGTCCATGCAGAAGAAGACAATCTTAAAATAGTGATCAGTGAATTTCTATAGAAATTCTTGATCAGAAGTAGGGATTGTGAATAAGCTCAAACGAACTAGGGCTTGACCTAAGGAGAGGCTTCTGCCAAAGATTCAGGTTGGACTCCATTTTTGCTGTTTACTGCTTATTCTGGGCTGACTTTCAAAAGCCAGGTAGCCTGCATACCTCAGGAAGCTTAAGACTCCCCTCCTCTCCCTCTCACCACATGTTGCCAGGAAGGATATTCACTCAGGCTGGCCCCTGAAATATTGCTAGAGTAATAACATTTTTAACTGACTCATACTTTAGATTACTAAAACAATGCTCATGGGATCTTAGAATTGTATAATGTCTGTTAAAGAATGATTTTGTTAAGGTCAACCAATCAGAATTTTTCCTTGTAAGTTCCTGCACTTTCTATATTTAAACTGTGAAAATTTCCTCCCAGTGGAGTACTTTTGTGAATCCTCATGAAGTGCTGCCCAATCTAGTGCATAATATTCCTTCAATGAAATCCTTTAATTTTAAGACAAACGTCATTTTGCTCTTTGACAATTGTAATAATTAAATAGGAGGAAAGATGAAGTTAGACCAGTAGCATCACTAGTTAAAGAATTATTATATTGAATACACAGGTGTTGATATTTATTAACCACACACTAGCAGAGATCTAAGGAGCTCTGGTAGTGCAGTGCCTAAAGCATTTGACTGCTAACCAGAAGTTTGTGGTTAAAATCCGCCAGCCATCTACTTCCACAAAGATCTACTGCCTTGAAAACCCAGTGGGGGTTGCTATGAGTCAGAATTGACTCCATGGCTGTGGGTTTGGTTTTTTTTTTTTTTTTTTTTTTTAAGCAGGGATCTTTCCTACTGAATTATCAAAGTCATGCACTGTCTAACTTATTGCAGATAAAGTCTTATGAGAATTGGAATCACTGAATGATAGAACCAAGCGGAAGCTTGCAGGATGTCTTGTTCAAGTCCCTCTTTTTGCAGGTGAGGAAACCCAAGTAGAGAGAAGTGACTTGATTTACCAAAAACACTTAAATATGAATGTGTCTGCAGTGTATTATGCTTATATCAACACTTTGTTCCCAGAGTCAAGTCTTGTTAGCTATTCTGTAAAAAGGTGGTTCACATAATAATGATTGAGGTCATAGGGCTGTTGGGTTCAAAGTCAAGAATTCAGGTGGATCACTGTTCTGTGAGTCTCTCTTCCCACTGACATTTAATCAAAACTGCAGAAGAGCATTTGGCTCTCAGAGACTAAAACACTAACATAATATACCTTTTTGGTTATGTTATAACTAGTATTAATTTTTTTTTTAAGAAATTGAGGTGTCAACAATGCCTTAGTAGCCACCCCTTTTCCTGACATCTTCCTCACTTTTCCATTTGAATCTGCCATTCTCTCAGAAAAGTGAAAATGGGAATGTCAATCAATTTGATGTAAATTGTCACTTCTCCTCTAAAAGTGCTGCTCATTAAAAAATATTAATTTTAACACTCCCTGTCAATATTTGAATATTCTTCTCCATCCATCTGCAGGAGCTCTGGTAGTATAGTGACTAAGGCATTTGACTGCTAACCAGAAGGCTGGTGGTTCAAACCTACCAGCCACTTCTCGGAAGGAAGATTGGGCAATCTACTTCCGTAGTGATATTGCCTTGGAAACCCAAGGAGGGTCACTGTGAGTCAGGTCTGACTCAATGGTGCACAACAACAACAACTTCATCCATCTATTGGACTTTCTCTGGCCTTGGGTTGTCAGCCCTAATTACACTTCAGGAGCCCAGCCCCACCTTGGCCTCTCCACAGCAGAAATTAGTAAAATTCATATTCAAATAAATAGGAATGTCTCATGGTTATGGATTACAAACCCTTGGAGAGATTTTCTCCAGCAGGTACTCTGATTATCTCAGGGATAATCTGAAAAGTTTCCAACAAAAACCCAAGCCCAGAAATCTTCTGTAATGAAAAGGGCTTGAGGGTTCTCCATCACTTTTGTCCACAGAGCTGCAGGCAAACAACTCTCTTGAACATCTGTTTTGAGTAGGTGGTGACGAATGATTGTGTTGTTGTTGTTGTTATGTGCCCTCCAGTTGGCCCACTCATAGCAACATCCTCCATGGGTTTCTAAGGCAGTATCACTAAGGAAGTAGATTGCCCAATCTTTACTCAAAATTTGTGTCTTTACACAATGTCAGGTTTGTTAATACTTAAGAATATCAACAAACCAGGGGTGGCTGTCTGCACACACGAAGGACTCACATTAGCAAGAGTGGATAAACGGAGTTAGTACCATCAGTTACTGTCGGGGACCAGTCTGCAGACGATCTCCCAGAGCTCCCCGGCACTGGTATAGCTCAGAGCAATCAGCAGTTTTGCTGGTCCTTATATACCTCAGCTCTGGTGGCATAGTGCCTAAGGCATTTGACTGCTATCCAGAAGGCTGGTGGTTCAAACCCACCACCCACTCCTCGGAAGGAAGATGGGGCAATCTACTTCGGTAGAGATACCGCCTCGGGAATCCAAGGAGTGGTCACTATGAGTCTGATCTGATTCAACTGATTCAATTGCAGTCTCTGTGATTGTTTTTCTCAGTAATGTTTGCTACAAGTTTCATTGACAACAGTATGGAAGGTCTTTATTGATCCAACAGATCTTATTATTTACCAAATACTAAAGGAAGAAGGGGAGCTCTGGTAGCATAGTGGCTAAGGCACTTGACTGCTAACCAGAAGGCTGGTGGTTCAAACCCACCAGCCACTCGTCGGAAGGAAGGTTGGTTGGGCAATCGTACTTCCGTAGTGGTTGGGCAATCGTACTTCCGTAGTGATACGCCTCGGAAACCCAAGGAGGGGTCGCTATGAGTCGGGCCAACTCGACGGCAAATAACAACAACAACAAAGGAAGAAGAGTGGAAAACACCTGACAATTTTCTTCTATCTAAATATCTTATGTGTTTAAGAAGGACAAGCCCAGGCAAGTTCCCTAGTTCTTTGTGTAAGCTCCTTTCTGCATACTAGTTAATCTACTTTTAACCACATTCTTCCTGAGGGCAAGCTGCCTCTCCCAGAGCTTGCCCGGATTTGTCTTAAGCATGGCAACGTTGTTGGTTTAATGGTCAGCAAGCAATAACTTAACTCAGATGGAATCCTCTTTTATGTCGATTCAAAATGGAGTTAGGGTTCCAGCTGCAGAGCACAGCCTTCCACAAACCAAGTGCTTGTAGATTATCAGGCTCTAATACACCACAAAAATCATAAAGTTCCTTATCCGTGTATATTATGAACAAAGTTCTGAACATACACCTGCTAGAATAAGAACATTCGGTCAAAAATGAGGAGGGGTGTGTGTGTGTGTTGATGCTGGACCTCCCTTTCAGCTCTCTACATCTTCTTGCTGGTCTTGTCTTCATAAACATTACTCAAGTATGGGTAGAGTTTCTTGAGTGGCCATCCAAGTAAGTGCAATGCACTAGTGAATGCAAATGAGCACATGGATGTGTGAACCCACGGCTAAGTCGTTAAAAAAAGAAATCCGGGTTCCTTCTGCCTTCTCTACGCAGAAGTCATGTATAGTGCACAAGAAGCGGACTGAACTAAGAGAACGCAGTGGCACGGCTGCCGAGGCCAGAGCACCATCCCCAAAGACTAGCGAGGAGACGTCTCAGGCCCCGCGCCAGTAGGGCGCCGCGCGGACCGGCCGGAAGCCGCGCGGGGAGGAGGGTCCGGGAGCTCGCACGGCGCCATCCCCCGGCGCCGCTGCGGCCTGCTGACATCAGCCGCGCTCCTCCCCTCGCCTCCCAACACTCTCAGCTCCCGGCCGGACCCTCCCTCCTCCCACCACGTGTCCTCCCTCGCTCCCTCCCGAGGGGCTGCATGCACGGGAAGCCAGAGAAGCGGAAAGGATGGCGCTCTGACTGCCGGGCTACAGCCCTCGGCGTCCCT
>NW_006921631.1:7682889-7694045 GCF_000298275.1 Orycteropus afer afer | reverse complement strand
TCCCTGCCGCTTTCGTTCGTTGCTTTTGGAAATATTGAAGGAGGTGACTTTGAGCTCCGGAGGAATCTTTTCTTTGGAACCTTTGGAGGATGTAGTCCACAGGATGCACACTCACTCCACACCTAGGAATTACCCGCGCCCCTAGAGGGCAGGAGCGCGGCCCTTTGTACTGGGCAAGGAGCTCGACGATGGGAGCAGAGGCATCGAGTCATTTCGTGGTCAGGGTGGGCCTTCAGGTCTGTGTGGCCAGCAAGGATATCAGCACCCTCTTAAGTAACTAGGCGTAACCCCTTACTGTGTATTACTGACTTATTGCCTAGCAGAAGCTCTTAAGGCAAAGTAGAACGTTTGAATTTGGAATTGTTCCTGAAAAGCCAGGTGAACCTGCTCATGGACAGAACGTTTGAATTTGGAATTGTTCCTGAAAAGCCAGGTGGTGGGTATTCTGGGCCACCTACCTTCCTCAAGCTTAACTCGTCTGTACTAAGCCCAGTTGAGTAAATGTCCTGTCTGTGTTCAGACACCGTCACTGATGGGAAATCAACAGCCATCTCCTGCCACTGATTCCAAATCCATTTTGGATGGCACTGGTTGTGAGAAAGCTCTGCCTTTAATGCAGTACTTAAACCTTTTCTGGGAATGTTTACCCACAGGCCTTAGTTATGCACTTTGGGTCCCCTACAGAACCAGTCTGACCTCTCTTCTGCAGATAGCTTTTTAATATTTCAAGGAAGCTAGATTTACTCTGCCCACAGCCTCTCTTATCATAATCAAATATGTCACCTTCAGACTTCCTGGTGCTTTCCCTGAAGCCCTTTCTCTTCAGGCCTGACTCTGTCCCCTTCCTGCTTTCCAGCCTGAGCAGTATCTGGGGCTAAAGAGATTTGTGTACTACTCTGAGCTCTTGCATCACAAGCTTTAAAGAGCTCACGCTGACACTTTATTTTTCTGAACTGAATCTTCCTTGCAGAGATGGAGTCCACAGCCTACCCTCTCAATTTGACTCTTAAGGAAGAGGTAGAGGAAGAAGAGATTCAGAGCCAGGAACTGGAAGATGGCCACTCGGATATGCAGAAAGTGCGAATCTGCTCAGAGGGTGGATGGGTAAGTAAGGTGTGGGGTCAACACACACAGGTGAGGGGCAAGCCTAAGAGCCAAGCTTGTGTGAAGTCTCCTCAGGCAGACAGGGGAAGTAAAAATAGCCCAGCCTGGTGTGTTTGCATTCCTGAGAAAACAGTCCTGTGGCTTTAAAAGGCAGAAGAAAGAATGCTGGTTATGGGAACAGTCCCTCCAGCCACGTAGCTTATCTTCACAAGGTTGGAAGTCCAAGAGGCTGAGGCCTTGTTTCTCTTGTTCAGTCCAGATCCCCTGAACCCTGCTTAATGCCATACACATTGTAGGTGTGAAATAAATGTTTGCTGACTGACTGTTGGGCAAAGGGAACCATTTCAAATAAGACTTGGGATGTTGAGCTAGTGTAAGGAGAGCTTTATGAACCTAGGTCACTTGGTTCTATGTGAGCATCTGTTACTAGTAATTCACACAGAAGATTGCATTTCCAGCTGGGCCAGGATTGAGGGATTGGGATGTGAGTGACAGAATATGGAGGTTTGTCACAGAATAGTAAGATAGCATAAACTTATAAAAGTGTAATTGTGACAGATATTTACGATTACAGTTCTTACCCACAGTAGTTCTGGACTCATGATAATTGGACATGAATAATAAACATTTAAAATATGCAACAATTGACATTCTTTTTCTGAGCCTAGTTTCCCATTGTGTTTAAACGATAGTAGGATGTATAATATTCTTTGTTCCTAAGGGAGGTCCATATTCATAGAACCATGCTATTTCCAAATCATCCAATCCAGATCCCCTCTCAGATGAGGGAACTAGGGCACAGGGAGAAGCTTTGCCCCAAGGATACACATGTACACTGACATTTTTTCTTAAAAATAAGCCTCCTGGGTTGTACCCTTAAAGTAATACATTTTGCTGTATGTATGTTGGTAGCATAATGCCTAAAGCATCTGACTGCTAACCACAAGGTTGGTGGTTCAAACCCACCAGCCACTCCATGAAAGCAGGACTGGGCAATCTACTTCTGTGAAGATTTACTGCCTCGGAAACCCACTGGGAGTTGCTATGAGTTGGAATTGACTTGATGGCAGTGGGTTTGGTTTTTGGTTTATGTTATACCTCAATAAACAAATAAAAACCAACACAGAGTGAATTTGCTCTGTAAACTTTCATACAAACCACAATAAAAATTAAAAAAAAAACAAACAACGCAGGCTCGGGTTTACCATTCTAGCTGTGGAAGCCACTTTGCCTTTGTCTTTTTAGTATTCTTTGCCCACTCTGTTCTCCCCAGTTCTGACTCTCTCAGCTGAGCTAGTGTAAGGGAAGGAGTCAGTCTTATCTGGCCTGGAGCAAGACCTCAAGGTAGTAGAAACCCTTGGGTTTGAGGCTAAGTTGGCCAACTCAGGATGTCTAGTGGGATAGAGAGCCTTGGAAATCAGGTATGGTAAAGGTGGACATCTGAATGTATTGAGGCAAGGAGAAAAGAGCAAGGTGAAGATTATGCTTAAGTTGGGAAAGAAAGACATAAGTAACCAGAGGAACTGGAGAGTGGGGACCAGCAGCTTGATGGTGCTGGGGATTTGGTGTTGTGGCCTCCAAGGAGTCCATCCAGCAGTTACCAAGCACAGTGCTAGGTGCTATGAAGACAAGATCCCTACGTTTATGGAGCTGCTAGTCTCATGAGGAAGACAGGGAAGTAAACGGATGATTAAGAGTAGTGTGCAAAGCACTGTGGTGGCAGTCAGTTCATGGTACAATGACAGCCAAGAGAGGAGAGGCCTCTTTCAAGCTGGTGAACTGGAGAGGCTTCCAGGAGAAGCTGATCGTTGACTGAGTCTGTTGCTGGATGCTGTTGAGTCAATTTTCAACTCATAGCAACCCTCTATGTTACAGAGTAGAACTGCTCCATAGAGTTTTATTGGCTGTAATCTTTACGTGAGCAGATTGCCAAGTCTTTCTCGTATGGAGCCACTGGGTGGGTGCAAACCACTGAGCTTTTAATTAGCAACCGAACACTTAAACGTTGTGCCACCAGGGATCCTTTGACCTAGTCTAGAGCAGTGATACCAACTAGGAGCAATTTTGCCTCTTGGGACATTTGATGATACTTAGAGATAATTTTGCCATGGCTGGGGGATAGAAGAGAGTAGGATCCTACTGTCCTTTAGTGATTAGAGGCCAAGGATGCTACTAAACATCCTGTAATGCCCAGGACAGTCCCCACAACAGAGTTATCCAGCTTGAAATGTCAGTGCCAAGGTTGAGAAACCCTGCTCTAGAACATCAGTGGAAGAGAAGACTCTTTCTTAAAATAAGAATTTTGAATTATGTTAGGGAAGGCAACAAAAGCCTTTCCAACATAAGAACCATATTCTATATGAAGATAAAATTCTATAGAAGAATTGGGGGTAGAAATACAATTTCAAATAGAAAAAGGAAAAACATACTTTAAACTGAGTGTTACTTGTGAGTAGAATCGACCAAGGGAGGAGCTTGCATTCTAGGCAGAGAGCACAGCACAAGCCAAAGCACCGGGGCACTGGGGAGAGAGACTTGTGTGTAGAATTAGGAGCATGTTCACATAGCTGGAACCTAAAGTACATGGTAGGGAATGGAAAGAGATAAGATGGGAGAAGTAGGCCAGGCCATGGGCCAGGAGCCGCAAGTTAGGTGTGGTATGGTCTGCTGAAAAAATTAGACCTCTCTCAATAGCTCTGAGGCATCAGACCTCAGCTCATCCTTCTAAGGGAAGCCTAAGGTTCTCAACAGAGTCCTTGGGTGGTACAGAGGGTTAAAGCACTTGACTGCTAAGAAAGGTTGGAGGTTCAAGTCTACCCAGAGGCACCTGGGAAGAAAGACCTGGCAGTCTACTTTTGAAAAATCAGCCATTAAAAACTTTATAAAGCACAGTTCTGCTCTGACACATGCTTTGCCTTGAGTCATAGTAGACTAGAAGGAGACTTTTTTTAAGGCTGTCACAGCCACTATGCTGAGTCTGAGTGAGGGGCCTGGTGAGAAAGGTCAACCTTTGGAGTAAAACTTTGTAGCTCTATGACTTTGGCTAACTTACTTAACTCTTTTTCCTTATTTATAAACCCAGCCAATCCCGCTGGCCATTGAGTTGATTCTGACTCATAGTGACCGTATAGGACAGAATAGAATTGCCCCATAGGGTTTCTAAGGCTGTATGGAAATCTTTCTCCCTTGGAGCGGCTGGTGGGTTCAAACCATTGACCTGGTTAACAGCCAAATGCCACCATAGCTCTTTTCTCCATAAAAGTAGGGTAATGATAGATTATTTAAGGGATTCAGTGAGAAATATATAAAAAGTGCTGACAGTGCTTGGCACATAGCAGTGCAAGCTCTCTTGGTAAGATCCTGCCCTCATTGGCTGGTTGTGAGGCTTTGATGAAGCTGTGGAATGTGTAAGCACTTTAAGAGTGCCGGAATGCCAGTTTCCTGGGCAGAGCAAAACAATATATGCAAACGGAAGAACACCTATGACACTGGGCTATGATCTGAGAGAAGGAGAGGAAGGCAGGGATTGGGGCACCTCGCTGCAAGGCCAAGAAAGTTTGTCAGGTTTGGACACAGGCTGGTGGACTTACCCGTTTTGCCCAGAGCTGGTTCTGTTTACCTTCTGCTGTGCACAGCCAGATAAAAAGCCTCTGTGGAGCGAGGGGAGGCCTGCACAGCAGGGCCTGGCTGAAGGCTTGCTTGATTCACACAGAGGGTTGCTGTGAAAATTCCTAAGCCACTGTACTGTGTGCCTCTGGAGCATAATATGGACTTGTTTGAAGATCCTTTGTGGCCCAGTTATAAATATGAGGTGTCAAATACCGCACCAGCCTCCAACATTCTCACAGCTTTAGGACTCCCAATATATTTAGTAGGCCTAGAATGCCTAAGGCACTTGACTGCTAACCAGAAGGTTGGCGGTTCAAATCCACCAGCCACTCCTTGGAAGGAAGGTTGGGCAATCTACTTCCATAGTGATACCACTTCAGAAACCCAAGGAGGGGTTGCCATGAGTCAGGGCAGAATCAATGACACATACCAACAACAACAGGATGTGTTAGGAGTCCTGGTGGTGCAGTGGTAATGTGTTCAGCTGCTAACCAAAAGATTGGTAGATCAAATCCTCCAGGCCCTCTGTGGGAGAGAGATGTGGTAGTCTGCTTCCATAAAGATGACAGCCTTAGAAACTCTGTGGAGCAGTTCCCTCTCCTATAGGGTTCTATGAGTTAGAATTGACTCGATAGCAGTGAGTTTGGTTTGGTCTGGAGGATATGTTACTCTCAGTATTGACAGCCCTTCTGAAGTGATGGGCATAGCCAGACCTGAGTCCAGTTTTATTAGCAAAGGGATAGGGACTATAAATAGGTATGGCCTAGGTCTGGAACTTCCCAGGGAGAAAAGAGGCCAAAGGGAGAGTTGTTTAAAAGTTTGTGGAGTGGGAGAGGGTGGGGTGCAAAATTCCTGGGCTGACTGGGTTTCCAGGTTGGTGTCTATGTCTGAGGAACACCTAGAGATCAATCCATTTTTACTTAAGGATTTTTGCCCATTCTTAATCCAAAGGGTAGGATTGGTTTTGTGACAGAACATTGAATGCTACTTGAAACTGTTCCAAGTGGAACAAGAGAAGAGAAATCCAGAGATTATGTGCTTAGATAGTTTATGCAAAACCATATTATAAGTGACTAGCATCTAAAAGAACTGTCCCAGACTTTAGGAAAACAAAACTAAGTGAGCACAGGTTCTGCCTTCCATGAGCTTGTGTTCTAGTAGAAGAAGCAGACAAGTGAGCTCAAAGAATAATGCCATGTGGTAAGTGCCACCAGTGTTGAGCCCAGGGCATTGTGGCGATGTGTAGGTGGGCACCCAGCCCAGGACAGGGTAGGCTTCCTGGGGAACAGGAGTCTTAGGAGGTAGATGGGTATTAGCCAGGCAGAAAATGGGGAGGAACTCTTAACAGAGGCAGAAGGATGTGCAAGACCTGGAGGCATCAGAGAATGGTTTGTTCAGGGAGCTGCAGGCAGTTGAGTAGAGCCAGGCACACAGGTCAGGAAGAACTGAGTCTGAGTCACCCAGGGAGCCCGTTCTGTTCCAGTGTACAGTCAGGACTCTTGGAGTCAGATGGGGCTAGGTCACCCCTGCCATTTATTAGCCATGTGATGTTGGACTAGAAGCATAGCCTTTCTGGGCCTGTTTCCTCCTTGATTAAATGGGGTTATCCCTATAAAGGAAGCAGGTACAGGACCAGCTCTAGTCCGTGTTCTGTAACCGAAAGAGGTTGGGTCCACTCAGAGGTGTCTTAGAAGAAAGGCCTAAAGATATGCTTCCTAAAATTTGACCGTTGAAAACCTTGTGGAGCACGGTTGTACCCTGACACACGGCGTCGTCAGGAGTTACAATTAGCCCAATGGCAGTGTGGGTTTAAATGTGAGGTGCTATGGATGGAGGTAGCATAGTGCCTAAGGCACTTGACTGCTACCCAGAAGGCTGGTGGTAAAACCCACCAGCCACTCCTCGAAAGGAAGGTTGGGCAATCTACTTCCATGGTGATACCACTTTGGAAACCCATGGAGGGGTTGCTATGAGTCGAGTCCAATTCAGTGGCACATAACACAACAACATGGATGGTGGTAAGATATAGGAGATGGGGAGGGAATGAATGGGCTTCAGTGAAGGAGGAAAGGCCTGTTTAAGTGATGGATGACTTCATACCGGAAGAGGCTGCTGCCCGTGTAGACCCAGACTAACTTTCTAAGCTGAGCATGAATGTTCTTAACCCTAGACCCAAGATTGACTTTTGGGGAGTATCTTTGAAAGTGGGACTACAGAGGAACCAACCTGAAACGAGCTGCCCAGTGACTTCTTGCTACTAATATGATGAGCTTTAGAGAATGAGTTTCAGTAACCAAAAGAAAAAATACTGTATAAAGAAATATTTAATAAACAAGAGGAGGTTGGTACGAGAAGCTGTCTGCCATTAGCTACTAAAGAGCCTCCCCCAACTGACTGGAAAGGAGAGTAGAGCCATCTTCTCTGCAGAAAAGGGTCTGTCCTTAGAGCTTTCTACCAGCCAGGTCTAATCGGGGACACAAATGAGTTTGCTGTAGTATATCATTTTATACGTTTGAGCTCTTACTAGTCCCTCTCTCCTACTTGTGCTGTTATAGATTGGTAAGGTCAGGTAGGGCCCCTTCCCTCACTGGTTCCTCCTGGTTGACTTTGGGTTTCAAGTCAAACCCTAGGGTGGAATTGGAAATGGAGAGTACTGTTCCTTTAGTTTGAATCCTGCATCCTAACTGGCACATGCCTCAACTGAACTGAAACTTCCTACCTATATTATCAGCCAGCTGAGGGCTCATACCCTAGGAAGCCAAATTAACGGAGAATAAATGCTTCCTTCTCCGAAGATCCCAGGGAGGGTGGGAATCCTATTTGAATTTACAAACCAAATCCAGTTCCTTCAACCCACTCACCCAGACTGAGGGTCTTGGTGGAGTGGGAGAGCACAGGGTTGCGCTGTGTGGATTGGTAGGAGAACTTTCTCCACGTATTTCCTTATATGTGCTTGATTTCCAGAGTCAGGGGTGATGCTGTGAGCAGTAGTCACTGCACTTGCAGTGCCCAGTGTCCCTACCCTGTCGATACGTGGTGGGGAGTGTTTTCTTAGGGCGCTGCTTTCTTAATCCGTGAACTGAGAAGGTGCAGCCTTCTGTGATAGAGCGAGACAGGGAGAACTATGCTCTTGTCCTGTTTTGCTTCTCCTTGCTGTGTAAATGTGGACAGACCATTTAACCCTCGAGGCCACGGTCCCTTACCTGTAAAATGCAGGGCTGGGCCAGGTGGTCTCTCAGGTCCTACCTGTACTGTAAGTCTGTGTCTGCCTGTGCCTATTAGTTGTTGAGAAAGGCCTGTTCACTGTTCCAGGTACCAGCCCTATTTGATGAGGTGGCCATATATTTTTCCGATGAGGAGTGGGAAGTTTTGACGGAGCAACAAAAGGCCCTCTACCGGGAAGTCATGAGGATGAATTATGAAACTGTCCTGTCCCTGGGTAAAAAGCTTTGTTTTCCTTTTTCTCCTGGACGCTCTGAGCCCAGAGAATTGTTTCTATATCTTTGTTCTCTGGTGTAGCCAAACATCCTCTCTCCTGAATGCCTGTTGTCCCTTCAATGGCCCGTTTCCATTGAATTTCCTATTTTTTACGTGGTCAGAGTATAAATACGGCATCCTTTAAACTCAGCAGCCGTGTGCGACCTCTCAGAAACTCCATCTGTGCAACACAGGCATTTTCATTAAAAATGTTTGTATAACCTAAGAAATGTCACCATGGATCTGAGCCTGTGGTTCATGGTTTCCTAAGGAGAAAAGGCAGCCTTCACCACTGTCAGAAGCTTGGACATGCATGCCCAAAGAATCCTTGCTTGCCTCCCATACTGATAGCATTCGTGTTAGTATGTATCCACTTGGAGAGATTTCTCAGTTTGCTAATACAGGTTCCTACATGTTCATTAGATGAGTGGCTGCATCTGCTTCCCTGCTAAGTGCAGCTGCTGTTAGTACCAGCCTTCATTAGAAAGATCCGTAAATTCCGTTGGACAGACCCCTTTGCTACCATGTTTTTTTCTTATACATCCCTAACCCCTTTCCCTCTTCCTCTCACAACCCTCCATATATTTAGGACCGAGGTGGTAGTGGGGGGTCAGGGAGATTCCTCCCATTTTATAAGATAGTTAACTTTGGCAGTGCTCAGGACAGTCACACACAGCTGTTTTGTTTCTTATAAACAGAATTCCCATTCCCTAAGCCAGACATGATCACTCGGCTGGAAGGGGAGGAAGAGTCTCAGAAATCCAAAGCATGGCAGCTCCAAGGAGGAACATTCGCAGGTAGTACACTTAAATTGATTCCACATCCGTTCAAATGGGAGCCTTACGAAGCTGGCATGTATGTTCCGTGTACATCCTATAGGGCCTCCCAAGAGTGAATCAGGGCTGCATGACAGAAAGACAGGCTTTAGTGTTTAAAAAAAAGTCTCCTGATGCTTTATGGCCCTAGGTGACATCTTTCCCCTCTCTGAACCTCCATCTCTTCATCTCATCTATAAGCCTGTAGGCTTGATGTGCAATTGTGTGCGCTGATGAATGGAAGTGAGGCTTATGGCACATTTGGCCTGACAGGCATTTTTGTTAATGTAGCCACCTTAGTAGTGCACCAGGGCCTCTGCAGACCAAGGGGTAGTGTGATGAGGCATATTTCCAGAGGTATTTACCTTGGCTTCTTATTCATTTCATACTGAGTAGGAAAAGCAATAGCAGCTATGTACATATTCAAACAAATCTATCTCTAAGCAGTATATAGTCCTTCATCAAGGAATATGGTTAGGAGAGGAGCAATTGGATAAACAGTAGCATAGCTCTAGACAGAATGATTTTGTTTTCTTTCTATAGGAAAGAGTTTTACAATGCCATATTTCATTGATTCTAAGACATGTTTCACCACCATTTTAATATCTCTGAAAGTATTTGAATATCTCTTAAAAGTGATGACATTTCATAGTTAAATTAGTGACTTTTTTCTTTCTTTCTTAAAGACACATAAAGGAGCATCTTAGAATTAGTGACATCTTAGTTTTGGTGAAATACGGTAATTTCCCAAAATCTTACTCAATTTCTATAACTACTTCCTGATAAAACCCAGTTCTACCATTGGTATGAAAAACCAGTTTTGTGCTTTCCAAGCTTAATTTCCTAAATGTGGATTTTGCTTTTGGGGATTTTCTTGGCTTGGGATTTGAGTCAGCCCATGGTCCATCTAAATCTTGATATTAGTATGTGGGATTATGGGTTATATTGGTTTCTCATCCATATAACAATTATTGTGACTCAAACACAGCCCCAAAATTATTATTTGGTCCAAGTTGTGCTTGTGTCCAATTCTATCACTTTTAATTCTACCACTTTCTAGCTTAGCTACTTAATCTCTATAGCCTTACTCTTCTCATCTGTAAATAAAGATACAGTTATTGTGGAAATTAAGTAAAAGTAATGCATATAAATTGAGACATGGATAGGGACTTATGAAATGGTTTCTGTTATTAAAAGGAACTCTCATGGTACAACAGTGAAGTCCTCAGCTGCTAATGGAAAGGTTAGTTTTTCGAACCCACTCAGCTCCTCTGCAGGAGAAAGACTTGGTGGTCTGCTCCTGTAAAGAGTACCACGTAGAAAAACCTTTGGGGTGGTTCTGTTCTGTCACATTAGTTTAAAATCAGCTTGACTGCTCCAAACAACAGCATCTGTTATTAAAGTTACTATTTTTGGTAAAGCTTAGATTAAGGTATTCTTTCATTTTAACCAGAAGTTCAGGGAATAAACCAGAAATCATTATACTTATTGGCATTATTTTTGTTCCTTTCTACTTTTCTCCCAGAAAATGAAGACATGGATATGAAGCCTCCAGATTGGGCAGGTCCAGTGAATGCCGCCTCCCAGTTCCCTCGCACCTCACCTTCACACCTCGACAACTTCGGCCTCCGTCTGCCGCGCGACCTCACAGAGCTGCCCGAGTGGAGCGAGGGGTACCCCTTCTACATGGCCATGGGCTTCCCTGGATATGACCTCTCAGCTGATGATATTGCTGGGAAGTTTCAGTTCAGTCGGGGCATGCGTCGTAGTTATGACGCAGGGTTCAAGTTAATGGTGGTGGAATATGCCGAGAGCACCAACAACTGCCAGGCTGCCAAGCAGTTCGGAGTATTGGAAAAAAATGTCCGAGACTGGCGCAAAGTAAAGCCGCAGCTCCAAAACGCCCACGCCATGCGGCGGGCATTCCGGGGCCCCAAGAATGGCAGGTTTGCTCTGGTGGACCAGCGTGTGGCTGAATACGTCAGATATATGCAGGCCAAAGGAGACCCTATCACCAGGGAGGCGATGCAGCTGAAAGCCCTGGAAATTGCCCAGGAAATGAACATTCCAGAGAAAGGGTTCAAGGCAAGCTTGGGTTGGTGTCGAAGAATGATGAGAAGGTATGACTTATCTTTGAGACATAAGGTGCCC
>NW_006921631.1:7633491-7679034 GCF_000298275.1 Orycteropus afer afer | reverse complement strand
GGGGAGGAAAATCCTCAAGAAGATTCCTGGCAGTGTGAGTACAGAAGAAGCAGGAAAGGCCATGGTGCTCCCAGCAGTCTGAGTGGACAGTAGCCTGTGCTTCCTGTCCTGGGGACACAGCGCGACCCCACACTTGTGAGAGTCACACATGTCTAGGACACTTGGTCAGAGATACGGTTGCAGAAGAAACTGCTTCTGCCTCATTTCTTGGTTTGGAGATTACTTCATGTGCCCTTCAAAAGGAACCTGTAAATATGAATGAATGGAGGTATTTTCTAGAGAAGAGACCGTGTGTTCAGTACCAACAAGTAACTCGTGGATGGGCATAACTCTGTTGGGGTCTTTTCTGTGCAAAAAACCTCAAGTCAGTGTTTTATTCTGCCTTTGAAAATGCTTCCAAGAGTAGAACTTGCACTCACACAAGTCAAGACTACAGAGAAGGCTTTGTAGAAATGTCACTTATGTATACCCGCTATTTACATGTTTCCTCTTTTGGAAAAACGAGATACTAACAATAACAGCAAAATTAAGACACTCTGGCCTGGTGCCAGCAGATGGCTTTTCTATAGACAAACTAGGTTAGTGTGGAAGATAGAGGTTAAAATAAACTATGATGTTTTATTTATCTTCCCAATCTGGTTGGTTGGCAGCTAGAATTTTTTAGGGTCTTGTTTAATGACCTTCCCCCTTATTTTCATTATTATATTTAATGATAAGGAGCTCTGGTGGCACAGTGGATAAGGGATTTGACTGCTAACCAGAAGGTTGGTAGTTCAAACCCACCAGCTGTTCCGTGGAAGGAAGATGAAGCAGTCTACTTCCGTAAAGATTTATAGCCTTCGAAACCCAGTTGGGGTCACTATGCGTGGGAATTGACTCTATGGCAGTGGTTTTTTTTGTGTGTCCTTTTTTTAAAATAATAATAGGGCAGCATTTAGTTCACAAGCTTCTCTGTTTCTCAGGCTGCCTGAAGAAGTAGTCACCATAAATTATCTGCTGTCTAATTGGTACAAGGCCCACTGACTCATCTGATAACTTGTTTTGTTAATTTCTGTAATGATATTTTTTCACATGGGTGGTGGGAGAGCTTGAACCTTTAGCCACAGTTATTTCAGGACTTCTGATCTTCTACCCTGCTGGATATAGATTGGGGAGGGGCATTGAATTTTTATACTATAGTTACTTGCATTCCCACATAAGTCGAGTATTACGAAAACATTCCTTCAAAACTATCTGCTTCAAAAATATACCAGAACTGCGTAGACAAAGCCATTGCTAGAAATGTCCTTCCGGTATCAAATCTGGGTAACATGTTACCATAACCACTTCTTCCTGTGGACTCAGCTCACCTCTATAGCATAAGCTGTTCTTGGCATCTTAAAACACCAGTTTCTACTCAGGTACTCATTTCCTTGTTAGTGATTCACCTTTCTGATATTTTAAAAACCAGTTGGCCCCCAGAGGGAGAAATTTCACTTAATTTCTGGTATCTGAATAACTTTCAGTGTTTCAGTGGTTTTCCCCATTTGCTTTTACCTGTGTTTGTCATCTCAGATGGTCTTTAAACCCAGCTACTTTCCTTCCATTCCAGAAGTTTCCATCCCTTCCAATTCTACTTCATCCTCCACTGCCCTAGTTCCTGGCTCTTTCCTCTTTATGTCATCTTTTCACTTGCTTTGGAAGCTTAAAGGATTTCACAAGATCTAATTTGAGGTTCCTGTGCTGGAGCCAATTACCTTGCCAAGAAGAGTAGAAAATGGGCTCAACTCCTATTTCATTCCACCAACTCTTTTGAGTCTCATCATCAGCTGATGGATGATGCCTTGTGGGTTGCATAGCACTGGAACTTTCTAGAGTAATGGCTCTACTGTCAGGGTTTTTCTGGGCTCATTCTCCACTGACTGAATTATGATCTATGCCTAACAGCCCCAGTACAACTATTTTGGAGAATGGCTATTACCCTAGAGTAATATAGCACATATTGAGACATAGTTTTACTCCCCAGTAGGTAGGAACTCACCCGAACAATAAACTTTGATAATAAAGACAATAGGCTATGGTGGTTTTATTATTTACTTGCCAACATTGTCACTTTTCAAGCTATTGTCTACATCTGTTCTCCATCTAGTTTGGTATAATAAACACTTGAATCAAAAGTCTGTCCATGGGATGGCAGTGAAAGTAATGTTGGTGTCTTTGAAGACAAAGGGAAGAAAAATGATGTATGTGGTTTTAAACTGGCTTAAAAAGGGGGAGGGTTGCATAAATTGTTCTTTCCTAAAGAATGTTGTGGGCGCTCTCAGGGATGATCCATGGTACAGTCACATGAAGGAAATCCATAAGGTGGCATTCATTAAAAATGAGTGAAAACATGCTAACAAGTTGATGGATAGAGGGTATCCTGTTTTTGTAAATTCCTTTAAAAAGGAAAGCATGATGAATTTATATGCCCTTTTATTGTGTGCTCATTCAGTGAAATTAGTCCTGACAATATATCATGCCTGTACCAATTACCAAGGAGCCCCCGTGGTGGAATGGTTAAGTGCTTAGCTGTTAACTGAAAGGTCAGCATTAGAACCCACCAGCAGCTCTGTGGGAGAAAAAACCCTGATGATTTCCTCACATAAATGGAAAATCGATTTGCTCTAAACTTGCACTCAAATCACAATAAAGTTCTTTTTTAAAAAAGATTACAGCATAGGAAACCCTATAGGGGCAATTCTACTCTGTCCTGTAGGGTCACTATGAGTTGGAATCAAGGGCACACAACAGCAGTAACACCAGTTGCTGTGGAGTTGACTCTGAATCATAACAACCCCATGTGTGTCTGAGTAGAAGTGTGCTCCACACGGATTTCAATGGCTGATTTTTTTGGAAGTAGATCGCTAGCCCTTCTGGGTGGACTCCAGCTTCCAACTGTTCGGTTCATGGTTTGCACCACCCAGGGACTCCACCATGCCCATGTTGTTAGGTGCCATCCAGTCAGCTCCAACTCAGACCCTGTGTATAACAGAACAAAACATTGCCTGGTACTGTGCCAGCCTCACGATCCTTGCTCTACTTGAGCCCACCATTGCAGCCACTGTGTCAATCCATCTCATTGAATGCCTTCCCTTTTTCTTGGACCCTCCACTTCACCAAGCATATCTTCCAGGGAATGGTCAATTCTTACAACATGACCAAAGTAGGTGAGACGAAGTTTGGCCACTCTCACCTCCAAGGAGCATTCTGGCTGTGCTGCTTCCAGGACAAGCCCACAGATTGAGTTAACTAAGCAGTAGTCTACTCTCTAGGAGATTTCTTCTTTCTTTTTTTAACCCATCAATTAAATGCTGAACTAATTTGTTAGCCACACCCTGTAAGTCTAACACCTGAAAGTTTCCTTACCCTAACTTCATATCCTAGAAGCATTTTGGTATGAGTCGAAGACAGGATGGGACACAGGCAGTTATCTGTGGTCAGAATAATCATTTAGAGGAAACTTGTGAAGTCTGATCAGGAAAATCCTGGTCACTTCAGGCAAGGGGGATAAAAAGAGGGGTCAGTGCTTTGTTGCTCACAGCAATAGGTGATTACGGTATTACTAAGCATGTTCCCTGGGACGGCCCTTGTGCTTGGTCAGGTAAAGCCTTAAACCTGCTTCTGCAGAACCTTGTAACTAAAAGGTAGTTACTGCAATTCCTAATAGGAAAAATAAGACTAAATTTGAAATTGTCTAGTTTCTAACTACTTTTTTCTTATTGAAATAATTTTTTTCTATACAATTCTTGATGATAAATACACAGCATTTCTTAGGAACCTACTATAGAAGAGATTGCACTTAGGATCCCAGTTGGCAATGGTGCTACAGTTGAAGGCAGTCTTTGGTGAGCAGGAGAGAGTTCAAGTCCATCAGGGACTCTTGAAAATTCTGATCTTTTCTACCTTCTTGCCCTGCCCTCAACCCCATCTCCCCATTTTAGGAAATTTCCTGAGGAAAACTGGCAGAGAAAGCAGATCTTGTAAGTAGTTTAGAGCATAAGCCTGAACTGCATGAGGCAAAAGGAATTCTCTGACATTCTATGATATTCCCAAGGCTACTGAGTAGGGTAGGGGACTCATGGGATTTAGGCAGGTCCTAGAGAGTAGCAAGGATTTTGAGTTGGTGTGTATTATACAGACTTCAAGAGAGGCAGCACATGATTGAGGCTTCTGGCTGATTTCATCATATGTAAGTGTGCGCCGTGTTCTTCCTGGACAGCATTCAGGCACAGGTGTTCAGAATCAAAATTATCAGTTGGATATTGGTTTGAATTCTTCCAAACCTTAAACACTGAGTATTATCTTACCTAAAACTCTAAAAAGCTTTTCAGACTTGTACCAAGAACTAAGCTGTTTAGTTTTTCTCTGAATCTAAACATCATGAAAAGAAGAAATGGCACGCCTTAATCGGAACCTTCTTTTTAATCTCTCTCAAAAAAATTTTAGTCTTTGGAAAAGTCTGTCAAGATCTCATAAAGTAGGGCTCTTTATATTTCTGTAGAAGGCAGTATTCCTTATATATTTAAGAAATAAAAAACAAACATAACCTTGTTTTCTCCCAAAAGGTTTACTTGTCACATTTCAAGTATAAAATCAAATTCACAGATCCAGGTATTTTAACCATATATACATATTTATACACACATTATTTAGATCTACACAAATCCATATGTATATTCTAATTTATCCATCAACACTGTATCTTCAGTACAGAGCAACATACTTCTTCAAAAACAGGTATCAGTAACACTGAAATGTCAATTATTTTCACTTTATGACTTCAAAGGGTAGAAACAGATGGGAATTACCAAGCACAAATCCAGTTTGATAGTATACCTTCTTGAAACATTCTGTAGGATTATACCACAACATAAAACAAAAATCCTTACAGCTGGACCATTAAGCAACATCATGATAAAAGGAGAAAAGATTGAAGTTGTCAATGATTTCATTTTACTTGGATTCACAACTAACATCCATGGAAATGGCAGTCAGGAATTCAAATGACTTACTGCACTGGGCCAATCTGCAAAAGACCTCTTTAAAGTCTTGAAGAGCAAAGATGTCACTTTGAGGACTAAGTTGCACCTGACCATGCTATTTTCAATCGCCTTACATGCATATAAGAGCTGGACAATGAGTAAGGAAGACTGAAGGAGAACTGATACATTTGAATTATGGTCTGGGCAAAGAATAAATCTACCTTGGAAAATACAGCCAGAATGCTCCTTAGAAGAGAGAATGGTGAGACTTCATCTTATGTACTTTGGACATGTATTGGGAGGAACCAGTCCCTGGAAAAGGAAGGACATCATCCTTCGTAGGTCAGCAAAAAAAAAAAAAAAGACCCTCAACAAGATGGATTTACACAATGGGCTCAAACATAGCAACAGTTGTGACAACGGTACAGGACCAGGCAGTGTTTCATTCTGTTGTACATCGGGTTGCTATGAGCTGACTCAGTGACACCTAACAATACAGGAGTAATTGATAAATGAATCTGCTAGTCAAAGTTTTCTTAACTCTGTGAAACTGAAAGAAACGAGTTAAAGGAGGACATGTTATAAGATTGATTAATTGCATAAGATTTTTGTTTAATTTTGTTTTTTAATGCAAAGAAATGACTTTGTCCATTAACAGCATTGCCAAGTCATATTTTCTATGGAGTTAAGATGCATTTTGGGGGACATCTGTTAAAAATTAAAGTCATTAAAGGGGGCATAGGACTGAAAAAATGGCATGGCAGGTGCATCTGACCTCTAACTTCACAAGGGGAAAGAGGAAGAATCAAGATCGACAACTCAGGCTTATTTCAATGAGGCAGAGGCCAGACATACCTCCTCTCTCCAACCTTTTTACCAGTTCTGATACCAGCTGCCCCGCCCGTGACACTCTAGTTCTCTGCTGGGTTCAGTAATTCATTGCAGTGGCCACACAGATCTCACAGACAATATTCATGATTATTGAATTATTAGGGAAGTGGCAGGTTACAATTCAGAATCAGGAAAGACTCAGGATATAGGTCTTCCATCAGGACAGTCTCTTAGCAGTGCCCACAGGCAGACCTCTTTCTAGCCCTTGGCATCTTGCGCCAGGTCTGCTTCAGCCCTGCTCAGGCAAGTATTTCAAAGCATTTTAGCTCTGCCTGGAGGAACCCAACTCTGCCCAAAGGCGCTCAGCTTTCTCACTCCGTGGGCCAGGAAGCCCACTTTACCATCTCCTGGGTCAGCTGCCTCTGCTGCTTCTCACCATGTCTGGTGTTACAGTTCTGTCTCCTGGGTCTATGAAGTTCATTAGCACAGGGACCCTGGATTCAAAGGACATGCTCTGCTCCCGTCTCTTCTTGGTGGTAGTCAGGTCCCCTCTTTCCATCTCTTGGATGGCTCATTTTAAGTGTAGCAGGATGGCAAAACTGACCAATCCCCTTGTTAGGGTTCCATATACCTTATTTGCATGGTTCCACCCCTACAAGAGTGCCATGCACCTTATTTTCATTATTAGCAATCTCCCAATCCCCTTGTTAGGCTACAAGCACCTCTACTTCCGTAGTGATACTGTCTTGGAAACCCAAGGAGGGGTCGCTATGAGTCAGGTTTGACTTGACAGCAAATAACGTCTAGTCATTTGGTGGGAGTTACAAAGGCTATGGCTGTAAGAGCCATATTAAATAATTCATTGCATCACAGGCCACCCCCTGGGTCTTCTTGCCATTGATCCTTTTATATTTGAAAGACAAATTTCTCCCAATATTTTACCAGTCCAAAATAATCATTAACAACTAGTCCTTCAGTAAGGCAGAGTCTTCAAAGAACTCTGATGGTGCAGTGGTTAAGGCATTTGGCTGTTAGCCAGAAGGCTGGTGGTTCAAACCCACCAGCTGCTCCACTGGAGGAAGATAAAGCAATCTACTTTCGTAAGGATTTACAGCTTTGGAAACCCTATGGGTTGTTAGGAGTCAGAATCAACTCGATGGCAGTGGGTTAAGATAGAGTCCTCAGGGTGAGGTTATTTAGGTCTGCTATAGGTATCTCTACAGGTCAGGTTCTACAAAAGTTATTGTCTTCACCCTTTCTGGCCTCTGATAAAATTTAATTGAGACTATTCCTTTGCTCTGAGTCTCACAAGGCATCAACATAACAATCTTTAAGGAACTTTGTAAGTCACTGTACTCCAGTTCAGCAGTGGCTCTCCCTTACTCCAGTCTGTCACAGTTACAGCTTCTACAATTACAGTTTTTACAATCACAATGAAACCTGTTAACAATCATTACTGGGTCACATAACTGTATCAGCATCTTCCCCCACCCTCACTTCCCCAGAACCTATCAGGAAAAGAGGAAACTATTTAGTGGGGAGTCTTTGTACCCCTCACTTTGAGACTAAGCACACCCATCAAGGTTGTATGTAAGCCAGTATTTTGGTTACCTAGTGCCACTCTGACAGAAATATACCACAAATGGGATGGCTGAACAAACTGGAGTTTATTCTCGTACAGTTTTGGAGGCTTTAAGTCTGAGTTCAAAGTGCCAAGCTCTAGGGGTTGGGTGAAAGCCCCTCAACCTTGGGCTTCAGTTCTGCCTCCTGCTCCTGGCCCACTGGAGCTAGAGGCTTTTCTTCACTCAGACAGCTGTTGGCTGCCAAGACTGACAAGCCCAAGGTTGACAAGTAAAAAGGCACAGTCCCGATGTTACCAAACCACACAGCAGGCCATTAATTTAAGTCCACTCAAAGTCCCAAGGTCGGCAGAGCATGGCAGGCTGCTGAACAACAATACAGCTACATGCAGAGTTCAAGCGTGCCATTAAGCTAGAGACCATTCCCAAAGCTGCTCCTTATATACAGGAAGCAGACCACATAACCAAAGGCAGCTCCTCAGCTGCTCAGTCGATTCCGCCATGGAGTTGATTACCAGTCTCATCATGGGGAATACTACATCCAGCTGCCCAACCACTCAACCAGGCCCAGCCAAGTTGACACACAAACTTAACCACCATAGCCAGACACTTCATGCCTTTACCTCCCCCCATTTTAGATGTTGTTGTTATGTGCCGTCAAGTCAGACCCGACTCATAGCAACCCCTCCTTGGGTTTCCGAGGCAGTATCACTATGGAGTAGATTGCCCCATCTTCCTTCCGAGGAGTGGCTGGTGGATTTGAACTGCCAGCCTTCTGGTTAGCAGTCAAGTGCCTCAGGCACTATGCTACCAGAGCTCCTCCCATTTTAGATAGTCAATGCTTAAATTGCCTGTCCCTATCAAATCAGTGGGAGCTGATTATTTTTTTATTTTATTTATTATGATTACAATTCAGGATCAGAAACAACTCAGGATATGGATCTTTGGTTAGGACAGCTTCTTCTCAGCTGTACCCATAGGCACGCCTCTCTCTGGCCTTCAGCCTCTGCCTTGCTCAGCCAACTGTTACAAAGTTTGTTAGCTCTACCAGTAAGTGCCCAGAAGATACCCCCTCCATCAGCAAGCCTCCTGCCTGAAGGTACTCAGCTTTCTTGCTCTGTGGGCCAGTAAGCCCACAGCATCATCTCCTGCCTGTCTCTTGGTTCTGCTGCCTCTGCTTCTCGCCATCTCCAGTGTTACAGCTCTTTCTGTCTTCACAGTCTAGGAAGTTCTTAGCGCAGGGATTCAGGGTCCAAAGGACAAATTCCACTCCTGGCTCTTTTTTCTTGGTGGTTTTGAGGTTCTCCCCTTTCTGCCTTTGAGATGGCTCATTTTAAGCCTAGCAAGATGGTAAAACTGACCAATCACCTTGTTAGGGTTCCATACACCTTATTTCCATAGTCCCACTCAGTCATTTTGTGGGAGTTATAAAGATTATGGTTAGAAAGACCATATTAAGAAATTCAATGTACCACACTGACTTTAAATACCGTGTAGGTTATTTTAATCAAAACACAAGAGCACAGTTTTTCAGGAGAAAGGCAAACATTTATGGCACTAAGTTGTAACAACTTCTTTTTTCTAGGATGTCATCTACGTCACCTGCAGACCCCAGGATACTAAGCCTCAGATGCCTAAACATCTCTAGAACTCAGTCAATGCTTGCTCCCGTAATTAAAGTGACATATCACACACACACACACAAACTCACACAGATATGGGTCATTATCAGTCAGGTTTATGTTAATGGCTTCACAGTAGCAACACAAAATGTACTCTATGTCACATTTCCATAGGAAAGGTTATATATACACTATACACTTCAGCCGTGAAATGTGGACCCAAAAAACCATTCAATTCTCAATAATTGGATCAATGTGCTGAGGGTCTCACACCCTGAAATCCAATTCAGCAGAGCAAAAGTCCCTCCTTTGCTGCCAGGCGCTGGCGGTGAACTTTGTCTTGCTGCAGCTCCTCATGATTTGGATGCCAGAGTTTCATGATGATCCTTTCAATGTTGAGGGCATACACAGTATGTGTGGGGATCACTTCCCTATGTACCTGTGATTTAAAAATTATCATGTCTCCAATTATATATATTTTTCAACATATAAAATACAAAAAAGCACTCATGCAACAGATAGCACCATCTTAAAGTCAGAATTTAATAAACCTCAAATCAGATAATAAGAAAAGGATATAAGGTTCTAAAATGGGAACAATGGGATCAGAATTTTTTTTTATTGGAAGTGGTGGTGGTGATAGGGTTGACAGTTTTGGGAGTGTGAATTAGGAAGGGTTCATGGGCCCACGGAGCTCTGGTGGCACAGTGCCTAAGGCATCTGACTGCTGACCAGAAGGCTAGAGGTTCAAACCTACCAGCTGCTCTGTGGGAAGGAAGATGGAGCAATCTACTTCCGTAAAGATTTATTGCCTTGGAAACCCAATGAGGGTCATTGTGAGTTGGAATCAACCTGATGACAGTGACTTTTTTTTTGGAGTTTTAGGGGCCTAGGACATGAAAAATGAGACTAGTAATTAATGCGTTTAATGACAATAAAAACTGAAAATCAAAAAAGCCAAGAAGTGAAAAAACATCTTTGCAGACTTGAAGAGTATTTTAACCTATATATAAATCTAGGTAAACTTTAGGGCGCCCACATTACCTGCAAAGCTTCAAAAAGGTCGTACATGTTCACTGGAGGCAAAGATGCAGGCAGTGTGTCCCCGGAGCATGCTAGCAGGAGCGCGGCCTGCTGTTCGGCATCATCAGGTGGTGGGTGAGAAGCTGCATTCTGACCAGCACAGGGAGCAGAAAAGGCTGGAGGGCTGAAAAAAAATTTTTTCAGAAATATTTTTAGTAATTAGGACTGAGACAACTGAACAAATGGAACAGGAATGGGCTTCTAGAACGCATCTTATTAAAAACCATAACATGAACTCATAATTATTTTTCAACTAGTTGTTTTAATTTTTAAAGGCAGCCCGTCTGTCAGATTAGAAACAAAATACAGTGCAATTCCATGTACCTTCTTCCTCCACAATGTTAAAATATTTACTAGGCTCAGGATAGGAGCTCTGGTAGCATAGTGGCTAAAGCACTTGACTGCTAACCAGAAGGCTGGCGGTTCAAACCCACCAGCCACTCCTCGGAAGGAAGGTTGGGCAATCCTACTTCCGTAGTGATACTGCCTCGGAAACCCAAGGAGGGGTCGCTATGAGTCGGGGCTGACTCGACGGCACACAACAGCAACAACAACAACAACAACAACAGGCTCAGGATAACCAAAACCAAACCCACTGCTGTCCTATCGATTCTGGCTCATAGTAACCCTACAGGACAGAGTAGAACTTTCCCACTGGGTTTCTAAGACTGTAAACCTTTTGGAAACAGACTGCCACATCTTTCTTCTGCAGAGCAGCAGTGGGTTCAAACTGCCAACCTTCTGGCTAGCAGCTGAATGCTTAACCACTGTGCCACCAGAGCTCCTAAGCTAAAGACACTGAATTAAAATTGTTTCTTGGCCTTAAAGAGCTTCAAGTCAAGTAAAACTATATTACTTAATTACGAATACGATATCTGAAAAAAACTGACTGGAGAGGAAGGTAAATGGTATCAGAGACAAAAGGATCAGAAATAAAGAGCAAGGATAGAAAATACAGCACAAAAGAAGCAACACGCAAAAATATAGGATAGAGAGAATTAATCCAGATGTTGCCAATTTTCCCCCAAACAGAAGCCAAGCTGGGAAGTCAGGCATGAGTTCCCCATCATAGACAATAGGAAACAACCTATACAATTTGAGGAATGTACAAGGAGGTAAAACAAAAGCAGGCGAAATAAACTGAAGGAAAGTAAGAGTGGAATAGTACCGTGGGTTTGAGGCATCAGGCAAAAGCAGCCCTGTTAAGAGAAACCCTAACAGGGACCAGCCCACAGGGGAGAGAGGGCCCAGGAGCCTGCCAGGGACAGAGAGAGACCTGCTCCCAACATTCACCCATTATAAGAAGACACTTTCGTTTATGTTTTTGTCTAGAGAAGAGTGACTTACAAATAATCCCAGATAACAGGTACCTGAGTGAGATTTAGATAATATATCTTCATATGACAATCTAAATAGCCCAATTTAAGACAATGCTCTTCAAAACAATCCTTGTGACGCCATCAAGGTCTTCAGAGCAATGAAATGGGCACAGGGCACCAGCACAACCCCTACCACATGGTGTCAACACCATCTGTTCTCTGACCCTCTTCTCAGCTTTTCCCCTACTCCCCTGTTACACCTCCTGCCTTTCCCTTCCTGTTACTTCTTCACCACCATCACTCCTCCCAAACCTCCCCATCATACTTTTTTCTCTGACCTTCTGTGTTTCTCTGTCATCTCTTTACCTGTTTTCTTCCTAACTAACCAGATACACAAAGCCAAACATGCAGAGAAATTCACTCACTGCATTAATCCTGAGGAAAAATGTATTATTCCCTCCCCACTCCACCCCCAAGCAATCTACTTGGTAGTGATACCACCTAAGAAACCCAGGGAGGGGTCTTGGAAACCCAAGGAGGGGTCGCTAGACTAGGACTCCATTCCACTGCACATAACAACAAAAAGCCCACCCTTAAAAGTTTAAATCTTTAGGCTAAATCTTTTTTTTTTTTTTTCATTTGGAGGGATCAAACTAGTTAACACACAGATAAAGGTAATCTATGTCATCTCATAAAAGGGTGACTCAGGGACATAAGGGAGGGTATGGGAGGCCTCAAGGAGAGGGAGATGAGGGATAGGAATCCCAGCAGAGACCAGAGAGCTGAGGGAACAGATCTGTAAAACAAGCTGCCAAAAGCAATCTGATAACACCTGGCAAAGGCCACTATCTTGAGCTATGGCTGCCAAGAGCCAGAGGAGGACCTAGAGAAACACCTAACCACTCCTCCCACCATCAAGAAACCTGAGCTTGTGGAAACAGAAATACCATATGAGCCAGCAATCCCACTACTAGGTGTACATCCCAGAAAGAAAAAGAGCTGTGACACAAAACAGAAATATGCACACCCACGTTCGTCACAGCACTATTCACAATAGCAAAAAGATGGAAACAACCTAAATGCCCATCAAAAGAGGAATGGATCAACAAACTATGTACATACACACAATGGAATGCTATGCAATGGTAAAAAATATTGACAAATCTTTGAAACATCTCATAACATGGATGAACTTAGAGGCCATTATGCTGAATGAAGTTAGTCAATCACAAAAGAGTAAATATTGTATAAGACTACTGTAAAAAGTCAAGAAAAGAGTTTCACAAAACAGAAATATTCTTCAATGGTTACCAGGGTTGACTGGGAAAGGGAGGGTAAACCATTAACTAAGAAAAAAATACCTAAGCATGCCCCAACAATCACAGGCCATGCTTCTGACTAAGAGCAGGCCCACTTGCAGTGTCAGGCAAGTGCTGCCTGAAGAGCCAACAGAATGTACTACCCAAAGGAGTCAAACCGTCCCACCTGAGAAAGTGTGGGGCACTCACTCATGTTACCCTACATATAGCAGTCAAACTCTAGAACCTCACTCCTGATGTAAAGAACACCCAAATAATTCACTAGATACGATGCAAGGATAGAACTTAAGAAAATAAAATTATACTTCTGTCAAAGGTACTTAAAGAGTTCTGGTGGTACAGTGGTTAAGGCATTTGGTTGCTAACCAAAAAGGTCAGTGGTTTGAACCCACCAGCTGCTTCATGGAAGAAACATGGGGTGGGCTGCTTTTATAAAGATTTACAGCCTTGGAAACCCAGGGGGTTGCTATGAGTCAGAATCAACTCCATGGCAGTGAGTCTGGTTTTGGTTTTTGTCAAAGTTACTCACAGAAACACAATAAGCAATTATTTAATAGCGGTCTATAATGTAAGTATTGTAAATAACTAGGAAATGAATGATGGAAACAAAATCACAAACTTCAGTTACCTTTCTATTAAACTGTTGTAAGCTATTATGCTATTCTTGAGGTATGGCTGTGGAGTCACATTACTACCAAAGGCATATTTAAAATGACCATCTCGTAAGCGGTATGCTTTTCTTCTTGACACAACTGATGTCAGAATATCTTTAAGATGATTCTGTGAAAATGAGAAAGAAAATTAGCATGAACTTCTGTTTAAAAGCCAACTATCCCTGAAACTACGGCTACGAGATAATCTTTAAAACTTAAACCAAAAATTTCCCTGAAGTCTTCTTAAAAGAAGACAGTTTAACTTAACTAGTAAAAATATGTCTGTCTTGAATATGATGCTCTTTTGAGAATTATCTAAATGGGTTCAAAGTGACAACAGCAACTTGAAAGATTAGATAGGAACCTTAGGGGCCAGTGAGTTTATATAATGGAGGAACAACACAGAAAAGGAGAGTGAGAATGCTTGCACAATTCGAAGAATGTAATCACTGCTGCTGAATTAACTGTACAATGTGGAACAGTTGAACTGGTATATGTTTGCTGTGTATATTCTTAACAACAAAAATTGAAAAAAAAAAAAAAAAAAAAAGGAAATCATAAAACTCCAAAGATGACCAAAAAATGTGAACTGGCATTTAGTGGATGCAGGTGTGGGGCAGGAGGGCACATGCAAGAACCAATGAATGCTCACTGACGAGCTACAGGGTAGCACCAGAGGAGCAGAGGTGTAGGAAAGACAGAGACGTGCTTATTATTTAGTTCTACTTAAGATGGGCTTGCTCTACATGAAATTTATTAAAGATGTTTTTGTGTCCTACATTTGCTCCTCTCCCTCAAAAATGATTTTCAGATAGAATAGAGTAAAAGTAAAATAAGTGAATGAATGCATACATATGCACATAATTAAGTTTTTGAGAGGCAAATTACCTTGAAACTTGGTTTAAAAACAGAACAGAAAGTTCCCAGATGTGGTATTTATTGGTTAGAATGCCCTATGTACTAAAATCCTTGCATAAGAATAGTGTGCAGACAGTCCCTAGAATTACCCCCTTTCAAAAGCTATATAAACAACAAATATAGGAAATAAGCACATACACACAAAATAAAAACAACTTAATTTTTCTTCACTTTTATGAGAGGCAAGTACCTAAGAGATGGATGGAGAAGTCTATTGAAATGGAAGCAGGGCTAGTCCCAGACTAACAGGGGAGGGAGCTTGGACCAAGCAGGGGGTTTTCAATTAAATCCATAAGACTACCTTACCCAGGGCAGCACTGTTGCATTTAGCATGGGTTTTCATTTAATGTTTACAACTCCATGAGACAGCTATTAGTATCTCTGAGATACAGATGGGAAACTAAGGCCCAGGGAATTAAGAGGACATACGCACAGTCACCTGACAGTACATGCATACTTGTATGCCCCAATCACATTTTGTCAACTAAGCAAATAAAATAAAGGGACGAATGAATGGTGTGCTGAGACAAGAATCCCATTGTTCAAACACCAACTCTAATGTTCCTCCAACACTATCCATCCCAGTTGCAACAAAGGACTCTGCAGATTCTCAATCTCATTTCTTCCCTTAAAAACTGTTCCCTTGTTGAAAAAACAAACATAAAACCAAGCAGAAGTGTTACACCATGGGTAATTTATCTGGTAAGTCAGACTATTCACTGATGGCAATCCTCTGGCTTGTGATGTATTCCTCCCTCAGAAGATAACTCTAATGATGACAATGCCATGAGATCAGAGTGACATTTTGGTTCTTTCCCTGCAATGTCAACTTTAAGCAACAAATACAACCTCATTACATTCAATTTGTAAAATTATCTCTACCAACAGCAAACTAACTTCTACTGCGTAGACAACAGCTGAGACAGCCTCCTCGGTGACGTTGTCCAGCCCGTACTCATAAGCAGTCACTATCATTCTCCCCTCCAGCTGACCCCGAGTGGGGAGCATCATCGTGTGGGAACAAAGTTTCAAGTCATCATCATCTTGAGGATCCTTTGGCATAAATTGCTGGGCTCCCGAAAGGGGATTTTGAGGCTGAAATCTATGCTAGAGGTTAAAAAAAAAAATTATTCATTACAGTGCCCCATAATAAAACACAAGGAGGTCTAGTGGTACAGTGTCTAAGGCACAACCCTTAAGGTTGGCAGTTCAAACCTATCAGCCACTCTGTAAGAGGAAGATGAGGCAGTCTACTTCCATAAAGATTTACCACCTCGGAAAAGCAGTGAGGGTCGTTATGAGTTGGAATCAACTCAATGGCAGTTGGTTTGGTTTTTCGGCATTTTTTGGTAACAAAACACAAACAAAAGTAACCTATGTACTGGATTTGAGATCTCACAAATTAATGCCAAAATTATACCAAAAGAAAAATAACTTGTGAACAAATAATCATTAACTAATATCCATTACACAGTAATAATGAAGGTATGAATGAAAGGGAAATAAAGGTAGTGTGCATAGTAGTAAGGAGCACTGGTGGTACAGTACCTAAGGCATCTGACTACTAACCAGGAGGTTGGTGGTTCAAACCCACCAGCCACTTCAAGGAAGGAAGGCTGGGCAATCTACATCAGTTAAGATTTACTGCCTTGGAAACCCAAAGGGGGTTGCTATGAGTCAGAATCAACTAGATGGCAGTGACTTTGGTTTTTTGGTTTGTGCAGTAGTAGTTTATTCTATTCAATTAATATCTTAGTGATCTTAGAATATATACTAAAGATAATAATTTTGGAGAAAAATACATAACTAAGCTCTCAATATATATAATTAATGCTTCAATTAAGTGCTAAAAAGCCTAACCAACCAATATGACAGATCTAATAAAGAATATTTCAAGATAATGTTGGGTAATTTAATGTTAAGTTACTGTTATTCTCTGTGTAAAATTCTCAACACAGAACCTATCCAAGACTAGTTATTAAAATTTTTTTCTCAACTTGATTTCACCCATAAACACTTAACCTTGCTTTGGGAGATTTCTGATGTCCACATGCATTCTCCATCATGAGTTGGAGATACGCCCAAGCTAGTTTTTACTTAAATCCAACACAGAAGATTTTACAGCAAAAATGGCTTGTTCTATTGGAAGTTTGTATTATAAAAACAAAATGTGTTGTTTTTCCAAGTATAAAATTATACTGAACATGTCATTTTAAATCAAGTGTGTCTCTCTGGAAAGAATGGTGGCATCCAGGCTTATTATTATCAATGACTAAAAGATAAAGCAAGTGTAAAAGCAAACAAGTGTCTGTTGATGTTAACCAATAAAACTAAACCCAACATACAGCCAAACAGTAGATTCCGACTCACAGCGACCCTACAGGATAGAGTAGAACTGCCCCATGGAGTTTCCGAGGCTGTGAATCTTTATGGAAGAAGACTGTCTCATCTTTCTCCTACAGAGCGGCTGAGAGTTGGTTAGCTTCACCCACAGCATTACCAGAGCACCTTGGTAACTAATAAAGCTAAAATTCAGTCAAACCTATAAAAGGGATTACTTCTGAGAAATTTTTTTCCCTAGATAAACTGAAAAAGCAAGTTACTCTAAAATCCTTATACATTTTATAGCCAATGTCCTCAGGGCATCTCTGCTGTTCCCCTGAAGGTTCAGGGTCTACCTAGAGGTTGGTGAGGACCTACTAGAGGCCTCCAGGTCTCTTAGACCCTTGGAATATAGTCATTCAATCTTAGAAATTATTTTTCCAAGAAAATATTTAAGAGGAGAAAGAACAGTTATGACTTTTGAATCAATGGAGAATCACTGGGTATTAATAACAACATGTTAGTATTTAAGCAATAACAAACTAGAGTTAAAAAATGCAAACTGGTACTCAGAATCTTTGAAGCCTTTACAAACTTGAATTATAGTAACACCTTTTCTCCTAAAATTACACTCCCTTCTATTTCAACATTATTGCCCAATCTTCCTTCCAAGGAGTGGCCGGTAGGTTTGAACCACCAATCTTCAGGTTAGCAGTTAAATGCCTTAAGCACTATGCCACCAGAAATCCTTCAACATTATTACCAGTATTTTAATATTCTTTTAAAAACTAAAGCTAGTTGCACCACATTTAAATCACTACCAAGATCATTACTCCTTAAGTCTTTCAGCAAGATCTACTGAAGAATAACATACATCAAATTTCTGACGAACTGAAGAAAGCTTTTTCTTTCCCTTGGGTTTTCCAGGTTTGGCTGCAGAACCCCCAGTCCAGGGTAAAGATCCAGCACCCTCTATGAGACAGAAAAGTAACAATCATAAGTTAAATAATAATGCTTAAATTCAAATCCTTTCAAATCACATGTTTTTTCCAGCTGTAACCAAAAATCTTTTTTTAAGAAGACAAATTTGGTTTTTTCACTTTTTACATTTGTAATCAATGTTTATTAGGTGTTTGGCTTGTTCATTATTATTATTATAAAAGTAGGACAGAATTTTCTAGTTCAAGATGGTGAATTGAGTATTTAACTCCGTTCCCTTCTGATATCCTATTAAAAATAAGGACAGGAAGATAAATGGCATATATCGACACAAAGAGATAAAGAAGAAAATGAGTGGCAGACAAGATGACCTCTGAACAAATGTCTTGGAGGGGAAAACAGTGCTGACTTACAAAGTAGACTCACAGAAGCTGTGGCTTAGTTTATGCAAACAAGGTTGGAAAAAGAGGTGGGAACAAATCAACCTAACTTGTAGATAACTAGTTTGTAACTAGTGTGGACAATGTGAGCGACGTGGAAACCAAGGGAGATCAGTAAGACTAAAAGCTAGAAGATTCATGGAACATTTATATTCAAGGCATCCATACAAACCCTTTCTCTCAACCCATGAACTGGCTACATAATTTGGTAGGCTCAGTACAAAATGACATAAGATGACAGCAGGGCATTAAACCAAGAGCTGGTCCCTTCTGCTTGAAGGGCCCACGAAGCTAGCCCTGCTCATTCCCATGCACAGTATGACACAAAGCCCAATATTTATACAGAAGGGACAGGGAGGGAGTGGGTTACTCTTCTCTAGTTAAACTGCACAGAACTTCTAGGATCAACTTAGGCAGTTGGTATGGATGTTGGCACCCCAGAGTAAAGCTCTCTGCATGCTTGAATTTGGCCGCTCTCAGATTAACTGCTGGCTTTCTGCTTACCCTAAAGCTAAGCCTCCAGGCAGCTTTTCATGTTTCATCTTAATATGAAAAGAACAGCAAAGAATCACAAGATACTTGAGGATAAGAAAACACCAAGATAAACAAACAAAAAATAGAAGTTCTAGAAAAATGAAAATTCAGGGAAGTGAAGAGGACTTTGAAAGACTTCAAATTGGGATCCTCAGATGTGGGACATGTATCCATTAAAAAAAATGCTGTAAAATTTGCTGAATTAAAAAATGCATTGAACAGAAAGGCTGAAGTTGAGGAAATTTCATAGAACATAAAGCAGAAATACAAAAGACAGATAATGTCTAAAGTCAGTAAATCCAGAACCAGAATGAAGCATACTGTGAGAAGCTAGAGGCTGCTCTATAACAACAAAAAGTAGCTGCTTCCAGGAACAAATAGGAAGGAGCTATGGCTTTCATTTTAAGATTGTCTGTACTATTGATTTTTTTAAAATTATGGTTTAATGTAAAAAAGAAAAAAAGAAAAAAACCAGAAACCTAAAGTAATAAAAAGTTTATTAGGATATACTTGAATATATAATTGAAAAGTACTTTTTAAGAAAGAAAAAAAAAATCATTACAAAATTGATGTTTTGCGAAGGACAGGTTTTTAAAGCTTTTAAACAGGCTTCAAACCCCTTCATTCATGGCTGATGAAGCAAAACCAGAACAGACCCAAATTTTTTAAATTTGAGCTATCCAGAACACTAACCAGAATGAGAAAAATCACGGGTTGAAGCCATGGAATGGGAAACTCAGAAGAGGCACAGGGAGCCCTTTCAGGAAAGGATGTGTGGCACTGGATTACTAGCAGGATTGTGGAGTGCGACACACATTCAGAGTGGGACGGTCAGCCTCCATCTTTGAGCAGGGCACAGTTGTTTTCAACTCTTCCAGTCAAGAGAATTGGCTGCCATGCAATGTGCCCATTGCCCTTGTTTTTTAAGAGGGAGATTAAGTGTCTAGCAGAGCTTCAACCCCTAATTTTCCCTGTTCTGGATAGCGTTCCAGTTCACCCTCATTTTAAATATTCAGGTCCATTCTAGTGTCTCTTCATCAGCCATGACTAAACCAGGCCAAACTGGTTTGAAGCCCTGCTTTGAAAAAAAACAACAACAACATAATTCCAAGTTCCTCAATGAAAAGAACTGTCTGGGAAGTCTCTATCACTTTAAATGGCTTTGGCACACCAGATCTCACTTGATAATACCATCAGCCAATCTTAAAATTATTCCCCAAAAAATCTACTCTGATAAATGGAACCGAAAGTTAGGTGAGGAAAAGACAAAGCAGGCTGAACATCCAGAGGATGAGGCAAAACAGGCCTTCAAAAGCCTGGGAGTCCTGCTGGGTAGGTGAGGAAGTGGAATCTGATAAGGACTAACCCTGACAGGAAAGTTTTATGGCCCTAGGTTACTATTTGGGAGCTCTGGTAGCATAGTGCCTAAGGCACTTGACTGCTAACCAGGAGGCTGGCGGTTCAAACCCACCAGCCACTCCTCCGAAGGAAGATGGGGCAATCTACTTCCGTAGTGATACTGCCTCAGAAACCCAAGGAGGGGTCACTATGAGTCGGTCCAACTCAACTGCACATAACAAAAGGTTACTATTTGGATCTCAAGTAGGCTAGGGCCTGAGGCAACTTTCTTTTTATTTCCTTTGGCCTTGACATCCTGAAAGGTTGTTGTGAGGATTAAAGACAATGTATGTAAAGTGTCTAGCATACTGTACACAGTCAATAATGTTATTAAAATCATCTTTCCTGCCTTAGACAAATAGAAAATAGAAAATAATCATTCACAATCATTTTAAGTGCAAAGACCTATATTTTACTTATAGTAGTAAGCATCAGTTTGTTGCTAGCAAACATTAATTTCATTTTGGAGTCTGATTTTGGGTGCTGATGGAGAAATAATCTCTCAAATTCCCAATGGGACATTTCTTCACATATTTTTAAATAACTAGAAGCAGTATCAAAGGTTTCTATTTAACTAGAATCAGTCACTTACACTTACTAATACTACTTCATATCTGTTTGGCATTTTTTACTTCTAATAGCACTGATTATATTTTCTTTGATTTGCTCTTTCATAACCCTGTATGATAGGTTTCTTACTTCCCCCACCACTAAGTAGTTAATTGCATTATTTAAGTTAGTTGATAAAACCTAAACCTAGTTCTCTCGACCAAGGGTTTTCTTTTGATCACTTTTGGGTTTGTGGCACTCCAAATATAGCCACCTAAGCAGACCTCAACCTCAAAATGCTGGCTTTTCTGAGCAAATTAAATGTTATACTACAAAGTGAATGCTCCTTGTGATCTAACTTTGGACATAAAATAGGTGTAACTAAAGTCCATGTTAATAAATAGAACATCAAAAATACGGCATTGTGTGAGAATAGTGGTTAAACCTCTAACACCTACATCCATAAACAAATGCTTGTTCACTGTTTACACTTTACAGAGACCAACTTCTTTTGAGGTTGGAGGAATTAGGTTTTAGGAACAATTCTTTATCAGGAGTAGAAGTTAGCAAAAAACGGATAATACAAAATCCTAGCCATTTCCAAGTGAAACAAGGATTTTTGATAAATGATCACAAGAATCATCCTTTGTTCTTTTAAAGCAAAAAAAAAAATCCAACTTAATTTACAGAAGGAGGGATCTAAGCTTTTACCAAGAGCCTGGGATGGATCTTACATGAGTTAAGTTTTTAATGTTATTTGTTGACTAAACTGACTGAAATAAGACAGATGAAAGAGGTGATTGAGAACTTAAGCTACCACCTGAGTTCCAAAAACTCAGATATAAAGGGCCAGTGTTTCTATTTGTACCTTTTTAGGAACAAGTCACTGATTTAGCTGCTACCCATGTCCCCAATATGTTGTTATTTCCTACCTTTCCATCTCCACCAATCATCTGCCAAATACACGGTATGCTGCACACTTGGCCATCAACAGTATGAAACTCTAACTTCCAGGTGCTAGTAACTTACTATGAATACCAGTGAGAGTCCAGGTTCTAGGGCATGCTGTGGCTTCCCTCCCCATGTAACGCATCTCCCCTAAATATACCAAATAGCTTCTCCTAATACCAACTCCAGGAGCTCTGGTAGCATAGTGCCTAAGGCACTTAACTGCTAACCAGAAGGCTGGCGGTTCAAACCCAACAGCCACTCCTCGGAAGGAAGGTTGAGCAATCTACGTAGTGATACTGCCTCAGAAACCCAAGGAGGGGTCGCTATGAGTTGGGTCTGACTCAAAGGCACATAACAACAACAATACCAACTCCCTCTCTTCATTTCCCTTCAGCTTCTCTATCCTGACCTCCCATTCTCAATTATTTAAGTAAACTGAAATCCAACTGACTTGGAAGTAAAAACCAAAGTCAATCTAAGTATAGGGAGATCACCTTCTTAAAAAAAAATTCTCTAAAAGATGTAGCTACTAACATTTCTAAGCAGTTCAAAGAACATTTCACTGGCAAGCAGAAGGTGTGTGTCTATTAAAGGAGCTAAGACTTCTGCCCCATGGCTTTGGTGGTTGACATGTACTAGAAGTATTTACAGTGACTTACCTGGTGTAGAAACCAAAATCTGGCAACGTGTGAGAATAGCCAGGAGGAAATCGTTGTGAGAATGGACTGAAAAAGGAAGATTATCACACATCAAATACAAAATATTTACAACGTAAGGAAACCATTACTTTAGTCTAACTTGTAAGGGTCTGGATGTCCCCTAATCTAACATTCTTTACTCTTAATTTTAAATATTCTCATTATTAAGGTGGCCTTACTATTACCACTAAAGCCAAAACCTTAGTTTTTAAAAGCAAAAAGACTAACTTCTTGCAAATTTGGGAAAACTTCAGAATAGTAAAATAACTCCTGTGTGTCAACTTGGCTGGGCCTGGCTGAGTGGCTAGGATGAGACTGGTAATCAACTCCATGGTGGAATCTACTGTGAGCAGCTGAGGAGCTGTCTAAGGGATGTGGTCTGCCTTCTGTATATAAGAAGCAGCTTTGGGAATGGTCTCAAGGTTATGACACGCTTGAACCCTGCATGTAGCTGTGTCGTTGTTCAGCAGCCTGCCATGCTCTGCCAACCGTGGGACTTTCAACAGACTTGAATTAATGGCCTGCCATGTGGTTTGGTAACATTGGGACTCTGCCTTTTTACTTGTCCACCTTAGGCTTGTCTCAGCAGCCAGCAGCTGTCTGAGTGAAGAAAAGCCTCTAGCTCCAGTGGGCCAGGAGCAGGAGGCAGAGCTGGACCCCAAGGTTGAGGTGAGGGGCTTTTATACCTAGTCCCTAGAGCCTGGTACTCTGAACTCAGACTTAAAGCCTCCAAATAGTAAGAGAATAAACTCCCGTTTGTCCAGCCATCCCATTTGTGGTATATTCTTGTCAGAGTGGCACTAAACGCAACCACTGCAGTTGAGTCAGACCCAACTCATAGCGACCTTGGGCTTCCGAGGTGGTATCACTATGGAAACAGATTGCCCAACCTTCCTTCCGAGGAGTAGCTGGTGGGTTTGAACCGCCACCCTTCTGGTTAGCAGTCAAATGCCTTAGGACTGTGCTACCAGAGCTCCCGAGCACCACAGTGGCACTGGGTAACCGAAACAACTCCCCAGATAACTGTTTTACCATTATCCTGTGTGAGAAGTCTATGAGCTTCAAGGTCAAACTCTTCTTTGCTGATCTTCTGCTTGAACCACAACTTTAAGTTAGCCCAGTATCTGCAGAGACACAAACAATATTAAGAACCACAGGTCTTACATTTTTCCCAAGTTCACTTCTCTCTCACACTCCAGGGAAAGAAAGTTTGCACTCCCTAAACCATTCTTTTTACCTTTTTGTTACTGAGTCAATTCGAACTCATGACGACTCATGTTATCAAAGTAGAAATGTGCTCCACAGGGTTCTCAGGGGCTGATTTTTTCAAAAACAGATCTTCAATTCTTTCTCCTAAAGTGCCTCTGGGTGGACTCAAACCTCCAATCCTTCGGTTAGTAGCCAAGTGTGTTAACTATGTGTGCCACCCAGGGACTCTCATCCTAGACCTTGTCGTTGTTGTTGTTATGTGCTGTCGAGTCGGCCCAACTCATAGTGACCCCTCCTTGGGTTTCCGAGGCAGTATCACTACAGAAGTAGGATTGCCCAACCTTCCTTCCTTCCTAGACCTTAGGATGTGAAAATACCAAGAAAAGAAACATGAAGGAAAATTCTCCCTAAAAGAGGACTGACAAGTAGTCACACAATCAGACAAATGGTTCAATTGGCCAAAAACTACAGCTATAATTTTCCTTCCTCACTGTGACCTTTTTAAAACACCTTTTGTTGTTGTTAGGTGCCTCCAAGTTGGCTCTGATGCAGTGACCCTACGTACAACAGAATGAAACACTGCACAGTCATGTGTCCTCACAATCCTTGCATATTTGAGCCCATTGTTGCAGCTACTGAGTTAATCTATCTTCTTGAAGGTCTTCCCTTTTTTTGCTGACCCTCCACTGTACCAAGCATGACATCTTTCCCCAGGGAATGGTCTCTTCTGGCGTGACCAAAGTAGGTGAGAGGAAGTCTGGCCACTCACGCTTCCAAGAAGCATTCCAGCTGCACTTCCTCCAGGACAGATGTTAGTTCTTCTGTCAGTCCATGCTGCTTTCAGTATTCTTCACCAACACCGCAACTCAAAAACATCAACTCTTTTTTGGTCTTCCTTATTCACTGTCCAGCTTTCACATGCATATGAGGTGACTGACAATAGCATGGCTTGGGGTTAGGTGCACCTTACTTTTGAAAGTGACATCTTTGCTCTTCAACACTTGAAAGAGGTCTTTTGCAGCGGATTTGCCCAGTGCAACACAACGTCTGATTTCTTGACTGCTGCTTCCATTGGTGTTGATTGTGGATCTAAGTAATATACAATATCTGACAACCTCAATCTTTTCTCCATTTATCATGAGGCTGCTTACTAGTCCAGTTAGTTGTGAGGATTTTGTTTTCTTTATGTTGGGGTATAATCCATACTGAACACCATAGTCTTTAATCTTCATCAGTAAATGCTTCAAGTCATCTTCACTATCAGCAAGCAAGGTTGTGTCATCTGCATGTCACAGGTTGTTAATGAGTCTTATTCCAATCCTGATGCCGCATTCTTCTTCATATAGTCTAACTTCTCAGATTATTTGCTCAGCATACAGACTGAATAGGTATGGTAAAAGGATAAAACTCTGATGCATGTTCTTTCTGATTTTAAACCACGCAGTATCCCCTTGTTCTGTTTGAATGACAGCTTCCTGGTCTATGTAAAAGTTCCACATGTGCACAATTAAGTGCTGTGGAATTCCTATTCTTTTCAGTGTTTTCCATAATTTGTTATGATCCACACAGTAGAATGCTTCCGCAAAGTCAATAAAACACAAGTAAACATCTTTCTGGTATTCTCTGCTTTCAGCCAAGATCCATCTGACACCAGCAATGTTATCCCTCGTTCCACATCCTCTTCTCAATCCAGCTTGCATTTCTTGAAGTTCCCTGTCAATATACCACAACTGTTTTTATCTTCAGCAAAATTTTACTTGCGTGTGATACTAATGATATTTGTTCAATAATTTCCACACTCTGTTGGATCACCTTTCTTTGGAGTGGGTACAAATATGGATCTCTTCCAGTTAGCTGGCTAGATAGTTGTCTTCCAAATCACTCCTGAAATAGTTAAACATCGACCAATTCTTTTTTGTATACTGAATTGTATACTTTTTGTATACTGACTGGAAGGTGTATTCTTTCCATTTACTTTTGATGCTTCCTGCATCATTCAATATTTTGCCCATAGAATCTTTCAACATTACAACCTGAGGTTTGAATTTTTTCTTCAGTTCTTTCAGCTTGAAAAATGCTAACTGTGTTCTTCCCTTCTGGTTTTCTATCTCCATGCCTTTTCACATTTCATTTTAATAACTGACTTTGTCTTTTCGAACTGTTCTTTGAAATCTTCTGTTCAGCTCTTTTATCTTGTCATTTCTTCCATTTGCTTTAGCTACTCTACATTCAAAAGCAAGTTTCAGAGTTTTTTCTGACATCCATTTTGGTCCTTTGTTCCTCTCCTGTCTTTTAATGACCTTTTGCTTTTTTCATGGATGATGCTCTTGATGTCATCTCAAAAGTTGTCTGGTTTTTGGTTATTGGTGTTCATCAAATCTATTCTTCAGATGGTTTCTAAATTCAGATGAGATTTAATCATGGTCATATTTCGGCTCTCGTGGACTTGTTTTAATTGTCTCAGCTTCAACTTGAACTTGCTGCATATGAGCAATTGATGGTCTGTTCCACAGTCAGCTAGCTCCTGGCCTTGTTTTGGCTGGAGATATTAATTTTCTCCATTGCCTCTTTCCACAGATGTAGTCAATCTGATTCCTGTGTACTCCATCTGGCAAGGTCCATGTGTATAGCTGCTGTTTATGGTGTTGAAAAAAGGAATCTGCAATGATTAAGCTGTTGGTCTTGCAAAATTCTATCATGCAATCCCAGGTGTCATTTCTATCACCAAGGCCATATTTACCAACTACCAGTGATTCTTCTTTGTTTCCAACTTTCGCATTCCAATTACCAGTAATAATCAATACATCCTGATAGCATGTTTAGTCAATTTCACATTGCAAAAGTTGGTAAAAATCTTCAATTTCCTTATTTTTGGCTTTAGTGGTTGGTGCAAATTTGAATAATAGTAGTATTAACTGGTCACCTTTGTAGGCGTATGGATATTATCCTACCATTAACAGCACTGTACTTCAAGATAGATCTTGAAACAGTCCTTTTGATGGTGAATGCCACACCATTCCTTTTCAATATGTCATTCCCAACATAGTAGATCATAGGGTTGTCTGATTCAAAATGGCCAAAACCAGGCCATTTCAGCTTAGTAGTGCCTAGGATGCATTCCCTTTCATTTTTGACAACTTTCAATTTTCCTAGATTCATACTTTTGTACATTCCATGTTCTGATTGTTAGATGTTTGCAACCGTCTCTTCCTATCTTGAGTCATGCCACATCATCAAATGGAGGTCCTGAAAGCTTTACTCCATCCACATCATTAAGGCTGACTACTCTGAGGCGGCAACTCTTACCCAGTTGTATTTTGAGTGCCTTCTGACCTGAGGGACTCATCTTCTGACATTGTATCAGACAATGTTTCACTGCTATTTATGAAATTTTCCAGTAATATATCAGACAATGTTTCACTGCTATTCATAAAGTTTTCACTGGCCAATTCTTTAAGAAATGGATGGCCCTTTCTTTCTTCCCAGTCTATCTGAGTCTGGAAACTCTGCTGAAACCTGTCCACCATGGGTGACCCTGCTGGTATCTGAAATACTGATGGCGTAGCCTCCAGGCTCAGAGCAATGTGCAAGCAACCACAGGATGTGACAAACTGACAGACGAGTGTTGGTCTAAAAGACTTACTCTAAAGAATCTTGGTGTAGAAATAAAATACATTTTAAGATTTACATTTTAATAGGTGAATGTGTTTTCTAGAAGGGGAGTGGTAGTTAATACTGATTCTAGTACCTTACTAATTCTTAATACCTCACCACAAAGAAAATACTCCTGGATATCAGAAACTTAGTTTTTAAAGTAAAACCAAACACTAATAGTAAAAATTACTAGTTATCTGATACAGGAGGAAAAAAAAATGCAACCTTTTACACTTTAACAACATTAGAAAAAAAAGTAACATACATGATTTTTCAGAGCTACACCCCTTTTTGGGGGGTGTTTACGCTGTTCCTTTCTTATGGAACAGGATTAAGAGTTACTCAGTAGATCATTTAAATCACTTTCAAGTTTACTTTCTAATCCTCATGTGAATTCCTGAGGAAAAGAATGCAGATTTCTAACTGAGATGGTCCATTTATTATCTATGTATCTATTTATTACCTACTTATCATTGTATTATAACCACAGCATCCCTAGGTGGCGCTCAGCTGCTAATGGAAAGACTGGAGGTTCAAATCCACTCAGATTTGCTGGGAAAAAAAAGCCTAGCGATCTATTTGCACAAAATCAGCCACTGGAAACCCCATGGAGCACAGTTCTACTCTGACACACGTGGGGTCATCATGTCCAAAGACAACTGGTTTTTGTTTTGCTTTTAAATACTCTCAGCAGGGCTTTTCCTACACATGATTAGCTTCAAGTCATCTTTGTATGCATAAATGTATGTAACTAAATATACCATTGACCGCCAGAAGAATGAATAAATGTATCTTGGAAGAAGTACAGCCAGAAAGCTCCTTAGACACAAGGATGGTGAGTCTTATCTCATGTACTTGGGACATGTTATCAGGAGGAACCAGTCCCTGGAGAAAGACATCATGCTTGGTAAAGTTCCTGTGTAAACCTTCTCTATGTTGTTGTTGTTATGTGCCCTCGAGTTGGACCCGACTCATTGTTTTCCTCAATACAAAATTGGAGTTGGTCTACCTGTGTGAAGATGAGGAGGATGGGGGAGGAATGAAGTGGGTCATACTACATCTAGGAAGCACTGGAGATATGCGGAGAAAACTAAATTACAAATAACAAAATCATCAAAATATCATTTAGCAACTTTACTGAGTACTATACACAAGGTGAATTAGCTACCAAAGCCTGTCTCTTTCTAGAAACTGACACAGGCACTCAAAGTTACAATCAGACAAAGAACATTCAGAGCACTGGATAAATAAAGAACAACTCAAATAAAGAACGACTCACATCCCGCCTCCTTATATGTCACAGATGTTGCACCTACCACCAAGGACCATATTTAAATGGCCAGGCTGTACCAACCAAGCAAAGCAAGCTACTCTTGGAGGAAAATGAGAAAAGTGACTGTAATATACAAACTATTACAGATTATTCAACCAAGAGGCACTTTTAAGAATAGAAAGAAGGAAAAAAAAAATCAATGAGCAAATGGAATACAGAACATATATTATTAACTGTCTCTGCCACAAAGGCCTATTTGGATACCATCACACTACAGATGCACCAAATTCAGCTTCACCACTGGTATTTGACCAACATCTGCTATTTGGCTTTGGTCTTTAATGACTCTTTAATTGAGTAGCCAACTTCAATATTTCTGGTATCTGTAAACCTGTGTGTGACTGATGAGCATGGGATCCCAGAAGTCACCATTGAATTTAATCATAATTAAAGTCAATCACACACACAAGTCATGTCCTTTAAGAATATATTTACATACAAAATCTTCTTATATCCTTTAGGAGTCAATAAACGTTCACAAAAAATTAAGTAACTCTGAGAGAATAACAGACTAGAGTTTAATTCTAATCTTTGTAGAAGTTTGGTTTATTACTACCTATAATATTAACATTATTTATACTTTTAATATAAATTATAATATTAAAAAGGGATTCTGGTGGCACAGTGGTTAAAGCATACGGCTGCTAACCAACAGGTCGGCAGTTCAAACCCACCAGCTGCTTTGAGGGAGAAAGATGAGGTAGTCTGCTTCTGTAGAGATTTCAGCCTTGAAAACCTTATGAGCAGTTCTACTCCATCCTACAGAGCTGCTATGAGTCAGAACTGACCTGATGGCAGTGGGTCTGGTTTTTGGTATATTATTACAATAACCTTTAAGAATTGTATTTCCAAAACCAAATCCAGCCCACTGCCATCAAGTTGATTCAGACTCATAGCGACCCCATTGGGTTTCCAAGGCTGTAAAACTTTACAGAAGTACATTTTCCTCCCGTGGAGCAGCTGGTGGGTTTGAACCACCAACCTTCTGATTAGCAGCTTTCACCACTATACCAGAGCTCCTTGAGAAATGTATTTAGTGTTTGTTTATTCCATTTAGGCCTTGAGTATCCTAGGTGGGAATTCTGCATATCTTGTCAGAATGAAAAGCAGAATGCCAACTCTGCTACCCCAAAATTTCCCAAGGAAAAACTCCAAAAATCATATATGACATCTAAACTAAGTAACTTCAATCTAATCATAATATAGAATATAATAAGAAAGACTATGGAAAGAAAAAAGTGGAGAAAAATAAAGTATCCTCCAAATCATGCTCCTCCACCAACCTCCTTTGAAAATGAACATGTATTTAGTATTCCAAATGCCTTGAAACCCACAGAAGGCATCTTGCAGCAAAAACACAGGCATTTCTAATTTTAAGTGTTTAAAATTTGCTTTCTAAAATTCTGAAAAACAAAATGGCAGTAACAATGTATGTTTTGAAACATTTCAAATTCATACTTATTACTCAGAAGTTCCTTCAATGATATTAACTGGCATTAACTTTGGCTGAGTATTAATTTTACACTGGGCCATTCAGGATCTGACCTGACTTTGTACTAGGTCCCCACTATGCCTTCAGTGATGGATTGGCTCAATGCCTTTCAGGTCCTGTGGAACTCCTGTGAGGCATCAGAGGCAGGAATCAGAAAGTGTAGGTTCCAATCCTGGTTGTGTCAAATGGGATTAACTGTACTTATCCCATACATCTCTGTTCTGAGGATTGGATAATACACCGAGAGTGCTTAAAAGGTGTTCAGTAAATGTAAGGTATCCTCATCATTAATTAAGTAATGTTATTATTTGAACTGCTTCAGCCTGGTTCAGTCAGTCATGGCTGACAAAAGTGACATTGGAACAGACTTAGATTTTTAAGCCTTTCAAGACAGAATTGTTTCCCACTTTGAATTTTTTGTTGAAACTATGTTTTCAGTAATGGAAGGCGTTTTGGATGAAACGAAAAAAAAAAAATCGAGGTAATATGTATTTTAATAGAATTAGTGGGACACCTATATCCCAAAAAAATCTCTCGTGCTGGGGTTGGTAGGATGAAGCCCTTTCTTCAGATTCACGTAGTCACATAGGCATCCACCAGATGGGCAGCACTAAAAGTGCTCTCCAGAAGCAGAAAATGTAGGTGGCACTATATGCCCAACCGGTCAGGAAAGGGTTAAAATGTGGGCGAACCAAAATGCTAACCAGAAAAATTACAGGTCAAAGCCCTGCTAGAAACTTAACCTCCCTCTTAGAAAACAACGTCAGCATGTGCGTTGCATAGCTACCAAATCTCTTGATTGGCTAGCTAGGTCAAAAAATGATTCCTGGCTCAAATATCGCAGCTGACTATGCCATTTTGAATGTGTCCCTCTCCAAAGTCCAGTTAACAATCTAGTATTGCACATCATGCTCCTAAAAGAGCTCACTACACTTCTTAGGAGTCTCCCATTCCACGGCTTCGACCAGTAATTTTTTTCCATTCCAACTAGGGTTGTGTATCACTGAAACTTGGGCCTGTTCTGTTCCGCTTTGTTGGCCATGACAGAACTGGTTTGAACTGGTTGGAAGCCCTATTATTTACTCCAGCATCTCTCTGCCTTCCAAGAATAATGTCATTGTTTTTTGCAGATGTTGTTGTCAGGTGTCATCAAGTCGATTCTGCACATAGTGATCCTATGCACAACAGAACAAAACACTGCCTAGTTCTGCACCATCCTTACAATCTTAGCTATGTTTGAACCCTTTGTTGCAGCTACTATGTCAATCTATCTTGTTGACCAAAAAAACCAAACTCACTGCCGTGGAGTCGATATCGACTCATAGCGACCCCTCAACCCCTCCTTGGGTTTCCGAGGCGGTATCACTAAGGAAGTAGATTGCCCAACCTTCCTTCCGAGGAGTGGCTCACTGTGGGTTTTAACTATCAGCCTTCTGGTTAGCAGTGGAGTGCCTTAGGCACTACACCACCAAAGCTCCTTGTTGAAAGTCTTCCTCTTTTTGGCTCACCCTCTACTTTACCAGCGAAATGTCCTTATCCTGGAGTTGGTCCCTCCTAATCATGTCCCAAGTATATGAACCAAAGTCTCCCCATCCTCACTTCTAGAGAGTATTCTGGCTGTACTTCTTCCAAGGCAGATTTGTTTGTTCTTCTGGCAGTCCATGGTATATTCAATACTCTGGTGGCATAGTGGCTAAGACATCTGACTGCTAACCAGAAGGCTGGCGGTTCAAACCCACCAGCCATTACTTGAAAGGAAGATTGGGCAATCTACTTCCGTAGTGATACTGCCTCGGAAACCCAAGGTGAGGTCGCTTTGAATCGGATTCGACTCGACGACAGTGAGTGTGTTTTTTGTTTAACACCATACTTCAAATGCATGAGTTCTTCGGGCTTCGTTATTCATTGTCCAGCGTTCGCATAAATATGAGACTGAAGATGCCATGGCTTGGGTTTGGCGCACCCTACTCCACTTTGCATTTACCAAACCAAAACCAAACCTCCTTCCATCAAGTCGATTCTGACTCAAAAGCGACCCCCACTGGGTTTCCTAGGCTGTAAATCTTTATGGAAGTAGACCTCCCTGTCTTCCTCGGAGTGGCTGGTGGGTTTGAACCGCCAACCTTCTGGTTAGCAGTCAAATGCCTCAGGCATTGTGCCACCAGAGCTCCTTCACTTTGCATATAGTCCCTAGTATATCATATGCGTTCAACTAATACATTCACGACGCAACTCGTACTTTCCCCAGTCAGTGAGAACTCCTGTCCCGCCCTTCAGAGCCTGGCTCAACCCCTCCACCTCCCTGAAGCCCTCCTGGGCTGACCACCCTACGCTGTGCCCACTGCGACCTGGGCACATCAGGCTCTGGGCCAATGGCCCCGGCCGGCATCGCGCGTCCCGCACCGGCGCCAGGCCTGCACCAGTTCAACAAGCATTCCAAGGTGAAGTGTGCTTTTCCCGCCCCACCCAGGGCAGCGAATCCCGGGCAAAGGCTCACGCCCGGCTCCAGGGACGTAAGGCCCCTTCCGCGCGGTGATTCCAGGTCCCGGCTCCAGAAATCCGTAGGCCCCGCCTGGCGGGACGCAAGACTGCAGAGGCCTCGGGGCGGGTCGGCCGCCTAAGGCCAGGAGAGGACCCAGGCAGAGACCCAGAGGCCGCGCCCAGGCAGCTCTTACTGTTTCACGTTGTCTCCCAGAGCCTCGCTCAAGTTCTTCTTGGCCGCTTCTAGCTCGCTCACAAAGGTCGCCATTGCTCTGCGCGTCTCAGCCCGACCGCAGACTGTCTGGCCACTGGGACCAACAACCAACAAACCAATTCGGCAGAAGGCCTTGGCTCTGGAAGCTAAGTCTGCTCCAGTCTGCACCGCCCCAATCGCTCCGAAGATGTTTGTTAGGTTTTCGGCTCCGCCCGCCTTTCTAGAAAAAAAGTGCCGAGCCAAAGGCTGCGTTTTCTCTGTCCTTCTCCCGCCCCTCCAGTCACGTGATTCGCTTCACCTTGTTCTGGGGCGCCTAACCTAAACTCATCCTCTTTGCTCCGCCTGCCCTATTTCCCAGGCTGGTGCTTCACAGCTCTTTGCTTTCCCTTACAGGAAAATTCTGAATTCTACCTGTTGTCCTTCTACCTAAATGAATGCTTTCCCTCTTCAGCTCATAAAATAGGTAAGCCTTCCAGTAAATTTCTGACTCATTGCGACAGGATGTGTTACAGATTACAACTTCTCCATAGGGTTTTTGACGCTGGAATTCTTAGGTAAGCAGATCGCCACGCCTTTCTTCTGTGGAGCCTCTGGATGGGTTCTAACCACCAGCCTTTAGTTTAGCAGAGGATCAAAAACCACTTGCACCACTCAGGCTCCTTCATAAAGCAGATACAGTTATCAATATATATTTCCTTTCCTTGGGATTAAATTCCCACACCGACCAAAGCAGTCTTGCTTTTTTCCAGCCTCAATTAAATATGCATTTAAGTGCTTTATCTTAATTTTTTGCCTCTAATGACTAAAATAGAAGTTCTGTGAGGACAGAGATTTGTATTTTGTTCACTGTTGTATACAGTATTAAGTTTCTAAAGCACATAGTAGGCACTCCACAAATATTTCTGTGTACATTATTCAATTATGAAAAATTTGGAAAGTGCACAGAAGGAGAAAGACAAAAGAAAAAGTATCTTGTCACCCCCAACAAACACTGTTTACTGGGAGATTACCCTTATCAATAAATTATAATAGTTTTGTGTTCAATTTAGTATCTTCTTTTTTACATTTAATATATTAATATAAGCATTTCACTGTGATATTATATTATCTTGGCACCTAGGTAGCACAAACAATTTGTACTCGACTACCCTGAGTGTGTGCTACTAACCTGAAGGTTGGCAGTTCCCAACCACTTAGCTGGGTACTGTGCAAAGGTGGAGTGACCTGCAGCCCTAAAGATTTCTGGCCAAGGAAACCCTATGGAGCAGTTCTGCTCTGTAACACATGGTGCTATTCTTAGTTGAAATCTATAGCAATGGGTTTGTTTTTTGGTTTTATTACATTATCTTTACAATAATAATTTTAATATATTTAAATACCCCACACGGAGAATATATACAATAATTTGTTTTCTAGCTGTTAGACTGAAGATTGTTTGCATTTTAATTGGAGATTAAAAGCAATGCTATAATAAACTTCTTTATGCATAAAGCTTTTTCACATTCAGTGGGCTAAATTCAAAACAAAAAAAGTTGCCATAGAGTATATTCTTAATGGTGACCCCATGTGTTGCCGAGTAAACTGTGTTCCATGAATTTTAAAGGCTGTGAACTTTCAGAAATAGAGTAGCTTCACTGGTTTTTCTTCTCAGGTACCTTTAGGTGGGTTTGAACCACCAACCTTTTGCTTAGTCGTTGATTGCTGAACCATTTATGCCACCCAGTGATTCTTAGTGGGTTGGATGGTGGCCCTCCAAAACATATGTCCAAATCCTTACTTCTGGAATCTATGAATATGACCTTATTTAGAAATAGGGTTTTTGTATATGTCATTAAATTAAGGATCTCAATATGACATCACCCTGTATTACTTGGATGGGCCCTAAATCCCACAGTTGGGATGTAGCGGGGAATGAGACAACAGAGAAGAAAATACACAGAGACACACAGAGGAGAAACACAGGGAGAAGGCCATGTAAAGACAAAGACAAAGGTTGGAGTCATGCTGCCACAAACCCAGGAGCACCTGGAGCCAACAGAAGCTGGAAGAAGAAAGGAAGAATTCTGTCCGCAAGCCTTCAGAGTGGGTGTGGTCCTGCTAACACCTTGACTTCAGACTTCTGGCCTTCAGAACTGTGAGAGAATAAATTTCTGTTGTTTTAAATCAACAAGTTGATGCTAATTTGTTATAGTGGCCGCTGGAAACTAATAAACACATAGAGGATTATTACTTTAGGATTATCCACTGCCATCAAGTCAATTTCAACTCATAGTGACCCTATTGGACAGAGTAGAACTGCCCCCTAGGGTTCTCAAGGCCATAATCTTTATGGAAGCAGACTGTCTCTTCCTCCCACAGTGCGGCTGGTGGGTTCAAACCACCAACCTTTCAGTTAGTAGCTGAGTGCTTAACCACTGCACTACCATAACACCTTCTTACTTTAGGACCAAAAAAAAAAACAACCCAAACTCACTGCCATTGAGTCAGTCCCGACTCATAGTGACCCCTCTTTGGGTTTCCAAGGCAGTATCTCTGCAGAAGTAGATTACCCAGTGTTCCTTCCTTCTGGTTGAATTACTGAATCAAATGCTAGAAATATTTATGATTCTTGATGCGTATTGTCAAATTGCCTCAAAGACTTAAAATAAGCATAAATGACTTTTAAATCATGTGCATTTTCTCCACAGAAGCAGCCTCAAGTTTATTCATTTATTCAACAAATATACAGTGAGCTCTTATTATGTTCCTGACACTGTTTTAGGTACTGGAGCTATAAAAATGAACAAGACAGGGAAAGTCTTCTTTTTGTGTCATAAAACTCCAAGAGGAATTTTGAATTTCTGTCTGTTTGTTTAAGTAGTCATCTATTTAAGCTTTCCATGGCTCCCCAATGACTACTGAATTAACCCCAGTCTCTTGCCTGGTATTCAAATTTTCTCATGACCTGGACTCAACCTACATCACACACACACACACACACACACACACGCAGCCCTACCCCTCTATTCCCCCACTCACACTCTGCACTCTAGTCACCTGACTTTCTATAACACACCACATCACTGAGTATCTCTGCATATGTTCTCCCCTCTGATATTTTTGAGACTTATGGGTATCTACTTCCATGTTTTTCAACCAAGTTCAAACCTATATATGAACCTATTAAGGAGTCAATTCAACGGGACTAGGAAAGGACACAGATATTTGGATGTATCTCCCACAAACTGTCCCAGACTTCCTCTCTCTATATGTTGTGGTTGTGTGCCCTCAAGTCGGTTTCAATTCATACTGACTCCATGTGACAGAGTAGAACTTCCCCACAGGGTTTCCTAGGCTCTCATCTCTACGGGAGCAGATCTCCAGGTCTTTCTCCTTTGGTGCAGCAGGGTGGGTTCCAACTGCCAACCTTTCCACTAGTAACCAAGTGCTTAACCGTTGTGCCACCAGGGCTCTTTTCTTTCTAAGAAAGATATTCCTCAAAAATTGTCTTTTGATCATGTTTGACAACATGCCTCCATACATTCAAAACCCAAAAAAAACAAACTCACTACCATTGAGTCGATCCGACTCTTAGCGACCCCTCCTTGGGTTTTCAAGGCGGTATCTCTATGGAAGTAGATTGCCCGATCTTCCTTCTGAGGAGTGGCTGGTGGGTCTGGTTAGCAGTCAAATGCTTTAGGCACTATGCCACCAGAGCGCCCTCCATACACCCAGCACCATTAAATATTCCTTTCTCTCCTCAGCACTTTGTACGCCTACTGGCATTCATTTTAGTGTGGTTGTTTCATTGAATGTCCATTTAAACAGTAAAGTGTTAGACAAACGTGATGTACATGTATGGACGTCTGACCGATGTACTTCATGGAAATGAATGCCAAAATCACTTGTAATTTGGTAGTTTACTTTGTTGTTGTTGTTATGTGCCGTCAAGTCAGCCCTGACTCATAGCGACCCCTCCTTGGGTTTCCGAGGCAGTATCACTACAGAGGTAAATTGCCCCATCTTTCTTCCCAAGAGTGGCTGGTGGGTTTGAACCGCCAGTCTTCTGGTTAGCAGTCAAGTGCCTTAGGCACTATGCCACCAGAGCTCCTTCTACTACCTTAATGTTTACAAATATCCCTTAGAGTGGATGGATGGAGATTATAGATGTAGGTATATATTTAGGGATTCTGTGTTTATTACTCTGTCATTCCTCCAGATGCAATACTTAGGTTCTTTAGAACTATGGATTCTCTTCACACTGGTTAGTACCTGCAGTGAATTGCTTGATGTGGCCCTTCTAGCCATTGTCCTCCATTCTGTGATGTTTTGTAAATCCCATTATCCATGCCTGTTTGGGGTGCTGTGGTAGTTAAGGTCAGGTATCAACTTGGCTGGCAGCTGGTAGTAGTCATTCCCTATAATGACTGGCAGTCGACTCTGTGATGGGATTTAGGTTAATTCTGTTGGGACAACACAGGTGGAATGTATCTTGAGTCCTGCCTTGCTGGAGGGTATAATTCAAATCACCACCCTTAGCTTCCCTGAGGGTATACCTACGAATCTCCTGGGAAGATTGGCTCTCCTCTTGCTCCGGCTTTGTGTCTTGGATCATCCTCATCTCACCCCTGGATTTGGGACAGCAGCTGTCATCTGATCTGCTGATCGAGGTTCATCAAACCTTGAGAGTTGGGAGGATCCACCAGACCTACTCACGGACCCGGGACTCGCCAGCCTGCCAGCCTCCACCACTACTACGTGAGACGAACCCTTGGGTGTCTGTGAGTTCTGTGAGGCATTACAGCGAAATACCCTAAGACTGGGGAAATTATTGGGAGGAGGAGGAGGAGTTAATGTCTGAAATGATGGAGTGGCATGGTAGTTTGGACATTGGGGACATCTTTGACCTCCGCCTCATGGGGACTGGCCTAGTGCTGATCTTTCCAAGAGAAATTGTTCAAGCAGTACCTCAAACTCACCAGACCAAACTCACTGTCACTGAGGTGATTCCTACCCATAGCGACTCCCACTGGGTTTCCAAGGCTGTAAATCTTTATGGAAGCCTCATCTTTCTTTTGTGGAGCAGCTGGTCAGTTCGAACTGCCGTTCTGTCTAGCAACCAGATGCCTTAACCAATACACCACCAGAGCACAGCAAAAATGTTTGTTGATTGACATTATTCCTGTTTAGCAACCAGATGCCTTAACCAATACACCACCAGAGCACAGCAAAAATGTTTGTTGACATTATTACTCCACTGACTTACTAGCATTAACTCATTAGCCTCTTCTCTAAGCAATGCAGCAAAATGTGTGAATTGGTTTCAATCATCGGTTCTGTTTTACTGAGAGTTCTGCTTAAAAATATTAAAAATTGTTTTTAATTGCCCTTTTGAACTTACTGTTAAAATATTTGCTGAAATTTGTAATACTTGTGGTATGATAGACTATGGGACATCTGGTACACACATATGGTACCTATACATATGGTACATATACATATGGTATACTATGTATATATACATATGGCACCTTATACATATGGTTATACTATGGTACAGAGTGGCTCACACTCAACATAAATGTTTGCTAGAATTAAATGTTTGAGAAAATTTTATATAATGTTCTCCCCATATATATTTATATCAATCTATAGATTTTAATACAGCTAAGGGTCATAGCCTGGAATATATTAGACCCTAAAAAATTTATAATTGAAAGTAAGTTGAAGGGCATCTTGTCCTGATGTCACATATGATCATTTTATGTCTGCCAGAGGAAAGTAAAGAGGTTCTTAATTACATGTGTATATGTGTGTGTGTCTTAGGCACTGTGGTGAAGACTTTGGACCCCTTCTCAAAATGTAGTATTTTTAAATGCATCAATACATAGGATGACAAAGTACAATAATTTCATTGAAATACACCTCCAGCGATAGGGCTATGTTAAGGCCCTCTTACACTTTGTAGGTACTAAAGAAAGTTACCTATAGTTTCTACTCCCCTTTCTCAGCAGCTCCAGATTAGAGTTCTGGAATTCTGGGAAGTGGAGGGCATCCTGGGATTCTAGCCTTTGGCTGCTACTCAGAATGCAGATAAGAGCTTCTCTAAGATGCTACAAAATGTTTGTATATAGTATTTATATACAGTTTCCCAGTTCTTCTGTAATAGAAATACCGTAAGTGGGTGGCTTTAAAGAACAACAATGTATTTTCTCATGGTTCTGGAGGTTAAAATTCCAAAGCAGGGTCTCAGCTGTGTTGATTCCTTCCTCATAGTAGTCCCAAGCATTTCTTGTCTCCTTGACTTGTAGACAATCTCCTCCGCCACCCCCAACCTGGTCTCGTGTATATTTGCCTCTGTGTCTAATCTGCTCTTTTTGTGTCAGAAATGATTAGATTTAGAACCCACCCTATTTAGGTATGATCTAATTAACAAAGCAAAGAAAATCCTATTTCTAAACAGAATTACTTCTACCAGTGTAGGGGTTAGCATTGCCACACATAATTGAGGAGAGGGGGCACAATTTAACCCACATCATAATAGCACTGGAGGGCCAGCATTGGAAAGATCTTTAGCACACTGAGAGCGTGGAGATTCCAAACAGATGTATTGCCACTGGAGTTAGTAATGACATAGGAAGACTACTAAACTGGAGAGAGGCTAGGCTGGTGCCCTCACTCTCTTGGAAGAAAGAAAAGCCACACATGGTTGTTATGTGGTGTTGCCCTGAAATGCCTGACCACAGAAAAGGAATTGTTAAGTGAATTTTAGAAAATTTAGCCTGAGCTCATTGGCTGAAATCCCAGAGGTGATTCCTTGCCTGGAGTTACAGCTACAGTTGGACCAAACAGAGCATTGCAGCTACGGGGGCCCTGCATGTACTTTCATCCTTGTCAGAAACAAGCCTGGATAGAGCCAGGACCTCCCCCAAAGCTAGGAGCTCATTTTGCATATCTAACTTTCAGTAGTTTTATTTTTCATTTCCTTTGAAAATGTTGTTGCTCTTCTAAAATAACTTTTTTGTCTGTTGCTTTTTTCTCTGTTGCATCATCTAGTTTGTCTGGTCGGTGTAGTGAAATGCAATGGAGGCAAAATTGCACAGTGTTAAGATGCAAGCTCTAGATCTAGTCTGCCTGAGGTTTGAATCCTAGCTCATTCTATTCTAGCGGTGTGGTTTGGGGCAAGAAACTTACGCTGCCTCAGTTTCTATATCTGCAAAGTGGGAATGATAATAGTACTTCTGAATTGTTGCAAAAATTGAATAAGTTAATACATGAAAGCTCTTGGCATCTTGCCAGACATATGGAAGAAGTCAATTGATGATATATAATATTATTGTGCTGATCTCATGTACAGTAATGATGCTATTATGCTAAACTTTTTTTATTAATTCTAATATTTATCTGCAGATAAGGTAAACTTTTTTTCTTTCCAGTCATTGGTTCTCTTCCTTCTTTTTTTTTTTTGCATTGGCTAAACCAGCACTGTCCAATAAAATATTCTACAATGACGAAAGGAGCTCTGGTAGCGTAGTGCCTAAGGCACTTGACTGCTAACCAGAAGGCTGACAGTCCAAACCCACCAGCCACTCCTCGGAAGGAAGGTTGGGCAATATATTTCCCTAGTGATATCGCCTTGGAAACCCAAGGAGGGGTCGCTATGAGTTGGGTCCGACTTGACAGCACATAACAACACTCCACAATGATGAAAATGTTTTATAATTGGACTGTCCAATACAGTAACTGCTAGCCACACAAGGCTATTTAGCCCTTGAAATGTGTGCAGTGCTACTCAGGAACTGGATTTTAAATTATGTTAAAATTTGAATTTGAATAGCCACATGTGGCCAGTGGCAACCTATTGAACAGCTCAGGACTGAAAAAAACCAAAGTCATTTCTATTGAGGCAAATTCGACTCATAGTGACCCCCTTTGGGTTTCTGAGGAGGTAAATCCTTATGGAAGTAGATCTTCCAGTCTTCCTTCTGCTGAGCGGCTGGTGGATTTGAACCGCAAACCTTCTGGTTAGCAGTCAAATGCCTTAGGCACTAGGCCATCAGAGCTCCTTAGCTCAGGACTACATCCTCCATTTCAGTGTGGGATAGTGGTGACATCTTTGCCTTACACCTGGCTTTTATAGAGTTCCTCACATTTTACCAGTATATATTTGTGGTGCATTTGAAACAATACCCTTTATTAGTAGTTCACTGAAAGTTTCATCATGAATTATCATTAAATGCAAAAATGCATTTCCACAAGTATTCAGAGATTTATATGGTTTTTCTCCTTTTCTCTTTGATGTGGTAAATTACACTGATGGGTATTTCTCATTAAGCCACTTTTGGATTTCTGGGATAAATATGATGATTTTTAAAAATAAATCCTTATTGATGTATTTACATTGCTGTATTTGATTTGATAATACTTTGTTTAGGATTTTTGCATCTATGGTATAAGCAAAATTAATTTAATCATTTTCTTTTTCCAGTACTCTCCTTGTTTAGGTAGCAAGATTATACACTGCATCATGCACCGAGTTGAAGAGTTGTCTCACCTTTTCTATTCTCAGTGTAAAAAAAGAACAGTTTCATAACCTTTCACCCTCACCTCTGAAACCATAAGAGGCTGCTCTTTTGGTGGAAGAGAGAGGAAGTTTTTCAAATGTCCAATTCAATTCTTTCATTTATTCAGGTTTTCTATTTCTTTTTGAGATATATTGGTTAATTTTTTTCTGTATACTTTTCTATTTCATCTACACTTTTCAAAAGAGCTCCACTGTGACCTGTGCTGATTTTGCTTTGCCCATAATGGTATCCCCTTGATTGACAGTACCCACCCTTTGAATGGGAGCTCCAGTAGCACAGTGTCTATGTCACTTGACTGCTAATCTGAAGACTGGCGGTTCAAATCCACCAGCCACTTCTCAGAAGGAACGTTGGGCAATCTACTTTGGTAGTGATACCTCCTCGGAAACCAAGGAGGGGTCGCTGTCAGTCAGATCCGACTCAACGGCACATAACAACAACTCTTTGAATATTGGACACAAATACAGGTTACTATTTTCCTGACACTTCAAAGAATGGTCGTCCCCTCTCTGGCCTAGTGTGCTGCAATTTTATTTAAACAAACAAAACACTTAGAAGGGTCATGTGATGAGGGAAAGGCCAGGTGATGGATTCTCTAATACTGGGCCCTGGTGGCGCAATGGTTAAAGCACTCGTAACCGAAAAGTTGGCAGTTAGAAACCACCTACCAGAGGCTCTGCTGGAGAAAAGACCTGGTATCTGCTTCCTTAAGGATTGTTGTTGTTGTTGTTATGTGCCTTCGAGTGGGCCCGACTCATAGCGACCCCTCCTTGAGTTTCCGAGGCGGTATCACTATGGAGGTAGATTGCCCAACCTTCCTTCCGAGGAGTGGCTGGTGGGTTTGAACCGCCCGCCTTCTAGTTAGTAGTCAAGTGCCTTAGGCACTAAGCCACCAGAGCTCCTTCCTTAATTAAGGATTACAGCCTAGGAAATCCCTAAAATAATTTCTGCAACCTGAAAGCGGACACGTTCCATGCACAGGAAGGGACTTCACCCAGTATTAGGATCCGGGGCGCCGCCCTCCAGTACAAGGAGCGCCCAAGGCACCCCCCTGGTCTATGTTGAATCAGAACCTCGCAGGCTGCGACTCAGGCACCTGCCCAGGTGCGTTCTGGACTCCCTCAAGGTCAAGAACCCACTGGCTCTGACGGCGCAGGCGGCCCCAGTCCTGCGGAAAGGACCTAACCCGCAGTTTCCCAGCTCCCGAGGTGCTCGCGAGGAGATAAGGGTCGCGGCGTCAGTGCACGCACCCCTCAGATTTAAAATCCCGCCTCCTATAGGACGGGATGTGTTGGGGGCGGTAACTTGGCTTTAGAGGAATCTTTCTGTGGGGTAGTGGAGTCCTGAGCCCAGCTCCTGAGCGGCTGCCATCCAAGAAAATTGAGGGATGTCCAGGCAGCCACTCTTCGCAGGAGGAAGCAGAGGGTCCGGAAGCGCAGTACCTCCAGATGGTCACTAGGGGGTGATGCTTCCTCAGCCTTCCTCTAGGATGCCGCGGCTGCCGGCGCAAACGGTGGGTCTCCAGGATCCCAGCCTGGAATGCTATCGCTGATCTCTGGCGAGTCTCACGGTGGCCACCTGACCCTTGCGCATTTTTTTTTAGGAATAAGGAGGGGTCTGGGAAGTCCTGGTCTTCGGAAATGTGCAGGCTCACACACTTTGGTCATCTAGTGGTGGGAGTTTTCAGACTTTCCATGAACGTCAGACGGCAATGCCCCATTGGGTTATTCAGGTTTAACTGATGGACAGTGACTGTGGCATTAGGGCACTATAGTGTCCCTGGAAGCAATGGACTCGAAATCATTGTCAGATTCCAGTCAGGATTGTCTCTTACAGAAAGAACTTGATGAATCGTCACATCTGGGAACAACTAACTCTAGGAGCTGAGATCCCACCTCTCCTCACAATCCTCACAATGGTTGCTATGTTTGAGCCCGTTGTTGAAGCCACTGTATCAATCCATCTCTTTGAGTGTCTTCCGCTTTTTTTGCTGACCCTCTACTTTACCAAGCATGATGTCCTTCTCCAGGGACTGGGTGATGACCACAACAATACCCTATTTAATCTTGACAAGAAGGAAGAATTCCAAGCTACACTAAAGGAATTAGCAAAAAACAAGGCTCCAGGAATTGACGGAATAGCCAATGAGAGATAGATGCTACCCTGGAGGCACTTACTGGTTTATGCCAAGAAATTTGGAAGATATCTACCTGACTGGGGTAGTTATGTTTCTGTGTCAACTTGGCTGGGCCTGGTTGAGTGGCTGGGCAGCTGGTGGTAGTTATTCCCCATCATGAGACTGGCTATCAGCTCCATGGTGGGATCTGCCACAAGCAGCTGAGGAGCTGCCTTTGGGATGTGGTCTGCTTCCTGTATATAAGGAGAAGCCTTGGGAATGGTCTCTAGCCTATGGCATGCTTGGACCTTGCATGTAGCCATGTCGTTGCTCAGCAGCCTGCTATGCTCTGCCAACCATGGGACTTACAATGGACTTAAGTTAATGGCCTGCCATGTGGTTTAGTAACATTGGGACCGTGCCGTTTTACTTGTCAACCTTGGGGCTTCTCAGCCTCAGCAGCCAGCAGCTGTCTGAATGAAGAAATGCCTCTAGCTCCAGTGGGTTGGGAGCAAGAAGCAGAGCTGGACCCCAAGGTTGAGGGGCTTTCACCCAGCCCCTAGAGCTTGGCACTTTGAACTTGGACTTAAAGCCTCCAAATTGTAAGAATAAACTCTTGTTTGTTAAGGCCATCCCATTTGTGGTATATTCCTGTCAGAGCGGCACTAGGTAACCAGAACACTGACCAACTGATTGGAAGAGATTGATATTTGTGCCCATTCCAAAGAAAGGTAATCCAAAAGAATGTGGAAATTTTCAAACAATATCAGTAATATTACATGAAAGTAAAATTTTGCTGAAGATACTTCAAAATGGTTGCAGCTGTATATTGACACAAACTTCTAGAAATCCAAGCTGGATTCAGAAGCAGGTATGGATTGAGGGATATCATTGCTGATGTCACATGGATCTTGGCTGAAAGCAAAGAATGCCAGAAAGATGTCTACCTATATTTTATTGGCTATGCAAAGGCATTCAACTGTGTGGATCATAACATTGCAAATAATTGGAATTCCAGAACAGTTAATTATGCTCATGAGCAACATTTACATAGACCAAGAAGATATTTTTCTAATAGAACAAGGGAATATTGCATGGTTTAAAATCAGGAAGGGTGTATGTCAGCGTTGTATCTTTTCATCATACTTTTTCAATCTGTATGCTAAGCAAAAAAATCCAAGAAGCTGGACTATATGAAGAAGAATGAGGCATCAGGATTGAAGGAAGACTCATTAACAACCTGCAATACACAGGTGATACAAACTTCTTGCCTGAAATGAAGATGACTTGAGGCACTTACTGATGAAGATCAAAGAATATAGTCATGAGTATGGATTACACTTCAACATAAAGAAAAAAAAAAAATCCTCACAACTGGACCAATAAGCAATATAGCAATAAGTGGAGAAAAGATTGAAATTGTCAAGGATTTCATTTTACTTGGATCACAATCAACACCTATGGAAGCAACAGTCAAGAAATCAGACGTCATATTATTGGGAAATCTGCTTCAAAAGACCTCTTTATAGTGCTGAAGAGCAAAGATGTCTCTTTGAAGACTAAGATGCACCTAATCCAAGCTACGGTATTTTCTTTTTTTGTTGTTGCCAAGAGTTTTTTTTTTTTTTCCTAAGTGTTTCCTCCCCTCCGCTTCCATCCTGATAACAAAGTTTTCTTCCACATAATCTTTCCTTGACATTTTATAATAATGAACTTATATACTATTTATCCTCCTGTGATTGACTTATTTCACTCAGCATAATGTCCTCTAAGTTCATCCACGTTATGCGGTGTTTTGCAGATTCTACATTATTCTTTAGCGTTGCATAGTATTCCATTGTGTGTATGTACCATAGTTTGGTTCTCCATTCTTTCAGTTGATGGACACCTAGGTTGTTTCCATCTTTTTGCTATTGTAAATAGTTCTGCGATGAACATGAGCGTGTGTATATCTGTTCTTGTCCTGGCTCTCACTTCTTTAGGATGTATACTAAGTGATGGGATTACTGGATCAAATGATATTTCTAATTTCAACTTTTGAAGGAATCACCATACTGCTTTCCACAGTGGTTCTATCATTTGACAGTCCCACCAGCAGTGTATGAGAGTCCCAATCTCTCTCCATCCTTGCCAGTATTTGTTATTTTCTGTCTTGTTGAACTTTGCTGTTAGTGCTGGGGTGAGATGGTATCTCATTGTTGTTTTGATTTGCCTCTCTCTAATGGCTGGTCTGGTAGCATAGTGCCTAAGGCACTTGACTGCTAACCAGAAGGCTGGTGGTTCAAACCCACCAGCCACTCCTTGGAAGGAAGGTTGGGCAA
>NW_006921631.1:7608849-7623556 GCF_000298275.1 Orycteropus afer afer | reverse complement strand
TTCCACGATTATCTTCTGTGTCTGTGTTAATTGGTTTCCCTTTTCTTTGTTGAAGAGGGTCTGTGCAATCCTTCTGCCTAGTCCGCCATCTTGCCGTAACTCCCTCCATTTATGTAGATCTCTTATGGCTTCTTGAAGTAGTGTTTTGTAGTTTTCTTTGTACAGGTCTTTTGTGTTCCTAGTGAGATTTATTCCCAAGTATTTTATTTTTCTTTTGGTAGCTGTTGTAAATGGTATTGATTTCCTTTTCAGCAATCTCTGCTGGTGTAGAGGAATCCAACTGATTTTTGTATGTTGATCTTGTATCCTGCCATTATGCTAAGTCTCTTCATTAGTTCCAGTAGCTTTTTTGCTGAGTCTCTTGGGTATTCTGTGTATAGGATAATATCATCAGCAAATAGAGATAGTTTTGTTTTTTCCATACTAATTTGCATGCCTTTGATTTCCCTTTCTTGCCTTATTGCCCTGTTTAGGATTTCCAATACGATGTTGAATGGAAGTGATGATCAAGAGCATCCTTGCCTGGTTCCTGTTCGCAAAGGGAATGGTTTCAGTCTCTCTCCATTGAGAATAATGTTGGCTGTTGGTTTTGCATATATGCCCTTTATTATGTTGATGAATGTCCCTTCTAGTCCTATTTTGCTGAGAGTTTTGATCAGGAATGGGTGTTGGATTTTATCAAATCCAACTTTTCTAATTTGATTGATATGATCATGTGGTTCTTCTCCTTTGTTTTATTTATGTGATGGATGACATTGATTGTTTTTCTAATGCTGAGCCATCCTTGCATATCTGGTATGAACCCCACTTGGTCATAATGTATTATTATTTTTTTTTTTGGTATGTTATTGGAGTCTGTTGGCTAGGATTTTGTTGAAGATTTTTGCATCTCTATTCATGAGGGATATTGGTCTGTAGTTTTCCTTTTGAGTGATGTCTTTGCCTGATTTTGGTATCAAGGTTATATTTGCTTCATAAAATGAATTTGGGAGGATTCCATCCTTTTCTTCATTCTGGGATAGTTTAAATAGGATTGGTGTCAGTTCTCTGAACGTGCAGTAGAATTCTTCAGGGAAACTATCTGGGCTTTTTTTGTTGGTAATTTTTTTATGACTGTTCAATTTCTTCTTTTGTTATGGATCTGTTAAAATTTCACACCTCAGTCTGTGTTAGTTTAGGTAAGTAGCATGTTTCTAGAAATCTATCCATTTCTTCTAGATTTTTTAATTTATTGGAGTATAATTCTTCATATTATCCTGATATTATCCTTTTAATTTCTGTTGGTTCTGTCGTGTTGTCACCCAATTCATTTCTTATGTGTGTTATTTATATCCCCCCCCCTTTTTCTTCGTTAAAATTGCCAGTGTTTTGTCAATTTTATTAATCTTTTCAAAAAACCAATTTGTAATCTTGTTGATTTTTTCTGTTGTCTTTCTATTTTCTGTTTCATTGATTTCTTCTGGAATCTTTATTATTTCTTTTCATCTGGTGACTGAAGGCATTTTTTGCTGCTCTTTTTCTAATTTTTGGAGATGCTGGGTTGAGGTGTTGGTTTGGCGCTACTTTTTTGATATATGCATTTATTGCTATAAATTGGCCTCTGATCACTGCTTTTACTGTGTCCCAAAGATTTTGATACGTTGTGTTTTCATTCTCGTTTGTTTCAAGGAATTTTTTAATTTCATTTCTTATTTCTTCTATTATCCAGTTGTTTTCAAAGAGGGTGTTATTCATTTTCCATGTATTTGCTCTTTTCCATTCATCTTCCTATTGTTGAGTTCTAATTTTATAGCATTCTGATTTGAGAAGATGCTTTGCAGTGGTTCAATGTTTTGAGGCTTGCTTTGTGGCCTAACATATAGTCTATCCTGAAGAATGTTCCATTGCACTAGGAAAGAATGTATATTGTGCTGTTGTTGTTGGGTGAAGTGCTCTGCAGATGTCTATAAGGTTAAGTTGGTGGATTGTATTGTTTAGTTCTTCTGCATCTTTGTTGAAATTCTTTCTAGTTCTATTTTTGATAGAAAGTAGTGTATTCAAGTCTCCTACTATGACTGTGGAGTCATCTATTTGTCCTTTCAATTCTGTTCAGGTCTGATTTATTATTTTGGGGCTCTTTCATTGGGTTCATAGATACTTATTATTGTTATGTCCTCTTGTTCAATCAGTCCTTTAGTCATTATATAATGTCCTTTCTTGTCTCTTATGGTGGTTTTTATCTTAAAGTCAATTTGATCAGAGATTCTGCTGCTCTTTTATGGTTGCCATTTGCTTGATATATCTTTTTCTAACCTTTGATGTTTAGTCTATTTGTGTCTTTCTCTCTAAGATGTATCTCTTGTAGACAGCATATTGATGGGTTATGTTTTCTTATCCAGACTGCAACTCTCTGTCTCTTGAGTGGTGCCTTCAATCCATTCACATTCCGTGTAATTATCAACAAGTATGACTTTGTTGCTGTCATTTCGTTTTTTTGTGGTGTTACTGATTTCTTTGTTCTGTATAATTTTCAGTGCTGAATTTGTTTTGTTTATGAATCATGTTATCACTTCCTTTGTTGCTATTGTTTTAGTATTTGCTAAATATTTGTGCTTGTCCTCTTTTTTATTTAATGTGAAGGTTTATCATTTTTCTTTGAAGTTATCCTGTGATTTGTATGTTTCTTCCCAAGTTTAGAACAATCCATTCTATCTTGGAATTGTCTTGATTTCCTCACCATTTAGAAGTTCTGTGCCTACATAATTTTTCTCTTCTTTTTGCTTTGTGGTTGTCCTCATTTGCCAATTGATGTCTCTGGTTCCCTGTTTATAATCTTGTAGGCTTATTTATTTTGGCTACTTCCATAACTGGGTTGGTTTCTGGGTTATGTCATCACGTGTGATAATGGTCAGCTGTTGTTTCCTGTTGCTGGTTCTCTGTCCAAATGACTTCCTTTAGCATCTCTTGTAAGGTTTGTCTGGTTTTAACAAATTCCTTTAATTTATGCTTATCTGGAAATGTCCTAACTTCACCATCATATTTGAAGGATAATTTTGCCAGGTATATAATTCTTGGTTGGAATTTTTTTTTCTTTCAGGGTTTTATATATACCATCCTATTGTCTTCTCATCTGCATGATTTCTGCTGAGAAATCTGTGCTTAGTCTTATTGGTTGCCCTTCATAGCTAGCTTTTCATTTTTTCCTGTGCTGCTTTCAGGATTCTTTCTTTGTCTTTGGTTTTGTTGAGTTTTATCATGATATGTCTTGCTAATTTTCTTTTGATGATTTCCTGTTTGGGGTTTGTTGGACTTCTTGAATTGATATATTCTTGTCTTTCATCATATTAAGGAAATTCTCTTCCAACAAATCTTTGACAATTTTCTCTGTGGTTTTATTTGTCTCTTCCTGTTCTGGATTTCTGATTACACAAAGGATATTCCTTTTGATGGTATCTCACATGAACTTGTTGTTGTTGTGTTGTTATGTGCCATCGAGTCGACCCTGACTCATAGCGACCCCTCCTTGGGTTTCCGAGGCAGTATCACTACGGAAGTAGGATTGCCCAACCTTCCTTCCGAGGAGTGGCTGGTGGGTTTGAACTGCCAGCCTTCTGGTTAGCAGTCAAGTGCTTTAGCCACTATGCTACCAGAGCTCTTTATTTTGTTTTGATCTTTTTTCTGATTGATCCCTTTCCAAAAAAAGTATTGAGGTATTTGTCTTCAATCTCACTAATTCTGTCTTCCATTGATTCAGTTCTACTTCTTTGCCTGTTCAATGTGTTGTCTATTTCTGAGAATTTAGTATTAATCATCTGGATTTCTGTGTGTAGGTTTTGTATCATTTCTAATTTTTCCTTTATTTTGTCATTTTGTTCTTGTATTGTCGTCCAAAATTGTTCTAGGGTTTTTTCTGTGTTTTCCTCAATTTTGTCAGAGTTTTCCTTGATCTCTCAATTTGTTGAAGGTACCTAAATATAATTCTTTTGAATTCCTTATTAGGGAGTTTCAATGCTGCTTCTTCCTCAGGGATGTTTTCTGTGTCTGTATCCTGCTCCCTTGTTTCTACTGCTTTATCTTGCTTCTGTGTGGACTGTGATGGTCTGTTGTCTCTGAGACATTGTGACTTTTTTATTTTTATATTTAATTGGTGATTGTATGTTGGAGTGATTTGGCCAAGATTTTTGTTTTCCTTGTTTTGTTTGGATGTATCTGAGTAAACAACATTCTGTGCTCCTCTATTCACTAGTTAGCAGCATTTATGTACTCACCACCTATCTCCTTTCCAGTCATCAGCCTCCTGTATGTCCATGCAGTCTTTGGCAAGTGGAGCCTATTCTTAGGTCTCTGGAATCTGAATGAGAATCCTGTCACTTTAAATATAAAAATTGGCCGCCACTTGTGAACATTAAAAATGGCTGCACCTTCCAGCCAGCCAAAAGTCCACAGCTCAGTTTGTCTCCTTCTCTCCTGTTTCTCATTTCAGTCATCTGGTACCCATGCAGTGGTCCTTGCAGCCCTTGGTGAGCAGGGCTGATTTTTTGGTTAATTCTCAGGTCCTAACACCACTTGGAAATATTCAGGATGTCCATGCCATCCAGACAGCTGACAGTCCGCAGCTCCGTTTGTCTCCTTACTTACTGTTTTCATTCAGGTTCTTCTACTAGTTGGTATTTAATCCACTTTTGTATCCTTCCTTTCAAAGCTCAGGGCTCCGGAGTTATCTTCTGTATCTGTGTCAATTGGTTTCTCTTTTCTTTGTTGAAGATGGTCTGTGTAGCTTGTCTATCTATTCTGCCATCTTAGTGGAAGTCCCAAGCTACAGTATTTTCAAATGCTTCATGTGCATGTCAAAGATAGGCAAAGAAAAAGGAAGATCGAAGAAGAGTTGTTGCTTTTGAGTTGTGGTATTGGCGAAGAATACTGAAAGTACCATGGACTGCCAGAAGAACAAATAAATCTGTCCTGGAACAAGTGCAGCCAGAATACTCTTTGGAAATGAGAATGGCCAGTCTTCATTTCACCTACTTTGATCATGTTGTCAGAAGACACCATTCCCTGGAGAAGGATATTGTGCTTGGTGAAATGGAGGATCAGTTAAAAAGGGGAAGACCCTTAACTAGATGGATTGACACAGTGTCTGCAACAATGGGCTTAAGCATAGCAAGGATTGTGAGGATGGTGCACAATTGGGTAGTGTTTTGCTCAGTTGTACATAGGGCCACTATGAGTCAAAGCTAACTCAATGGCATCTAACAACAACAATCCTCACAATTCCATGAGGTAGATATTATTATATCATTCCCATTTTTGAGGATGAGGGGACTAATCACAGCTAGTAATTGGTAAAGTTGGATTTGAACCTAGATAGTCCCACTCTAGAGCTCATACACTAGCTACTAAGCTCTGATATCTGCCCTGTTATTAATGCTTTTGCCCACTTTTTCTCAAGGATTTAATCTGAGACAAACCAGGAAGATGCAAAAACTCAATGATGCCCTACAACCAATACTATCCTTTTCTCATCTGCATTATACTACAACTCCCCACAGCCCTGTAATTCCTGTGCATTGTGGGAATGGAGTTCCTGTTTGTCTTGTGTCCACTCTTTAGGAGACCTCTCTATGAACTGCACTGGCCCCATCAGATGCATAGCAGTTAGGTTAGAAGACTTAGGTAGAATGACTTTTTTTTTTTTTTTTGCTTTTCTTTCTTCTTTTTTTAGCACAACTGTCTGATACTCAAGTTTATTGTCTGCCCTAGTTACTAAGTGTATTGTAAATTCCAAACCTAGAAAATAATATCTCAATGGTTGACCTAAGTTCAGAAAGATGAGGCAGATCCCATTCAAGCTTCTACCAGATGGAAGTGAGACTACCTGTATTTCAGTGTGTTGTTTGAAGTGAACTTTATGGGACTGTATTTGTACAATAGAGACTGACCTAGTTGGCTTTACTGTTTCCTAGCAGGGATCTTGGGGCTTGGGACTTCAAAACACAAATAAAAATCATGCCAGAAATGTGCCCTTGACTACTTCTCCATCATTATAATCTGTTGGAAATATATTAATTTAATTTTGTCTGTGGAGGAGATTATCGTTTGTGTAAACCAAGCATATGAAATATGGCTGCTTCCATACAATGATTCTAACTTTGGATATTTCTAGAATTATTATATTTCTAGAATATAAAATGGGCAGTAAGTGGCAATCCCTTTTTTACTAGATATGATGGACTGCTGGGTGGCCTCATGTTCCATGAGACTTATTACATTTTTGGTAGCCCTTGATGGGAAGAGTTTTTGGATTGCCAGTAATGGAGGCCTCAGCCTTTTCTGCTATGTGCCAAATGAAAGAAGGCATCATCTGTGTGTGCGCTAATGCCCAGCAAAGCCAGCTTCTGATCAGATAGTGACAATAATAAGCATTTCCCAAGAACTAAATGTGTCCACATGTATTGCTGTCTTGTCTCTTCTAATCATTTCCACATTATGTAGGAGACATCGAGGAACTGACTAGGCCAGAACAGTGGAGTCAATCTGGGGAACCCGAGGGGACCTGTGGAGATATAAGAGGTGTCTATTCTCCTGGAGTCTACCCATTTCTGGAAACTGATACATGCCGCATCCAGCAAAACTGCACAGGTCACAAAATGAAATGACACGAAAGGATTAATGGTTTTCTTTTTTAATTTAAGGAATGGGGGCCCAGCGGATGCCCTGCATATTCTGCTAGAGCGACCCCTGATGCCTTTGTTCTACTTTATTTATATATGTGTACATGATTACATCATTTGTCTTGGAATCTATACAATCAGCTTATTCTCTACAGAGTTAAAGTTTTACTCCTCTATGTGCTCAAAGACAACAGGTGGTCATTAAAACAATCACAGAAGTCTCCTCAAGAATAAGGAGTGTAAAACAATAAATGTTTACTAGGACACAATGACCCAAAGTATGAAACATCCCAATAAGATAAAAACATGAACTACTGGAATAACAGCTACTTTTAATACTTAATGTTTTGCCAAGCATTTAACAATGAGAGATCTTGCCATCTCTTAAAGCAGACATTCAATCACAAGAGAGGCCTTTCCATCTCTTAACTGTAATTAGAACATGTGCCTTGCAATCATGTTCTTTCGGGGGTATTTTTCTTGGTCTCCAACAGATATAACCAAAAGAGATTACAGGCCTTTCCTTGCTCTGACTTTGTTTGATTTGTCCCATTATGGCTTTGATAAGAGCAGTGATTCTCAAAACACATTAGAATTACTTGTGGAGCTTTTAAAATTCCTTTTGCCCCAGCCACTCCTCAGACTAATTAAGTCAAAGTTGGAGGGGTGTGTGTGTGTGTGTGTGTGTGTGGAACTCACGCAAAACCAAACCCACTGCTGTTGAGTCAATTCCGACTCACAGTGATGTTAAAGGATAGAGTACAACTTTATGGGAGCAGACTGCCACATCTTTCACCCACGTGGAGGGTGGTGTGTTCAAAATGCCATCTTTCAGTTAGCAGCTGATCACTTTAACCACTGTGCCACAAGGGCTCCTTAATAGAATCCAGGCATCAATATTTTTCAAAGTCCACCCCCACCCCCTGGTCAGGTGATTCCAATGTGCAGCCAAGATTGAGAATCACTGTTAGAGTAATTTGTCAGATATGCTTTTAATGTTGTTATTTTCCAACATTCCTCCTCATTTTGCTCTAAAACTCAATAGGCAGGGCACCTACCAGTGTCTGATAACCAGCTGTAAGTTTCCTTTGGTTATCACTGAGCTTTAAGTAAATTCACACCCACAATGACAAGTGGTTTGAGCTGTGCCATGAGGCATTCAGCTGTGCTGTGGGGAAGGGTTACAGAGTGGACTGTTTTAAGAGGAGCAGTAATCTCATTTAAGGAGCTCTGGTGGTGCAGTGGGTAAGGCTAACTAGAAGGTTCGTGGTTCAGTCTCACCAGCTGCTCTGCAAGAGGAAGATGAGGCAACCTTCTTCCGTAAAGATTTACAGCCTTGGAAACCCAATGGGGGTCTCTATGAGTTGGAAGCAACTCAATGGTAGTGAGCTTGGTTTTGGGTTTGGGAATGCAATGGTCAAGTGTTTGACTGCTAGCCAGTCAACAGATCCAACCCACCAGCTTCTGAAGGAGAAAAGACTTGGCAATCTGCTCCTGTAAAGATTACAACCTAGGAAGCCCTCTGGGGCTGTTCTACTCTGTCCTGTAGGGTCGCTATGAGTTGGAATTGATTCAGTGACACGCAACCATCTCATTTAGAATCGATTCAACAGCAACTAACAAGAACAACAAGAATCTCTTCAGGATTCCCTGAGTAGTGCAAATCAGTGATGGATTACCCAATAAGCAAGGTAAGCACATGCTTACTTGTGCTTATTTATTAATCTATAGTAAACGTTGGGCATTCCTACTTCCGTAGTGATACTGCCTCAGAAACCCAAGGAGGGGTCGCTATGAGTCGGGGCCGACTCGATGGCAAACAACAACAACAACAACATAGTAAACAAATTCACATCAGAGATTCTGTTTCTAGGTATGTCTTGCATCTGTCTCTCTCCCAACCTCACAGCACCTTCCTCCAGAATCAAAGCCTCTTTTCAAATTTGCAAAGACAGAATACCCAGTGAGCAAGGTAAGCCCATGCTTAACTTGTTAATTGAGTAATCCGCTCCTGGTACAAATGATTAAGATGCTCAGCGACTTCAGTGAAAAACGTGGAACTGTCCACTAAAGATTAGTAAGGAAGCACAAGTAAACCTGTGCTTACCTTGCTTATTGGATAGTCTTTCCCTGGTGCAAAGGATTAACACACTCAGCTACTTCAGTTGGAGGTCTGAGTCTACCACCAGGCACCTTGGAAGGAAGTCCTGGCAATCCACTTCAGAAAAATCAGCTCTTTAAAACCCTGTGGAGCACGGTTCCACCCTGACACATGAGCTCACTATGAGTTGGAATTAACTGGTTTGGTTTTTAATCTGTTTAGACTAACTTGGTTGAAGGGGCCAGCAGTGGCATAAGCAGCATCCAGGGCCAGGTAGTGGGAGAAACACAATGGCGTAGTCTCCATGAACCCCTTCTGTCTCCAAGTCTGCACATGGGCCTGGTGCCCCTGAAAGTGAGTCCAGGGGCTCAGGGTGAAGCAAGTGGAAGCAAAGAACCCTTATAATTGACATGATGATAAATGTGACCTTGACTGTACTCACCAACAGATGAAGCCTGCCACACAGTAGTCATAATCAAATAGCTCCAGACTGTGGCTAACTCTGATAGAATTTCCTGTTAAAATAAATCCCCACTTCCAACCATCCCCAATTTCCAGTCCTGGGATTCAAAGAGATAAAGGGAAGGTCTGCTTGATGGAAGCCCAAATTGTAAGTTTCTCTAGGGTGTTAAATGTTGGGGAGAAGTCTTTACGATTGCTACAGGAAAGAAAGGGCACAACTGGTCTTTCCAGGCAACTGGGGATCTGAGATCTAGGACACCTGGAAATTTGATATGTGATGTGTGTTATATAGGATAGTAACTTTTTAAAATAAAAAGCTGTCCTCTGGCCAGTGCATTCACGAGTGAAACCAGTTGTGATTGGGTTGACACCAATGCATGGCAGCCCATGTGTGTAGAAGTAGAACTGTGCCCCACATAGGCTTTTCAATGGCTGATTTTTCAGAAGCACATTACCAGGTCTTTCTTCCAAGGAGCGTCTGGGTGAACTCAGCCCTCCGGCCTTTCAGTTAGCAGCCATGCTATAGTAGTGACCAAATAAACCTTGTCCTTGTCTTAATCTGTGTTGGTTTTGAACTATATGTCTTTAGCCTTCCTGAAGCGAAATCCTGGGGAAAAAGTGAGGCAGTAAGCTCAGTTTAGCAAGCAACAGTGTCACTTTGAAACATCTGTAACAGACATGTTTACCTTTCTCAAAATCCTAACTACCAGAGTCACATCATCCCTGTAGTCATAATTTCAAGCACTGTGTCTCCATAGTGATGATTCAGGCTTCTGTTGCCATGGTGATTATTCTATGTGCTAGAAGACTTCCATCAATCCTGCCCCTTCTTCCCACCTCCGTTGTCACTTCCCCAGTCCAGGCCTTTATTATCTCATCAGGACCTAGCACTGGGCCTGACAAATAATAGGTAATCAGCATACTGACCAAGAATATTAAAATAGCTCTTTACCTGGTCATTCTGCTTCCAGGCTTTGTCCTGTAGCTAGTATGTCTTCTCTTTTTCTCTTTTGCTGGAATTTTAAAATTAAAGAAGTAAATACCTGCTCATTTTAGAAGATTTCAACAATATGGATGTCTACAATGGCATAGAGCCTAAGGCACTTGACTGCTAACCAGAAAGCTGGCAGTTCAAACCCACCAGCCACTCCTCGCAGGGAAGGTTGGGCAATCTACTTCTGTAGAGATGCCGCCTCAGAAACCCAAGGAGGGGTCGCTATGACTCGGATCTGACTCGATGGCACATAAAAACAACAACAACAACAAAGTTAAATGTAAACATTCCATCAAAATAAATTCTAGCTAGATCAATGATTTAAATATACAAAGCTATAAGAATTCTGGCATAGTTTATCATTGGACATAAGAAAGACCTTTCTAAGTAAGAGCAAGCTCCTGAATCCATAAAGAAGCAAAATTAATGTATTTGACTATATAAAGATTTCAAAAACTGCATGGGGGAAAATAATGCCATAAACAAAGTCAAAAGACTAATGATAAACTGGGAAAATATATTTGCAAAGCAAATGATGAAAAGTGTTTAACTTCTTCTATTTACAAAGCATGTATACAAGTCAATATGAAAATGATGAGAAACCCAAGAGGAAAATAGTCAAAGGGTATTTATGTTTACAGAAAAAGGAATACAGCTGGTCAAAAAAACATATGACATGATGTGTAGCCTCACTCATAGTTAATTAAAAGTAAATAATCAAAATAATAATGATTTTAAAAAAAGAGAAGACATTATGCTTTTCTGATTGGCTAGTATAGATGTTTAGTGACACGTAGTGCTGCAAGCCTGGGGGAAAATGATCCCTCTCATGCATGGCTGGTGGAAATGTGCCTTGGTGCATTCTTTCTGGAAGGTAATTTAACAACATCTCTTGGAACTAAAAACACACATTCCTTTTCACTCGGACATCCATCTGTTAGGAATTTACCCAATAGATTAGGTGCAAATGTTTAACAAATCATATATGTTAGACTATTTATTGCTACATTGATTGGCAATAGCAAATGACTGGAATTATCTGGTATTTACAAGCAGGGACAAGTTAATCAATGACTCTAAATCTATATGATGGAAAAAAAGATGCCCCTGTGAGAAAAAGAGTATCCTCAGAACTCAAGAAAAGCAAGTTGCAGTACAACGTGTAAATTTTAGCAAGAACAGATAATGAATGCATACATGATATGAATATATGCATTAAAACTTTTTTTTTTTTTTTGGAATAAATTACAGGAAACAGTTATCAGTGGGATGGGAGCCAAGGTGAGGATATGGAGAGTCTTTCACTTTCATTTTGTGTATTTTCCTTTTTAAGTGTATCCTGTTATATATAATGCATGATATATATATTTTTAAATGTCAGCAGAAGTTTCTTACCAGGGAAAGTAGGGATTATTTTGTTTTTGTTTTCTTCTTCATACAGCTTTGTGTTTGTTTTTTTTTTTCTTTAAGGAAACATCTCAATTAATTTAATATATATTTGGAAATATTTTTCTCTATTTTCCTCAACTGCAATGGCCAGATATGCTACTAATCATTCAGGTTTTTTGTTTTTTGTATATAAGAAAGATGCAAGTACAGACATTTGAATATACATAACTATAGGTTTTGTAGTTACAACAGTGAGATTATATATTGTTCTGCAATTTGTTTTTCCCATTTTATGTATATGAACATTTTTACATGTAAAGAAATGTTACATAAAATTCCATAGTAATAATATGCCATAGCTTCTTTACCTATTCTTCTATTAAGTTCTTTCTAATATTTTTGCCTTTACAGTTAATTCTGCAGTGAAACATCTTTTGCATAATTTAATTTGTGCTTGAGTGTATTCCTATAGAATTGATTCCCTACAGTGGAATTCTAGGTCTACAGATGACAGACACTCAGGAGGCCAAGCGAAACCATGCAGGTAATTTGAAGCTCTCCTCTTATCACATAGGAGTACTGGTGGTACAATGGATAAGTGCTTGCTAACTGAAAGGTTAGTGTTCGAACCCAGCTTGCTCTGTGGGAGAAAGATATGGCAGTTGCTTCTGTAAAGATTACAACCTTGGAAGCCCTATGGAGCAGTCCTACTATATCTTACAGGGTCATCAGCTCAATAGCAGTGGTCCCTCCCCCTTAACTTTTATCACAGTGTAGTGGTTAACACATTTGACTGCTATGGTTCAAATCCACCAGCCACTCGATGGGAGGAAGATGAGGCAGTCTGCTTCTGTAAAGATATATAGCCTTGGAAACCATGCAGGGCAGGGTTCTACTTTGTTCTACTTTGTCCAATAGGGTCACTATGAGTGAAAATCAACTCAATGGCAGTGGGTTTGGTTCAGCTGGTTTATCACAAGGAGCCTTGGTGGTACAATGGTTAACAGCTTGACTGCTAACCAAAGGTTGGCAATTCAAAACTGGTGATGTGCTCTCATAAAGATCACAACCTAGAAAACTGTATGTGACAGTTCTGTTCTGTCCCATGAGGTCACTATGAGTTGAAAATTAACTGGACAACACCTCAGAACAACAGTCTTGTCACATCTTTTAATCTTTCTTTGGACAAAGCAAGTCACATGGCCAACCCCAAAGACAACAGGATAGGAAATGACACTCTGTTCACCATTTGGCCAAGGCAAGGATAGAGAAGGAAGGAAGAATTTTACACATATAACACAATCTATTTTAGTGAGCCATGTTACCACAAGGGCATCTGTATTTTTGTTTTTTTCTTTAATAGTATGATTTTCTTCAGCAGATACTGCTGGTGTCCCATCCATTCCACCTTAACATTTACCTCTGCAAGCCAGAGGTGCTTACTGTGAACACCCACAACTCTCTGTCTGAGGGCTTTTCTTCTGGCTGCAGCAGCATGCTCAGCTCAGCAGGAAGTGCTAAAGACTTAGTGTCTTCAGAAACAGCCCTCCACCAAAGATGAGTGGGGAGTTGAGGGAGAAATACTCTGGATTCTTGACATGTCAATTAGAAAAATGGAGACACAGTCCCCTAGAATCTCACATCAGGATTGAGCTCTAGTTGCCAGGAGCCTAACTGCCTTGACAATGCGTTCTTTATTAGCTTCCTTCCTTCCTTGTCTCACTTCACTCTCCCCTACCAGTGCTTCCTATGATCGCCTCCCTAATAGACTACTTGTCTTCAAATTCTTGTCTCAGTGTATAAGCCAAGACTTCTGTATTCCAAAATTTCATAAATTAATCTCTTATGTGTTGAGAGTTGGACATAAAGATACCTAGGACACATTAGATGTAACATAACCCATTGCTGTGGAGTCGATTCTGACTCCTAATGATGTTATAGGTGCACAAAGGACATGCAGGTGGTATCTTCTGACCTCTAACTTCACAAGAGGAAGATAGAATCACCATCAGCAGCCCAAGGCTTATTCCCATGAGGTCAGACATGCTGCCGCCTTCTAGCTTTTTTTTTTTTTTTTTACCAACTTTGGCACCAACCGTCCCACGGTACTCACTGCTTCTCTGCTGGGTTCAATAATTAGTTGCAATGGCCACAAAGAACTTACAGACAGTACTCACGTTTATGGGGTTTATTAGGGAAGTAACAGGCTACAATGCAGGTTCAGGAACATGCTCAGGATACAACTCTTTGATCAAGACAGTCTCCCCTCTGCTGTGCCCTTGGCCTCCTCTCTGGCCCTTGGCCTCTTACCCTGGCCTCTGCCTCTGGAGGCCGGGTAAGCCTGCCACTTGATCTTGTTCTCTTGGTTCCACTGCCACCATCTCTCCACTGGCTGGGCCATCTCTCCACTGGAGCGTCTCTCTAGCGAGGAGGTCCAGCACAGGGATCTCGTGTCCAAGGACGTGCTCCACTTCTCCTCCAGCTCTTCTCTCTTGATGGCAGTGAGACACCACCCCCTACCTCTAGGGGGGTTCATTTTAAGCCTGGCAGAATGACAAAACTAAATAATCCCAGCATCAGAGTTCTATACACCTTATTTGGATGGTCCCATCCAGTAATCCAGTGGGAGTTACAAAGACTGTGGTTAGAAAAGCCATACCAAGTAATTCACTGCACTACAATAGCACACAGCAGAACTGCCCATAGGTTTTCCAAGGCTGTAATCTTTACAGAAGTAGACTTTTCTCCCATGGAGCAGAGAGCTCGGTTCTAATTGTGGACCTTCCAGTTAGCAGCTGAACACTTTAACCACTGTACCACCAGCGCTCCTTAGAGATAAGGTAGGGCAAACACACACACACACACAAACATATCAGTTGTCATCAAGTTGATTCCAACTCATGGTGACTCCATGATTCAAACTACTGACCTTTCAGTTAGTAGTCAAGTGTTCAACTGTTTGAACTCCAACACCTCAATAACAAAAAGACAAACAATCCAATTAAAAAATGGGCAGAAGACATAAATAGACACTTCACCAAGGAGGATATTCAAGCGGCCAACAAACATATGAAGAAATGCTCACGATCATTAGCTATTAGAGAGATGCAA
>NW_006921631.1:7598377-7606982 GCF_000298275.1 Orycteropus afer afer | reverse complement strand
TAATATACTCAACCTTGATGTCCATTCAGAGGTGACACTAAATTCAGGGAAGTCCTCAACTTAAACTGATTGTAACCTTCCTATTTTCACATTAACCTATAAAAAACAAACAAGGAAGACTGAAGAAGAGTTGATGCTTTTGAGTTGTGGTGTTGGAGAAGAATGCTAAGAGTACCATAGTCTGCTAAAGGGACTAACAAATCTGTCCTGGAAGAAGTGCAGCCAGAATGCTACTTGGAAGTGAGAATGGCCAGACTTTGTCTCACTACTTTGGTCATGTTGTCAGAAGGAACCATTCCCTGGAGAAAGATATCAAGCTTGGTAAAGTGGTGGGTCAATGAAGAAGGGGAAAGCCCTCAACGAGATGGATTGACACAGAGGCTGCAATGATGGGCTCAGGTATAGCAAGGATTGTGAGAATGGCACGGGACCAGGCAGTGTTTCATTCTGCTATGCATAGGGTCACTATGAATCAGAGATGACTCAACACCTAACAACGACATAAAAAATGAACTCTGAGAAAAGACTTGGAAAAAATAAACCAAATATAAGATGTTTCTGTAGGGGAAAAACCCCACAAAATTTACTCTTTAGCTTCTTTCCTGGCTTCCATCCTTACAAGACTCTATGTTCAGGCTCACTTTTATCTTTGCTTGTCATTTTCCAGAAATGCAAATTTTATTCCTATATGATTTTTTGGACTAGAGGTATATTCTATAACTCAATCACTTACATTAGGGCCTCTGAGGTACACAGAGGCTAGCAATAATGGGAAGCCATTACCACCTCTACAACCAAATGGACAAAATAGTATTATCTGTGAGAAGTGGAACCATGGAGGACAGGCTGCTTCTGCCAGAGGCACAGCATCAGGGCAGGTGTAGTAGGTTGAACAGTGGTCCCAAAATATCTGTTCAAATACTAACCCCTGGTACCTGTAAATGTGACTTTATATGGAAACAGAGTCTGCTGATAGAATGAAGTTAAATTCTGTCTTTGTTATCTAGTGGACATATCACAGATGGATGCCTTTAGCAAACAGAAATTTATTTTCTTACAGTTTAGAGGGCTAGATATCTGAAATCATGGTGTTAGCCCTAGGGGAAGGCTTTCTCTCTTTGTTGGTTCTGGAGGAAAGTCTCTGTCTCTTTGAGCTTCTGCTCCTCACAGTCTTTATGTGGCTTGGCATCTCACTTGCCCCATCTCTGCTTCTCTACCTTCCTTATTTAATCTCTTTTATATCTCAGAAGAGATTGACTTAAGACACACCCTACTCTAATCTTGCCTCATTAACATAACAAAGACAAACCATTCCCAAATGGGATTATAACTACAGGCATAGAGGTTAGGATTTACAACATGTATTTTGGGGGGACACAATTCAATCCATAACAAGGATCTTGAGATGAGAGCATTCTGGATTTAGGGTGGGATCAAAATCCAATGACTGGTGTTCTCACAAGAGAAAGGAGAGGAGTATTGACACAAAGAGACCTGTAGTAGAGAAGGCCATGTGAAAACAGAGGCAGAGACTGTAGTAATGTGCCTATAAGCCAAGGAATGCCAAGGGTTGCCTGCAGCCACCAGAATTTAGGAGAACGGCATGGAATGGATTCTCCATCAGATCCTCCAAAAGGAGTGAACCCTGACAACACCTTGAACTTGATCTTGATCTCCAGCACTGGGAAAGAGTACATTTCTGTTGTTACAAGCCACCCTGTTTGTGGAAACTTGTTACTACAGCCCCAGGAAACCAATACAACAGGGAAGTGATAAGGAAGAAGTACCTTGGCCTCTCTCTCCTCCTGTCCTCTGATGTCTTGCTAGTGCTTTTTATTGGCCAAATTCAAATGGTAAAAGGAGCCCAAATGATGCCATCCATAGAGAAGGGCATAAAATGAATCCTGGATGAGTTGAAAGTGGGGCAAACTGAAAAAAAAAATATTATAAACACTAATTATTTTCAATATGATGACAAATGGAAACATAATACGGATAACTGGAGAATTGCTCCAGGGATGACCTGGATCAGGAAGGCTAGGAGTAACTCCTTTCTGGTGGGGCTTTATTAAATCACAAAGGCAAAAGGGGGCATATTGTTGTTGTTGTTATGTGCCATCGAGTTGGACCCAACTCATAGTGACCCCTCCTTGGGTTTCCGAGGTGGTATCACTACGGAAGTAGATTGCCCCATCTTCCTTCCAAGGAGTGGCTGGTGGGTTTGAACTCCCAGCCTTCTGGTTAGGAGTCAAGTGCCTTAGGCACTATGCTAAGGAGGCATAGATATCAAATCCAAGTGTTTCCTCATTCTGTTCACAAAGAAACAACTCAAAAAAGTTAGTGACTTGTCCATGTTCACATAATCGATAAGTGAGTTGGGCCTGAAGCAAGATCAGCCACCCAAACCTTAGTTTGTTTTCTATCAGTTGGTGTAATATTTTTCTCATCTAGAGCATCGAGAGATATTTTTCACCAACAAACTCTAACCTAGTGTTTTAACATTCTCTGTTTTTATGCTTATTTTGAGAAATGGAACCTCTCCTTCCCAATAGTATTTCAACCAGAACTCAACACAATACCACAGGAAGCTATTGTCCCATTTTCTTGGAAGAAACTGTGACTTGAAGCACCAGGAACCACAGATTCTGAGAGTCCTTTCCTGGAGGGTACTGTGACAGGGACCAGAGCTATGGCTGGAGTCAAGCATGTTTTAAGGTAGCTCACTGGTTGCTCACACTCTAATTTGTTGATTAAACACATGTGCATTAAGTACAGTTAAAACCTAAATTTGCAGAGAAACACTAGAAACTAGTGTAACAGAATGTATTTATGGTGAATAGATATGATTCAAATTGTGCAGCACCAAACTGAAAGTATTGAGAAGGTGCTCCAAAGAAGGTATAATGAAATCAAGATACATAAGTGGGGTCTGGACAGGTAGTCTCCTACAGGTCATTATAAATTCCTTTCATGTTGATTTCTCAGGAGATAGAGTCAGAGCTTGTCCAGGTTCCAGGGCCAGTTAGTTGTAAAAACAGTCACTAAGGACATGCCATATATTCTAAAACATAGCTTCCAGTCAGAGCCTGGAGTGTCTATTTCTGAAACTGATTGTGTGTAGATAATTCTCCAAAATAGCCCAATGCTTAAGGCAAAACAGTCTCCACTAAACTGCTTACTAGATTTTCATTTGAAGGTGACTTTAGGAAAAGTAATTCTTTAAAGGTTCAAGGTTTGAAAGGACACCTAAGGACAAATAGCCTGTGTGGGTCACCTCAACACCATGGACCTCAGGAATCTGGATTCCAGGAGAATTAAAACTGTTTCTCAGCACCTAGTAGATGCCAGGCATTGTGCTACGCAAAGGAGATGCAGCACTGAATCATAGTCTCTGCCCTCAGGTGACTCATAGTTTAGCACAATCCATGGACAGAGTAAATGCATGTGGTGGTGGTGAGGGTGGTTGTTTTGGTAAGTGCAGTGAGCACCTACCTCACCCACCCTAGGATTCAGAGAAGTTTCTGAGCCTTGGATAAGGCTACTTTTTTCTTAAGTACCACAGAAGCTCGTGGACAGAGTTCTCAGTCTATACTGTGGTTTTGAAATGATTTAATCTTGAAATGATGTAACCTAGCAGTCCCTGTATGAGACATGTCTTTAGAGACACCAGAAACCATCCCCCGCTTTTCCCTCTGCCCTTTATACTTCATTTTGGTTTAAGTCTTTGAATTCTGTCACAATGTAAATCCCTGTACAATTGTTAATAGTTTTCGTTGTCATCAATTATGTATACTTTGAATACGAACAAAAGTTCTAAGACTAATTTTGATAAAGCAAAATGGAGGGAAGGTTAAGGGGAAAAAAAAGACAGTTTACTTAACTGGTTTATATATGTGCTCCCATGAGTATTTGCTGTATGTATCCAGGGAGAAGATGTGTCCTGTTTAATAAGTGGGGAAGGAGCTAACAGTCATTAGGCTGAACTAGAACTGAGGATACGAATGTGAAAAGGAATAGGCAGTGCCCTTGAGGAGCTTACCACCCAGGCATGTACAAACACAATTTCAATATAAAACGATAAGTACTATAATCACAAAACCCATTATCCCTGGTTTTCAAATAGTCTGCCTAGTTGTCAGTTGATGTGTCAAATCATATGTTGTGATCTCTGATGCAGAAAATGTGGTTTAGCTGTAATAGAGGCACTGAAGCACCACAGAAGCACAGAGGTGAGCATGATTGACTCAGCCTAGAGGGTTTGAGGCATCCTACACACACACACACACACACACACACAATCAGTTCTGATTGATGGTGACCCCATGCATTTCAGAGTAGAACTGCACTCCGTAGAAGTTTCTTTTTTTTAGTTTTATTGTGATTTGGGTGAAAGTTTACAGAGCAAATTCATCTTCCATGCAGCAGTTCACGTATACTTTGTCTTGACATTGACGGCAGTTTCCCACAATGCAACAGCTCTCTTCCCACTTCTTCCCCACAGTTACCTCTTCCCTGTGTCCTTCCCTCCCATGCACTCCTGCCCCCCAAGCTGTCTCCCTGTATATATACAGTCCTTCTATTCTCCCATGATTGATCTCTCCAAGGAGTGTATCTACTTAATGTAAATGTTCAGCTTATATGCCTGTCTTTTGTTTAGCTGGAAGCCACAGGAGTGGGTTCAATTCCAGACTTGAAGGGCAGTTAGGGGCCATAGTCTCAGGGGTTCCACCAGACTCTATCAGACCAGTAAACCTGGCCCCCTTTTTTTCCATAGAGTTTTTAATGATTAATTTTGCCTAAGAAAGATCGCCAGGCCTTTCTTCCAAGGTGCTTCTGGGTAGATTTGAAAAGAGGAGGCAAAATTGGTGTTTAGTATTCAAAACAGGAATTGACAGAATACCAACTGAGATGTTTCATCAAATGGATGGAACACTGGAAATTCTTACTCATCTATGCCAAGAAATTTGGAAGAAAGCTGCCTGGATAACTGACTGGAAGAGATACATATTTGTGCCCATTCCAAAGAAAGGTCATTTGAAAGACTACAGAAATTATCGAACAATATCAAACAAAACAGCTGCAGCAGTATATTGACAGGAAATTGCCAGAAATTCAAGCCAGATTCAGAAGAGGATATGAAATGAGGGACATCATTTCTGATGTCAAATGGATCTTGGCTAAAAGTAGAGAATACCAGAAATATGTTTATCTGTGTTTTATTGACAACACAAAGGCATTCAGCTGTGTGGATCATAACAAAGTATGGATAATATTATGAAGAATGAGAATTCCAGAATATTTAATTGTGCTCATGCAGAGCCTATACGTAGACCAAGATGCAGTCTTTCGAACAGAGCAAAGGGATACTGCATGGTTTAAAATCAGGAAAGGTGTGTGTCAGGGTTGTATCCTTTCCCCACACTATTCAATCTGTATGCTGAGCAAATAATACCAGAAGCTGAACTATATGAAGAACATGCCACTAGGACTGGAGGAAGACTCATTAACAACCTGTGAATGCAGATGACACAACCTTACTTTCAGAAAGCAAAGAGACTTGAAACACTTGCTGATGAAGATCAAAGACTACAGCCTTCTGTATAGATTACATGTCAACATAAACAAAAATAAAACTCCTTACAACTAGACCAAGGAGCAACCTTATAATAAATGGAGAAAATACTGAAGTTGTGAAGGATTTAATTTTACTTGGATCCACAATCAATGCCCATAGAAAAAGCAGTCAAGAAATCAAATGACGTATTGCATTGGGAAAATCTGCTGCAAAAGACCTCTTTAAAATGTTCAGAAGCAAAGATTCCACTTTGATAAGTGAGGTACACCTGACCCAAGTCATGGTATTTCAATCGCCTCATATGCATGTGAAAGCTGGGCAATGAATAAGGAAGACAGAAGAAGAATTGATGCTTTGGTATTATGTTGTTGGTAAAGAGTATTGAATACCATGGACTGCCAAAAGAACAAACAAATGTGTCTTGGAAGAAGTACAGGTAGAAGGCTCCTTGGAAGGAAGGATGGTGAGACTTCATGTCATGTACTTTGGACATGTTATCAGGAGGGATCAGTCTCTGGAGAATTGCATCACATTTGGTGAAGTCAAAGGGCAGCAAAAACGAGGAAGACCATCAATGAAATGGATTGACACAGTGGCTGCAACAATGGGCTCAAACATGGCAACAATTGTGGGGATGGCACTGGCCTGGACAGTGTCCCATTCTGTTGTACATAGGGTTGCTATGAGTTGGAACCAACTTGATGGCACCTAACAACAATGACATTCCAAATATGTGACTTTTCCAGGTACAGGAAGATAGTTTTAAAGCAGGTCAAGATGTAGAAAGGTGTGAAGTGTGAAAGAGTTTGAGCATGTTTGGGGAAGAGCAAGTGGTTTGGTGGATATTACCCTATCACTGACAGCATTGTACTTCAGGACGGATTTTGAAACATCCTTTGTGATGACGAATGCCACACCATTCCTCTTCAAATTGTCATTCCTGGCATAGTAGACCTCATGGTGGTCTGATTCAAAATGGCCAAAACCAGTCCATTTCAGCTCACTAATGCCTAGGATATCAATCTTTATGCATTCCATTTCATTTTTGATAACTTTCAATTTTCCTAGATTCATACTTCATACATTCCATGTTCTGATTATTAATGGATCTTTACAGCTGTTTCTCCTCAATTTGAGTCATGGCACATCAGCAAATGGAGGTCGTGAAAGCTTTATCTTATCTATATCATTAAGGCTGGTTCTACTCTGATGATGCAGCTCTTTCCTGGTCCTATTTTGTGAGCCTTCCGACCTAAGTGGCTTATCCTACTGCACTGTGTTGGACAATGTTTCTGGGCTATTCATAAAGTTGTACAGTAATGTATCAGACAGTGTTTATCTGCTATTCATAAGGTTTTCCCTGGCCAATTCTTTGAGAGGTGGATGGCCTCCTCCTTTTTTCTAGTCTGTCTCAGTCTGTAAGCTGTTGAAACCTGTGCACCATGTGCAACCCTACTGGGTTTGAGACACCAGTGGTACAGCCTCAAGCCTCACAACAACATGCCACCACAGTAGGACAAACTGACAGACAAGTTTGTCTCCCTTAGCTGTTCAAAACCTCCCTGCCCTCTCCACCCTCACCTTACATAGATCCCTGCCTTTTCCCCTGCTTGTAAGGGTTGTAGCCTGGGTTCCCAGCCTTACCTGGATCCCTCCCTCTGCTTCCTCATTCTGTCCTGGTCTCCCCTGGCTTTTTCTCTGCTTTCCCCATCTTTTCTGCCGCTTGGGGGGAGGGGTATGGCCTGGGTCCCTGGCCTTACCTGGATCTCTGCCTCTGCTTCCTCTACGTTGACCTTATTTGAATGGCTGCTCACTCAAGGGACGGGAAAAGAAAGGAAGTCAAGGACAAGCAATTCCTTTCAATCAACTGTAGTGGACATACATCCCTTCTCTCATTCCACTGGCAAAAACCTTAGTCATATGGCTATACTTCACTGCAAGGAAAGTTGGAAAACAGTTTCTGGCCAGATAAGATGCCCATGATTCCAGCTAAAGTCTTTTACCAGGGAAGAAAAGGAGAATAGGTTTTTGGTGATGACTGTCAGTCTGCAGTACATTGACAGAGAACTGCCAGAAATTCAAGCTGGATTCAGGAGAGGACATGAAACAAGGGATATCATTGCTGATGTCAGAGGGATCTTGGTTGAAAGCAAAGAATACCAGAGAGATGTTTACTTGTGTTTTATTGACTGTGCAAAGGCATTTGACTATGTGGATCATAACAAATTAAGGATAACATTACAAAGAATGGGAATTCCAGAACATTTAAATGTGCTCATAAGGAACCTTTACATAGACCAAGAGGCAGCCATTCAAACGGAGCAAGGGGACACTGCATGGCTTAAAATCAAGCACAATGTGTGTCAGGATTGTATCCTTTCACCATACTTATTCAATTTGTATGCTGAGAAAGTAATCAGCAAAGCCAGATTATATAAAGAAGAACATGGCATCAGGATTGGAGGAATACTCATTAACAACCTCCAATAAGCAGATGACATAACATTACTTGCTGAAAATGAAGAAGACTTGAATCACTTACTGATGAAGATCAAAGACTACAGTCAGCAGTATGGATTACACCTCAACATACAGATAACAAAAATTCTCACAATTGGACCAATAATAAACATCATGGTAAATGGAGAAAAGATTGAAGTTGTCAAGGATTTCATTTTACTTGGATCCACAATCAATGTCCATGGAAGCAGCAGTCAAGAAATTAAATGATACATTGCATCGGGTAAATGTGCTGCAAGTTTGTTGTTGTTGTTAAATGCTGTTGAGTCAGCGCTGACTCATAATAACCCTGTGGACAACAGAACGAAACACTGCCCAGTTTTGTGCCAGCCTCTGTGTCCATCCTTCTCATTGAGGGCCTTCCCCTTCATCACTGACCCTCCACTTTTTTTTTGCTTTTTTTAAATTTTATTTTGATTTGGGTGAAGATTTACAGAGTAAATTCACTTTTCATACAGCAGTTCACATAATATACTTTGTCTCATGTCATTGACCAAAATTTACAATGCA
>NW_006921631.1:7589966-7597878 GCF_000298275.1 Orycteropus afer afer | reverse complement strand
CCATTAATTTTTATTTTCTTCTTCTTGACGAGGAGAGACCCATTGTTGCATCTAGATGGCAGCTTGCTAGCTTTTAAGATCCCAGTCGCTACTCATCAAAGTAGGAGGTGGAACAATGTTTTGTATAGTATGTTATGCCAATTGAGCTTGATGTCCCCTGCGACTATACTGACCCTCCACTTTACCGAGCACGATATCCTTCTCCAGGGAATGGTCCCTTCTGACAACATGACCAAAGTAGGTGAGTCGAAATCTGGCCATTCTCACTTCCAAGGAGCATTCTGGCTGCATTTCTTCCAGGACGGATTTGTTAACTCTTTTGGCAGTCCATGCATGGTACTTTCAGTATTCTTCACCAATGCCACAACTCAAAAACATCAACTCTTCTTTGGTCTTCCTTATTCATTGTCCAGCTCTCACATACACATAAGGTAATAGAAAATACCATGGCTTGTGTGAGGCACACCTTAGTCTTCAAGGAGATCTCTTTGCTCTTCAACACTTTAGAGGTCTTCTGAAGCAGGTTTGCCCAGTGCAATACATCATCTGATGTCCTGACTGCTGCTTCCATGGGTGTTGATTGTGGAACCAAGTAATATGAAATTTTTAACAACTTCAATCTTTTCTCCATTTATTGTGATGCTACTTACTGGTCCAGTTGTGAGGATTTTCTTTTTCTTTGTGTTGAGATGTAATCCACACTGCAGACAGAAGTCTTTAATCTTCATCAGTAAGTGCTTCAAGTCATCTTCACTTTCAGCAAGCTAAATTGTGTCATCTGCATATTGCAGGTTGTTAATGAGTCTTCCTCCAATCCTGATGCCATGTTCTGCTTCATATATTCCAGCTTCTCGGATTATTTGTTCAGCATATAGATTGAATAGGTGTGGTGACAGGATAGAACCCTGACACACACCCTTCTTGATTTTAAACCATGCAGCATCCACTTGTTCTGTTTGAACGACAGCCTCCTGGTTTATGTACAGGTTCCTCATGAGTACAATCAAGTGTCCTGCAATTCCCATTCTTCTCAATGTTATCCATGATTTGTTATGATCCACACAACCCAATGATTTTGCATAGTCAATAAAATACAAGTAAACATCTTTCTGGTATTCTTTGCTTTGAGCCAAGATCTATCTGATATCACAAATGATATCCCTTGTTCCACATCCTCTTCTGAATCCAGATTGCAGTTCTGGAAGTTCTCTGTCAATATATTACTGCAATCATTTTTTAATTATCTTCAGTAAGATTTTACTTGAGTGTGATATTAATGATATTGTTTGATAATGTACATTCTGTAGGATTGCCTTTCTGTGGAATGGGTAGAAATATGGATCTTTTCCAGTCAGTTTGCCAGGTAGCGGTCCTCCAAATTTCTTGGCTTAGAGAAGTGAGTGCTTCCGGCACAGCATCCATTTGTTGAAACATCTCAGTGGGTATTCTGTCAATTCCTGGAACTTTGTTCTTTGCCAATTCCTTCAGTACAGCTTCAACTTCTTCCTTCAGTGCCATTGGTTCTTGATCATATGCCACCTCCTGAAATAGATGAACACTGACCAATTCCTTTTGGTGCAGTGACTCTGTGTATTCCTTCCATCTTCTTTTGATGTTTCCTGAATCATTCAATATTTTGCCCATAGAATCTTTCAATATTGCAACTTGAGGCTTGAATTTTTTCTTCAGTTCTTTCAGCTTGAGAAATGCCAAGTGTGTTCTTCTTTTTTGTTTTTCTAACTCCAGTTCTTTGCACATTTCTTTATAATAATTGACTTTGTCTCCTTGAGCTGCTCTTTGAAATCTTATGTTCAGCTCTTTTATCTTGTCATTTCTTCCATTTGCTTTAGCTACTCTTTGTTCAAGGGCAAGTTTCAGAGTCTCTTCTGACATCCATTTTGGTCTTTTCTTCCTTTCCTGTGTTTTTAATGGCCTTTTGCTTTCATCATGGATGGTGCTCTTGAGGTCATCCCACAATTCCTCTGGTTTTCGGGAATTGGTGTTGAATGAATCAAATCTATTCTTTAGATAGTCTCTAAATTCAAGAGGGATATAATCAGGTCATATGTTGGCTCTCATGGACTTGTTTTGATTGTCTTCAGCTTCAACTTTAACTTTCATATGGGCAGTTGATGATCTGTTGCACAGTCAGCTCCTGGCTTTGTTTTAGCTAAAGATATTTAGGTTCTCCATCACTTCTTCCTACAGATATAGTCAATCTGATTCCTGTGTACTCCATCTGGCATAGTCCACATATATAGCTGTCATTTGTGTTGTTGACAGAAGGTATTTTCAATGAATAAGTCATTGGTCTTGCAAAAGTCTATCATGTGATCTGAAGTGTTATTTCTATCACCAAGGCTATATTTTCCAACTACCAGTGATTCTTCTTTGTTTCCAACTTTTGCATTCCAATCATCAGTGATAATCAACACATCATGATTGCATGTTTGGTTAATTTCAGTCTGCAGAAGTTGATAAAAAAATCTTGAATTTCCTCACCTTTGGCTTTGGTGGTTGGTACATAAATTTGAATAATAGTAGTATTGACTGGTCTTCCTTGTAGGCATATGGATATTATCCTATCACTGACAGCATTGTACATCAGCATAGATCTTGAAACATTCTTTGTGATGATGAATGCCATGCCATTCCTCTTCAATTTGTCATTCCTGGCATAGTAGAGCATATGGTTGTCTGATTCAAAATGTCCAAAAGCAGTCCATTTCAGTTCACTGATGCCCAGGATATCGATTTTTATTTTCCCATTTCCTTTTTTACAACTTCCAATTTTTAGATTTATACTTCGTACATTCCATGTTCTTATGATTAATGGATGTTTGCAGCTATTTCTTCTCATTTTGAGTTGTGCCACATCAGCAAATGGAGGTCCCAAAAAGCTTTACTCCATTCACATAATTAAGGTTGGCTCTACTCTGAGGAGGCAGCTTTTCCCCACTTGTAAATTTAGTGTCTTCCAACTTTAGAGGCTCATCTTCTGGCACTATATCAGATAATATTTCAGGGCTATTCATAAAGTTTTCCAGTAATACATCAGATAGTGTGTCACTGCTATTCATAAGGTTTTCACTGGCCAATTCTTTGAGAATAGATGGCCCCTTCCTTCTTCTTTCTTAGTCTGGAAGCTCTTCTGAAATCTGTCCACCATGGGTGACCCTGCTGGCATTTGAACTACCCAGTGGCATAGCCTCCAGCCTCACAGCAACACACAAGCCATCACAGTATGACAAATTGACAGATGAGTGGTGGATGTGCTACAAAAGACCTCCTTAAAGTGTTAAAGAGTAAAGATGTTACTTTGAAGACTAAGGTACACCTCCCCCCAAGTCATGGTATTTTCACTAGCTTCATGTGCATTTGAAAGCTGGACAGTGATAAGGAAGACTGAAGAAGAAGTGATGCTTTTGAATTGTGGTGTTGACAAAGAATACTGAAGGTACCATGAATTGCTAGAAGAATGAAAAAATCTGTCTTGGAGGAAGTACAGCCAGAATTCTCTTTAGAAGTGATACTTCATCCCTCATACATTGGTCATGTTGTTAGAAGGGACCAGTCCTTGAAGAAGGATATGCTAGGTAAAGCAGAAGGTCAGCAAAAAGGGGGGAACACCCTCAACAAGATGGATTGACACAGTGGCTAGTTCAAGCATAGCAATGATTGTGAACATGGTGCAGGACTGGGCAGTGTTTTGTTCTGTTGTACATAGGGTCACTATGAGTCAGAACTCACCTGATAACACCTAACAACAACATTAATATACCATACTTATCATAGCCTTCATGGCCTAAGTGATCTGGCCCCATACCTATCCCTCCATTTTATCTCCTATATCCATCCTAGTGTGAATTACAGTGGCTCCCATTTTGTTTTCCCAAACATAAAATTATTTCAATCCATAGCCCTTTGCACTTACTCTCCCTTTGCCTGGAGCACTGCCCAGTGTTCCTTATGATCTTGATTCTGTCTCATCTTTCAGGTAACAAGCCTTCTCTGACCACCCTTCTAATATTGTTCCTTCTTAATAGTCACTGTCTCAAACCCTACTTAATTTTTTTTCATAGTACTGATAAGTTCATGAAATTATTTATTTATAGTTGTTTGTGTGTGTATTGGCTGTCTCCCTTAATGTAATCTGAGCTCCATGAGGGTTGTTCTTGTTTTGTGCTATTGAATTGATTCTGACTATAGTGACCTTATAGGACAGAGTGGAATTGTCCCAGAGGGTTTCCTAGGCTATAAATCTTTATGGAAGCAGATTGCCAGGTCTTTAACCCCGCACTTGTGGGTTCAAGCTGTCCTTATTTATCTCATTCTTTTTCAATGCTGTATGTAAGCCCAGTGTCAAGAACATTGTCTGGTACATGTTGAGTACCCAATATATTCTTGTATAAATGAATTAAGTAAAAGATGAAAGATACTAAGCAATATCTTTCCATAACATCCTTGTGAAATTATATTTTGGATCCAAATGAAAGACTTTGCATTTTTCCCCCCTAATTTGATTTCATTAGATTTGGCCCATGGCCCCAGTCTATACATCTCACTTGGGATTTGATTCTGGCTGGGTCCCTGCCAATGGATTGGCAGGTCCTTCCCAGTATCCCATACTGATTTCCAGTCAGCCTCATCTCTTGCACTGTGTTAATGGGCATCAAAATTCTGAGTTTTTACTTTTACTCTTCCTTTTCACTGAGAGTCCGCAATTTTTAAACCTCTTCACAAAACAAAAATTAAACAACATGTGGAATAATGAACCAGTATTCAGGAGATCTGGATGCTAGCTCATTTCACTATTGTCTTTTTTTTTTTTTTTTTTTTAATTCAAGAAAATCATTCTCTTTGTAGTCTTGATATTCCTGTCTGTAAAATAGAGAAATAGTATCTGCTCTATTTTCCTCACAAAGTTGCTATAAGGATCAAATAATGTCTTATAATATGGATATTTTCCAAGTACACAAACATGCTGTGGAACAATCTAAAATTCTACTGAAATAGAAGATGGTGTTCAGGGACAGTCAGGGCCAGATGGCAGGAGTCTGGGAGAGTCTATGCAGCATGGACGACGGCGGGGGATCCAGAGGCCATAGCACAGAGCATTCTCCAAAACTGTCAATTGCCTCTTCAATGTACAGAATAGGGCATCGTATAGAAGACCTCTCCTGGCTTTCATGCCAAGTATAAAGGCACTTTTATTTTTATTTATTTTTTAATTTTTATTGTAATTTGGGTGAAAGTTTACTGAGCAAATTCATTTTCCATACAGCAGTTTCATACAAATTTTGTTTCATGACATTGACTGTAATTTCCCACAATGTAACAGCTCTCTTCCCACTTTCTCCCTGTAGTTACCCTTCCTTGTGTCCCTTCCTCTGCATTCATGCCCCTTGAGCTATCTCTCTGTGCAAATACTGCCCTTCTGTTCTCCCATGATTGATCCTTCTAAGGAGTGTATACCTGATGTAAATGTTCACCCTATATGCCTGTCTATTATTGTTTGGCTGGAAGCTATGGGAGTGAGTTCAATTCCAGACCTGAATGGTAACTAGGGACCACAGTCTTGGGGGTCCCACCAGGCTCTATCAGACCAGTAAACCTAGGGTTTTTTTTTTTTTATAATTTTGAGTTTTGTTGCATATTGTTCTCCCACTCCTGCACTGATCACTTTCTGAGTGGTTGACAGTGGTAGCTGGGCACCATCTAATTCTGGTCTCATGGTCATATATGCTGAGGTTCACATGGTCCTCTAGTCCCTTGTACTAATTGTTTCCATGTATCTTTGGTTTTCTTCATTCTTCTTTGCTCTGGATGAGGAGAGACCCATTGTTGCATCTAGTTGGCCACTTGCAAGCTTTTAAGATCCCAGTTGCTGCTCACCGAAGTAGGATGTAGAACAATTTTTTCGTGTAGTATGTTATGCCAATTGAACTTGATGTCCTCTGTGACCATAGTCTTGAGCCCACAGGTTCAATAACTCACTCCATCAGGGTGGTTTATTGTGCCTAAGAAGTTATAACTTTGCCCCCTGTTAGTTCTAGTTATATAGACATTGTTACAGCACATACAAATACGTATGTAGAAATACTGTCTGCCAACCTTTTGTAAAGGCTCTTTTAAAAGAAGCTGCTTATATTCTGTTTGTGCTAGATTATAAGGTTCAGGCCTTGTTAATAACCTGTCATAACCAATTTAACCCATGGCCCCATCTTGGCATATAAAAAAGTCTTTAAAAAAATGTCAAAGAGGATTTCATTAATAACATAAAACCCTTAAAATCCTCCTTTTATCTCTCTTGAAGTCTCATATACATAGTTATCCCAGAAATCTATTTTCCTTTTCCTCTCCAAACCCTCCTAACCAATGCTGCTCATTATCTTTTACTGTCTTCTTCTCACACTCTGCTCTTTCCATGTAAACCAATCAAGCAAGCTCAGGCTCCTCTGGGTTATTCCTTCACTCATTACCTTGTTTGAAACCACAAAATTGCAGAAGCTAAGCTAGCTATTCAGAATTTGGTGTGCATCGAAGGAGAAAGAGGATAGGTAAGTCTTATAATATTGATATTTTCCATATGCACTGATGTGTTGCCTTTTAGACTAAACGAAATTGCAGATCAGATATGTTGGAGGGGAAGGAACAGAACCAGGGACTACCAGAGACTGAGTAGATGTCTTTAGTGGCTCAGTTGCCCTATTCTTTCCACTACCTGGATAGGATCTCCTCAGCCCCAGCCCCATTTCTACCCCCTACTAAATTCTCTAATCCTGATGTCTTATCTTGTGTTCATACCTTACACCCTTCTATGGTTCTCTTGGCTTCAGGATAGCAATTCACAGTCTAGGTGTGGATGAAAACACAAAAAAACCTGCTCTTGGCCTGTGGACTGGTTGCCTTTTCTATGTCCCAGCCATATTACCATCGAGCGATTCTGTATCTGTAAATCATCATTAACAGAGGAAGCCTTAAGTAGTTCCACTTCCAAAATCTGTACCCCTACTATTTCAGAATCTCTTGCCCATAGCTTATAAGTGAAAATAACTCCTATCTCCTGCCCTCCAAACCCTTCCAGGCTTGTACATCACTGTGAAAGGGACCAGCTTCTTGGCAAGTCCCTTTCAAAAGTTTTCCAACCTCTGCTCCAACATAGGGCTAGGAGGAAAGGCTTTAACGTAATTCAGATCATTTATATTGACTGAGATGTGACCTGGGTATAAAGATGTTCGGCCATATTTAACCTGTATGAAAGTGGCTTGCAATTACTCTCCAGCCCTCCTGAGATCAGAGCTTTTGGGATATAAAATGATTTCAGTTTGGTTTAGTGCTAATGTTGGAGAATTTACTGTGTGCTGCACACCGCAGTAGTATCATGGATAAAAAGAAAGAAATACTCTCAAATAACTTGCATTTCTGTGGGTAGATAGACACAAAAAGAGGTCATTTCAAATTAATATGTTAAGTGCAGGGACAGGATGAATAGTGCTGTGGAAGCAGAGAACTGGGCTCTTACCCCAGCCTGGTGGAAACAGGGCTTGACATACAAACTGAATCTTACAATGTGTGTAAGAAAATGCCCCAGGAAGGGGAGGAAGGATTTCTAAAATAAAGGTGCAGAAGCATAAAATAATGCAGTATATTCAAGTGTTGCACCTGGCTCTGCATGAGAAGGTAGCAAAGAAGAGACAGGAAAGCAGTGAAGCTAGATGGCAGAAAGGGGTTAGATAACCATGTATTTGGGTTCATGTCAAGACAACTGCAGGGAGCAGGGAGTGTTGAAATTAGATTTCAGACTTGCCAGATAACTTAATTTCCACTCAACTATTTGATATTTGAGGAGCTCTGGTAGCATAGTGCCTAAGGCACTTGACTGCTAACCAGAAGGCTGGTGGTTCAAACC
>NW_006921631.1:7555000-7589866 GCF_000298275.1 Orycteropus afer afer | reverse complement strand
TCCTACTTCCATAGTGATACTGCCTCAGAAACCCAAGGAGGGGTCGCTATGAGTCGGGGCCGACTCGATGGCAAATAACAACAACAACATTTGATATTTGGAGTCTCTGGGTGGTGTAAATGGTTAACATATTTGGCTTCTAACCCAAAAGTTGGTGGTTCAAGTCCACCCAAAGGCATGATTGAAGAAAGTCCTGGTGATCTACTTCCAAAAAATCAGCCACCAAATATCCTATGGATTACAATTCTACTCTGTCACACATGGAGTTGCCATGAGTTGAAATCAACTCAACAACAACTGGTACTGGTATTTGATATTTGAGTTTTCTGCTTAGGAAACATTGGCAACTATGGGATTTTATAACTGAGGGTCACTGTCAAGATATGATGTGGTTTCTGTGTGAATGTTCAGGCTTGTCATCTTAGATGCATTATATGCTGATAGATTTTTTTTTTTTTTCTTCCTGGAAACTGGAGCCAAGGCACCCATTAGTTCAGGGACTCCCTGCCATAGAACCCAGTGTCCCAGAACCTCTATTGTTTGTGCAGGTCAGTGCTGCTCACTGTTGGCCCTCTTCTACCACAGCCAATGTTACCCCTTACACTTCTTACAGTGTGATTCTTACCTATCTTTTACATTTCTTATATTTTCAGTCATCTTTTACTCTGAAGAGCATTTGTCAGCATTTGTCGTCATATACATATACATATACATATATATATAGGAGCTCTGGTAGCATAGTGCCTAAGGCACTTGACTGCTAACCAGAAGGCTCACGGTTCAAATCCACCAGCCACTCCTCAGAAGGAAGATGGGGCAATCTACTTCCGTAGTGATACTGCCTCAGAAACCCAAGGAGAGGTCACTGTGAGTCGGGTCCGACTCGACAGCACATAACAACAACAAATATATATATATATAAAGGTTGAAATTTAAAACACTTAATTTAGTTCTGAACTTTCTTGAGCAAAGCATGTGTTGATAATTGCGTGGTTAATGTTGTGTCAACTTGGCTAGGTCATACGTCTCAGTATTATGTCATTATCCTCCATTTTGTGATCTGATGTAAGGGGAGTTTCCTTGAGGGTGTGGCCTGTAGCCAATACATGTGGATGTTCTGGCAAAACTCTCCCTCTATCTCTTGATCTTGCATCTGATTCATTCTCTTGACCTCTGGTTATTGGGACATGAGCCAGCACCCTGCTGCCTGACCTGCAGAATTTGGGATTCACCTGACAGCAGCCTGCTGTTTGACCTGCTGATATTGGGTTCATAAGGCCTGATGCCTGATACAAAGATTTGGAACTTGTCAGCTCCACAACTGTATAAGTCATTTCCTTGAAATCTCAGCCAATCTCTTTTTTTGTCTCTCTCTCCATCTATCTATCTATCTATCTATCTAGTCTAGAGGGACAAAACCAGTGACAAAACCAGTGTCACTCTAGACAATTCAGCTTAAGACACAGGTTCTTGGAATGAGATAAAGATTTGCCATGATAAAAGCAGTATGCCCATTCTCAAAGATTTTTCCCTCTGAAATACTGAAAGTATAAACACACACACCAAACTCACTGGCTTCAAGTTGCTTCCAACCCATAGTGACCCCCATTGGGTTTCTAAGGCTATAAATTTTTATGGAAGCAGACTGCCTTGTCTTTCTTGTGCAGAGTGACTGGTGGGTTTGAACCACCAACATTTTGGCTCCTTGAAAGTATACATAAGAGCCCTCAAACACCTAGAGAAGAGGTTTCCCCTTGAAAATTTCCCATGGTTTGCTCTGAGTGACTTGAGTTTGAATCATTATGAGAATCTGCCTTTATTTGCTATTGTTGTTGTTGTTGTTAAGTGCCGTCGAGTCATTTCTGACTCATAGCGACCCCACGCACAGCAGAACGAAACACTGCCCTATCCCGCACCAGCCCCACAATCCCTGCTATACTTGAGCTCATCATTGCAGCCACCGTATCAATCCATCTCGTTGAAGGCCTCCCCCTCTTTCGTCGACCCTCCACCCTACCAAGCATGACATCCTTCTCCAGGGAATGGTCCCTTCTGACAACATGACCAAAATAGGTGAGACGAAGTCTGGCCATTCTTGCTTCCAAGGAGCATTCCGGCTGCACTTCCTCCAGGACAGATCTGTTAGTTCTTTTAGCAGTCCATGGTACTTTCAGCATTCTTCACCAGCACCACAACTCAAAAGCATCAACTCTTCTTCGGTCTTCCTTATTCATTGTCCAGCTCTCACATGCATACGAGGCGATTGGAAATATCATGGCTTGTGTCAGGCGCACCTTAGTCCTCAAGGAGATATCCTTGCTCCTCAGCACTTGAAACAGTTCCTTCGCAGTTGACTTCCCCAATGCTACATGTCGTCTAATGTCCTGACTGCTGCTTCCGTTGGCATCGATTGTAGAACCAAGCAATGTGAATTCCTTGACAACCTCAATCTTCTCTCCATTTATTGTGATGCTGCTCATTGGTCCAGTTGTGAGGATTTTTGTTTTCTTTATATTGAGACATAATCCATACTTCAGACTGTATTCTTCAACCTTCATCAGTAGGTGCCTTAAGTCATCCTCACTTTCAGCAAGCAAAGTTGTATCGTCTGCATATCTCAGGTTGTTAATGATTCTTCCTCCAATCCTGATACCATGTTTTTCTTCATACAGTCCAGCTTCTCAGATTATTTGCTCAGCATATAGATTGAACAAGTGTGGAGAAAGGATACAACCCTGACGCACTCCCTTCTTGATTTTAAATGATGTAGTGTCCCCTTGTTCTGTTCAAACAACAGCCTCCTGGTCAAGGTACAGATTCCTCATGAGTACAACCAAGTGCTCGGGAATTCCCATTCTTCTCAATGTTATCCATAATTTGGCTCTTCCAGCCTGCTACTCTGGCAGTTGTCTGAGTTGTCTCTCCTCACCTGTAAGCCTGGGGCTCAAGGCTTTTATCCCCTTCCCTGCTCTTCCGGCCTGCTACTCTGGCATCCTGCGTTGTCTCTCCTCACCTGTAAGCCTGGGGCTCAAGGCTTTTATCCCCTTTATTTGCTAAAGGTATTTAAATCTGAAGAGTCACCATGGGAAAATGAGTACTCTCCAGATTTCCCTCATGGGGAATATCTTGGAGATGGTGTTCATGTTTCTTGAGGGACCATCTTTTAATAAATGGATTTCTTCCCCCCCCCCCCCGCCCAAGGAACTGACGATTAGTTAGAGTTTTCTCAGTATTTTGTTTGAATTCCTGTGTCAAATGCTGGAATGGAAAGAAAGTTTAGAGTCATGAGCAACCTATGGTCAGATGAATGAGACATATTAGCTGCTTGGAAACAATGAGTTCTTTAAAAAACCACATTTCAAAAATCATATAATTTAAAAATATAACACATATATATGTATATGTGTATGTGTGTGTGTGTGTATATGTATATTGTAGGAACTCTGGTGGCATAGTGCCTAAGGCATTAAACTGCTAACCAGAAGGTTGGAGGTTCAAACCCACCACCCACTCCTCGGAAGGAAGGTTGGGCAATCTACTTCCATAGTGATACCACCTTGTAAACCCAAGAAGGGGTTGCTATGAGTCAGATCCAACCCAATAGCACTGTGTTTGGCTTTTTGGTTTTATGTATATTGTTATTAGTTATCATCAGGGTGACTTCAACTCATGGCAACACCTTATGTGCAGAGTAGGACTACTCCATATGGTTTTCAAGGCTGTTTTTTTTGGAAGCAGATTGGTAAGTTTGTCTTTTGAGGCACCTCTGGCTGGGTTCAAACTGCCAACTTTTCAGCTGGTAGTCAAGTACTTAACTATTTGCACTACCCAGGGAGTCCATTTATGTGTGTGTGTATTAAAAAAAAAAAAAACCCAAGCTCACTGCCATTGAGTCAATTCTGACTCATAGTGACACCCTTTGGCTTTCCAAGGCGGTAAATCTTTACAGAAGCAGATTGCCCCCATCTTTCTTCTGTGGAGCAGCTTGTGGGTTCAAACCATGGACCTTTTGGTTAGCAGCCAAATGTCTTAATCATACACCACTAGAGCTCCTTAAATAAATAATGTGTATCAATAAATTATCCATAGCATGTACAAATATTTTTGGTCAACAAATGTCCTGTAAAGTGTTAGGGGTTTGGAGTTGCACAGTCCTGTTCTCCCATGCCCTATGTTGCACACATATGATTATAAGACAAATGAGGGCACAGTGAGGGCTAAATAACCCCCATAATGTGGGGTTTCTAGTAACCATGTTAGATAATGCAACTTTAGCCTGAGCTGACATGCATAGGGATAAGTCCGTCCAAGGGTGTTTTCCACTTGGGAGAAGAAAGCACAAAAGTACTTCCATCCCTGAGAACAGGACATGAAAAATGATGGTGGGGCCAAGAAGAGAATGCATGGTGCATGAGCTGTCACCTTTACACTGTGAAATATGGTGCAATGAACATCAGACTCTTACTACTTCAATTAGTTACCCTTTCTTGCTCACACAAAAGAGTGAAGAGGTAGATGGAGCAGCAAAAAGTGCCCTATTCTATGAAACTTAGAGAGGAAGGGGAAAGCACCTTGACCAACACTGGATATTTTTCTTGAAATTATCTAGTAACTTCTGGGACCACTGTAGAAGGTGAATTATTAGGAAACAATACTTGAGGTAGGAAAGTAAAAAGGAAAGTATTGGAATGATCTAGGAAAGAGATGAAAAGTACTAAGGCAGTGAAACAGAAATGGATTTCTGAAGACAGAATGAACTGAGTGTAACCAAGGAGACAGACTGATGTGTTGAAGGCTCTGGTGGAATTTTCACTGAACTGCAGTGAAAACAGCCTTCCTGAATCCTTGGATAGAATATTATGTCTGAGGAGTTTGATGACAAAAGATAACTGGAAGGGTTGGCTCTTCAGGGCTCTATGACCATAAAAGAATCTTTTTGGTTGCATAGAAGAATCTTTTTTGGATACCTGTTGTTGTTGTTGGTTGTGGTATTGGTAGTGGTGGTGTGTGTATGCAAGTGTGTGTATTGTTTCCCCAGCATCCTTTCCCCTAAATCTTCTATTAATAACACTTCCTTCTGTCCTTTGGAGAAGTGCTCCCATCCCGTTCTCCAGTCCATGTGATTTGCCTGCATTTGCAATTACAGTATCACACTTCATTGGTTATGAATGAACTTCTCATCTCGCTGGCCACAATGATTTGTTCAAAGATGGGCCCATGACTCACAGTCTTTCTTTAGGATTGTTCTCATGAGTCAGGACCCTCTCCTTTCTAGTCATAGAAGCTGGAACACAGTGGCTCTCACACAGATAGCAACTGTGTTCTTGCCCTATAAAAAAAAGCTGTCCTCACTGGGAAAAAATATAGATGTAAAAAGACAAATAGAGGTGGAGGATGAACAGAGAGAGGGAGTATGCTGACTACATCAGGAGGCACCAGGCCTGGGAGATGGACATCATACTTGGTAAAGCAGAAGATCAGTGGATAACAGGAAGACCCGTGGTGAGATGGATTGACACAGTGACTGCAACAACAGACTTAAACACAGCAATGATTGTGAGGATGACACAAGACTGGGCTTTTTTTGTTGTTGTTCTGTTATAAATAGGGTCGCTGTGAGTCAGAACTGACTTTATGGCACCTAACAACAACATCAGCTGAACAAAGGATTTTTCTAAGAACAGTGCTAAGCAGAAGTTGGTATATATATCTCTGACTTTGCTCTCCTGGAGACTGAATATTTTGTTGTTGTTAGGTGCCATCAAATTGGCTCCGACTCATAGCAATCCTATGTACAACAGAATGAAACACTATCTGGTACTGTGCCAGCCTCACAATACTTGCTACACCTGAGCCCACCATTGTAGCCACTGTGTCAATCCATCTTGTTGAGGGCCTTCCTCTTTTTCGTTGACCCTCCACTTTACCAAGCATGATATCCTTCTCCAGGGAATGGTCCCTTCTACAACATGACCAAAGTAGGTCAGATGAAGTCTGGCCATCCTCGCTTCTAAGGAACATTCCGGCTGTACTTCTTCCAGGACAGATTTGTTAGTTCTTTTAGTAGTCCATGGTACTTTCAGTATTCTTCACCAACACCACATCTCAAAAGCATCAACTCTTGTTTGGGCTTCTTTATTCACTGTCCAGCTCTCACGTGCATAGGAGGTGATTGAGAATACCATGGCTTGGGTTAGGAGCACCTTAGTCTTCACAGAGGGAGCTCTGGTAGCGCAGTGCCTAAGGCATTTGACTGCTGACCAGAAGGGTGGCAGTTCAAACCCACCAGCCACTCCTTGGAAGGAAGGTTGTGTAATCTACTTCTGTAGTGATACTGCCTTGGAAACCCAAGGAGGGGTCGTTATGAGTCAGGTCCGATTCGACGGCACATAACAACAACAACAACAACAGTCTTCACAGAGACATCTTTGCTCTTCAGCACACTCAAGATGTCTTTTGCAGCAGATTTGCCCAGTGTAATATGTCATCTGATGTCCTGACTGCTGCTTCCATTGTGTTGATTTTGGAACCAGTAATATGAAATCTTCACAACTTTAATCTTTTCTCCATTTATCATGATGCTGTTTATTGGTCCAGTTGTGAGGATTTTTGTTTTCTTTATGTTGAGATGTAATCCATACTGCAGACTATAGTCTTTTAGCAGGAAAAAAAATGAGCCAGGAAGACTACATTGGGGTTATGGCCAAGCTATGTAATCAAAACAGAAAATTTCCTGAGAGCAAAGATTACTTTAAAAAAAAAAAAAAAAGGTAAAATATTTCAACATAAAAGACTGTGGAATTTTCTCTTCTTGTTGTTTTTAGAAAGAGAGCACAAGAGCATAATGGAGATGTTGATTAATTTGTTTACAGCTGAAGACCAGGGAATGAAGTGTTTAGACCCGTTGGTTGCATGGTTCTATGACATAGTTTTTGCTTGTTAATGAAAGACTAGCTTCATTTATAATTCTGCAGAATTAGAGGTTGATCTGACTTTAAAAACATACTTATAATTCAGTAGTGTTAGAAAGAACACTATAAAATGGCTTTAAATATAGGGAGGTGTGTATTCCATTCCCATTTGGTCTCAAGCAAGAAATAGGTTTTCCCAACATGGTAGTCACAGAAGTGTACCCTGAAAACGTAATATGGCATTGTGCAAATCTGCTGCAAAAGACCTCTTTGAAGTGTTGAAGAGCAAAGATGTCACTTTGAAGATTAAGGTGTGGCTGACCCAAGCCATGGTATTTTTGATAGCCTCAAGAGCATGTGAGCTCTGGACAATAAATAAGGAAGATTGTGGTAGTTAAATTTGTATGTCAACTTGGCTGGGCCTGGTTGAGTGTCTGGGCAGCTGGTGGTAGTTATTCCCCATGATGAGACTGGCAATCAACTCCATGGTGGGGTCTACCACAAGCAGCTGAGTAGCTGCTTTTGGGATGTGGTCCACTTCCTGTATATAAGGAGAAGCCTTGGGGACAGTCTCTAGCTTATGGCACACTTGAACCCTGCATGTAGCCATGTTGTTGTTCAGCAGCCTGCCATGCTCTACCAACCTTGGAATGTTCAATGGACTTGAATTAATGGCCTGCCATGTAGTTTGGTAATACCAGGATTGTGCCTTTTTACTTGTCAACCTTGGGCTTGTCAGCCTCAGCAGCCAGTAGCTGTCTGAGTGAAGAAAAGCCTCTAGGTCCAGTGGGTCAGGAGCATGAGGCAGAGCTGGACCCCAAGGTTGAGGGGCTTTCGCCCAGACCCTAGAGCCTGGTACTTTGAACTTGGCTTAAAGCCTCCAAACTGTAAGAGAATAAACTCCTGTTTGTTAAGGCCATCCCATTTGTGGTGTATTCTTGTCAGAGCGGCACTAGGTAACCAGAACAAAAATGAAGAAGTGATGCTTTTGAACTGTAGTGTTGGCAGAGAATACTGAATATATCATGGACTGCTAGAAGGACCAAATCTGTCTTGGAGGAAGTATAGCCAGAATGCTCCTTAGAAGTGAGAATGGTCAGACTTCGTCTACAGTCCCTGGAGAAGGATATCATGCTAGGTATAGTGAGTGTCAGTGAAAAAGGAGAAGAGCATCAGTGAGATGGATTGACACAGTGGCTGCAACAATAGGTTCAAGGATGACAATGACTGTGAGGATGGTACAGGATTGGACAGTGTTTCTTTAGGTTGTACATAAGGTTGCTGTTAGTCAAAGCCGCCTCGATGGCATCTAACAACAACAGCAAATAAAACTTTGCAAAACATACCAAAAAAAAAAAAAAAAAAAATCACTTCTAAATTAAGAACTCCTGAGTGCACTTAATGTGCCAAAAAGTGAATTCACACACAATTTTAAAAACAATATGTATGCTTTAGCAATGTGAGGCACACCTATATACAGTATCTTGGAAGGAGCTCTGGTGCCTTAGTGGATAAGGCATTTAGCTGTTAACGAGAAGGTCAGAGGTTCAAACTCACTGGCTTCTCTGTGGAAGGAAGATGGGGTGATCTACTTCTGTAAAGATTTACAGCTTTGGAAACTCAATGGGGTGGCTATGAGTTGGAATCAACTCAATGGCAGAGTTTGGTTTTTGGTTCTGAATCCTAGAAAGTAATGGAGGCATTTCCTGGATGTGTGCCACCAGATGGTACTCAGGTTAATTCACTCATCTCTGAGTGACTTGATAGCTATTTCTACACCCCTTGCTATATTTGGTAAGTCATCTCAGGCCATAGGATAGGTGTTTGAGAAATGCTTAAAACCAATTCAACAGAAAATGGAACTTTCACCTAAATGGTATGGTAGTATTATTAGAAAGTCTCCAGCAAGATTTCAGGAGAACCTGAAATTAGCTACTTCTTTATTTCTTGAGTTGAAAGTATGTAAAAATATACCTTTAACAAATGGGAATCAGTAGGGCACAAACATAAGATATTCTCTCTATAATTGCGTCATTCTAATCTGTCCTATGGGTCTAGTTCTTTCTTGTTCTTGGATGAAATAACAATCCATTATTTCTTCAGACACTTCAAAATAATAATGGTCTACTGCTCACTTTTAACCAAAAATAGTCTTATATAAGTAATTAAAATATCCATGCTCTTATAATTGTCAAACTGTGAACAAAATGGAAAGTTAAAGCTTCCTCCTTTCCCTGCTTTAGGCTTGTTTCAGTCTAGAACCCTACATTATAGAGAAAACTGCCTTTTTAATTTTCCCACTTAGCATTTCCATTCCTTCTTCATTCAACTATTTATTCCTTTTGGCTCCTCCAAGATTGGTGTGTACAAGTAGAGTACTGTGGAGAGAAGGAGGATAGTTTAGGATCAGGAAAGGTCTTTTGTGAGTGGCACCACTGTAATCTGGAATTCCACTAAACATGAGTTCACAATCAAAAACTACAGAGCACATAAGGAAATAAGAAATCACAAATGAGAGTCAGCATAATTAACAAACTTCAAACAAATCTTCTACAAAGACTGCATATATTGAAATTACTAGATATATAAAATAAGTATATTTAATAGATTCAAAGAAATAAGAAGGAATTGAATATGAGAGTAAGGAGCAAGACACTACTGATGTTTGAAAAAGAACAAATTGAATTTACAGAAATGAAAAATACATTAATTAAAATTCAAAGAAAGATATTTGAGTCAGCTGAAGAAACAATTAGTGAACTGATAGATAATTACCAGAAGAAATTACCCAGAATAGAGCACAGAAATACAAAGATGTGGAAAACATTAAAGGTTGATTAAGCAATATGGAGGACACAATGTGAAGGTCTAACATACATTTAATTGGAATTCTCAAAGGAAAATGTAGTGAAAAGAGGAAAGAAAAAATTTGAGGAGCTAATAACTGAGCATTTTCCATATTTGATGGAAAATCTAATTCATGGATGCAGAAAGCCCAACAAATCCTAGTTAGGATAAGTAAAAAGAAATTCACAACTGGCCACATGTTAATTAAATCAAAGAACATCAGAGACAAAATGAAAATCTTAAAATAGCCAGATAGACAAGATAGATTACTTACAAAGGACAATTAGATTGGCAACTGAATCACAAAAGTAACAATGAAAACCAGAGGAGAGTATAATAATATTTTTAATGTAAGGAGAGAAAAGAACTATCAACCTAGAATTGTTCAGCCACTAAAATTATCTTTCAGAAACAAGAACGAAATGTACTTTTTGTGTTTAGATAAACAAGAAATAATAGAGAATCTTACCAACAATCACTAAACAAAACTTAACTTCAGAAAGCAGTAAAAAAGATTTCAAAAGGAAGAAATGAGATGTAGAAAGAAAAGATGTGAAGAAAAAAACATGTAGGTGATTCTAAACAAACACTTCATAAATCAGTAATAGTATCTATGTTATAGAGCTGAAAAAACAAGATAGAACTAAGACAAAAAGCAAAATAGCAGCAAGTCCAGAGGAGGTAATCAGAATTAAAATTTTTAGGGTCTATCTTTATTCTACATGGTAACATTTTTAAGTTAACTACTAAAAGAAAGGAATTCATCCAGTTCTTTCAAGCAAGGATGTTTATTGGCAGGTTTTCCATTCAACCAGAACCCAAAAATCTGGAAGTTCTGAATGGGCTTGGCCATCAAGAGAGGATTAATAGTTCCCTGAAGTACTTATCACATCTTTTGCTAACAAAGGTTTTAAGTTACCTTCTCTTAATTAAAGGAGCTCTGGTGGCATACTGGTTAAAGCATTCAGCTATTAACCATAAATGTTGGTGGTTCACACCCACCACCTGCTCCACAAGAGAATGATGAGGCAGTGTGATTCCATAAAGATTTACAGCTTTGAAACCCTATGGGGCAGTTCTACACTGTTCTTAGGGTTGCTGTGAGTTGGAGTCAACTTGATGGCAGTGGGTTTGATTTGGCTGGTTTCTCTTAATTATGGTGCTGTGGAATTTCTCAAATTTCTCTACAGTTTTAAATGTCCTCCCACAAATAGCTTCCTACCTTGCTTCTCCAAGTATAATTTCCAGCAGGTAAATGCTTGTAACCATCTTGAAAATGAACTAGGTACTACCATATTATTCAACCATGTTTCCTACTCATCTCCTCCTGAATGTAGAGAGAACCGTGAGAATGGCAACAAACTTTACCCAGACAGTGGCTTATTAAAATCTGTAAAAACATTCATTGTGCTCTGTCAGTACCTGCCTCCCATATAATCCTACAGCATTTTATTCCTTGATCACACTAACAACAATTTGAGCAGTCTACATATTACATGATTCTTTTTTTCTGCTGAGGTAATTTAATGTCAGATCATAACTAACCATAGTTGTATTAGTGATAAGTTCTTGATAACCAACATAGGTGAAAATGCTTTATTTAGAGAGTTTGAAATATTACAAGCAATTCACTTTGTATATCTGACACATACACAAACAAGGTCAACAGTGGTACAAAAATTTCAGTATTGATGCCACAGACAAGGCACAGAAACAACTGGGCAGGTGACTCTCATGAAGCAGACATGTGACCCCTCTTTGTCCCAATTTTTCTCTATTCTCTTTTCTTTATTCCCACAAGGAAAATTCTCAAGGTGAGTATATAAAATCTTTAATAAAGTGGCTTCTCTGTAAAGCCAAATAACTGTGTCCCTTTTAGCCTTCCCAGAAGTGAATCAGACCACACTTACCTTGTGTTCAGACCCACCAAGAAACTAACAAAATTTCTAGCTAAACTTCTGAATTTTTCTCCTTCTCACCTTCCATGTCTCTGCCTATAGTTGGCCTCTCAGTTCTACCCAACATCCAGAAATGTAGTAAAGGTATCAGCTATTTCACTTCTAAGTAGCTCTACACCCTCTTTCCTCCCGCAAGAGAAAAGTTCTAAGTCCAAATTAATTTGTAATTTGGCTCAGAAATTTCTGTTCAAAAGGGATTCCAAAATCTGAAGCAATTTTTTCAAAGCCTTTTTTCTTCACATTGTTGTTTGTTGTGTGCCATTGAGTTAATTCCAATTCATAGAGACCCTACAGGACAGAGTAGAACAGCTCCATAGGGTTTCCAATGCTGTAGTCTTTACAGAAGCAGATTGCCACATCTGTCTCCTTCACCTATAGCTAAGGAAAATGAAACCTCTCCTTGAGCAAAGCTGACTCCCTCTTTGCGTTTGAAGAATGGTACTTGGTTGGATGAAGCAGTAACAGCATCTGTCTTCATAGCTTCATCCAAATGATGAGATTATGAGTGAGCATCAAGTCCAAGACTGTTCCCACCAGATGTTTAGCTCTTTAGAGTATTAACCAAGCACCAGTCCCACCAATATTGCTGAAGTAGAAAGAACCCTAGACAGACACTCAGAAGGCCTGGCTCTCTGATTTTAAGTCTTTTGACTATACTTACTCCTCAATTATTGACTATCTAGTTACATGACATTTTGCATTTACAACAATAGTAAAAACCTACTATTTTGCACATTAATGGCATACATCTAGCAGTAACAAATACCAAAGTATTAGGCGAGAGTAATGTTGGCTGTGATGATTAAGGTTATGTTTCAACTTGGCTGAGCCATGATTCTCAGTGGTTTGGCAGTTACATAATGATGTAATCATTCTCCATTTTGTGATCTGATGTGGTCATACTCCATTTTCACATAATGATGATTTTGACATAACAACCTCATCTTTGGAAACTATGTCGGTAAGTGAGGAGTGAGTATATAGGCAAATCACTTATCCTTTTTCAACCTTAGTCTTACATTCTTCATAATGGGACCACACATCCACCCTGCTTATATCACATAGGTTGTTATGAGGATAAGACAATGCATGGGAAAGAGATCTATAAACAGTAATACACCATAAAAATAATACAAATGTTATTAACCTTCCTCTTTCTCAGGCAGTACTCAAATTCAGGCTGCTCAATATTATCCTTGCTTCCCTCTGATGTTAAAAGCCCTTATTTTGAGCTTCATTGATCAGCTTTCCAGGTGACTAGGAGGTAGGATACTGGCAGAAAACAAAAACAAAAAAAACTAGGCACTTTTTTCTTCTGTGATTTTAAGTACTTGGGCCCCTGTCTTAGTGACTTTGGATTTCAACACCTTATAAACCAATTTCGAACTCCTTCAAGATTCTGGGAGTGTTCAAATCTGATTTTGGAAGAATATGTAGTGCAGATTTTAGAGTATCATTATAGATTTTATTACTCTTGCCTACCCCTCTTTGGCTCTTAAGGTGGAAGTGGGTGTTGACTAGCCTGGCTAATAATTTGAATGCCTAATAATAATAATAATAAAAATCAGTTATTTTGCCATTTCCCTAATGCCATTTTCTATTTGTGATCTAGCTTTCATTCAGAATAGAATCAAGGGAATGAGAAAATTACCTGTAATTCTTATTGTCTAATCTTATTTTCACAACAGATCACTAATGTGGGGCTGGAAATATCTACAACAAGCTCCTGGGTAATGTTCCTAACCGTCCTTTCTGTCTTACATAGTTCTCCTACCACTGGACTCTAGTGAGCCACTCACCAGTGTCACAGTCAGACTGCTGGGTGCCTTACCACTGCCAGCGCCAAGGGAATGAGGTGGGCCTCACCAGGACATTTGAAGAAAAACATGCCAAAGCCCAAGACCAGCTGTTTGGACCACACCAGAGGTGTAATCGGTGTAGCATTTTCCAGATGCATCCGATTATGGGACAAATCCTGGCCCCAGACCCACCCAACCAATCTCCAAGGCAGGGCCAACAACAGCCATCAACTAATTTCTATGATTAGACAATTTTGGGAAACAACTGAGCTAGCAGAAAAGATCTACAGGTTGGGAGTCCAAACACCTAATTCAGTTGTGACTTCACTAATGACAGTGATGGTTTTCCATCTATCTAGCTATATATAAATTGTATTATAATATCTGTGACTTCAGCCTCTTTCTAAGGCTGCGTAAGGTCTAAGTAATTACCTATATGAAGTTGTTGCAGACTATTTAGAAATATTTACAGCTGTGGCTAGGTATGCTCAGCATGGAGTGAATCAAGTTTGAGTGGCAATGCCTTTCCATCCCCAGTGTGCACAGTCCTGTACTGGTCATAGAGCGATGCTAATGAGAGGGGAGATAACAGAGAGGTCCGTCATCTCCATCATCATTCCACCACTGCCCTATATCAGTGAAGGGGGACACCAACACTCAAAAGCTGCAGAACTGAGCCCCTGGAACAGATGCAGAGCTAACTCCCTGGTGAGCATGCTTGGATGGAACAGCTACACATACCACCAGGTCCATGGACAATGTTGCCAGCTTCCTAATGAGTCTGCTCACAGCCTAAAGCAGCAGCTCATCTACCAGGGGACACCTCCTGCCACCCACATCCAGCCTTCCTCCTCCAGCATGTCCCTGACTCAGCTGTGACTCACAAGCAAACAGAGCAGTTCATGCATCGTCCCTCAGGGCCTTCTGCCTCTTGCCCTCCACATCCTCATTCATCTCTTTTTAGATTTTCAAATATTGACTTTTCAGATTGGTGAGCAATCTCTAAATGTGATGGATGGACACACGCACCACTTTAGGTATCAAAATATTCTCATTTAAATAAATTTTAAAAATCCTTAATTCTCTGGGTTTATTGTAATTTAACCATAGCACTGTTTCATATGATATGTATAAGATCTCCTAACTCTTTCTTGGGCATGTCTTATTTCCCCTATTAAATTGTAGGATCTCAGTGGGTAATGACCATGTCTTAAACAACTTATTTTATCCCCCAACATAACCTACAAAAGAAGCTAACGTGTGTATGTGCTTCCTATTCAGGACACACTATTTAAGGGACAGGAAACAAGGGACATGTAGAGAAAAGGTAGGGATACCAATGATGGCCAGCTTTGCCTTTACTTTTCTATTCAACCTCATCTCCTGTCCAACTTCCCAGAAATGACTATTTTCTCTCTCCATGGGAGGCCAGAAATCTGAGTGATTTAGGTATGCAGCCCTATAGAGGACAACCTGATCCTAACTGCCGCCCCTACACACACCAGGTTATTCTAGTAGCCTGTTACTGTCTTTTTATTTTTTTATTGTCTGTAGTTTTGTTGTCTTGGAATTGCAGGTTTCTAATTATAACTCTTTCCCATTGTTCCCCTCAACTTTCACCAAAATCATCATGCCCCTGTATTTTTGGTCTCTGCAGCTGACGCTATGGGGCTCTTTGGTGGTGAGAAGCCAGACACAGTGCTCAATTTAAACAAATAGCTACTGCAGTTCCCAACATTCTCCAAAATTGCCTGAGGAAGTGGAAATACAAAGCTGGTGACTAAGAAATGGTGTTTTTAATAATCTTTTCCATATGCATTGGGGTCCAAACAGACTAGACATAGCCTTTCAGAGGCCAAAGTGACCAGCAAGTCTAAGACTCAGCACCAGGGTTATGGCTTGCATCTTCCAGCCCTTGGGAGTGCCAGCACTGAACTTATTTGTTCTTCTGGGACAGTTCAAAGCCACTAGTGAGTCCTTTGATAGGCCACTCTCACAGCAATGACACCAACTCATCCCTTCTAATCCTTACCCAGGCTCTTCTTTACTTCACTGCACATGTAGGACCTTTTTGGAAATGCCATGAAGTACAATGGATACTAGTGGAATGGCACTCTGAGAATGGTGCCTATGACCAGTCACATGGTTCTAAAGAAGACAAGTATATGCTGAAAAAGAAACCTGCTCCAGAGCTTGTCCATGGATCCACAGATAAGGAATGGACTATTGCTGGGAGTAGAGGATAGCAAGGTCAAGCATCATCCATCCTCCAGTGATTTAACTCAACCATATGTCCATCTTAATAGTGCAGGTGGAAAGCTTCAACAAAAAGTTTGTCAAAGAAAGTGGAGGCTGTGAGATACCCAAGATGGATAGAGTCAGGGATTCAGGGCTGAACAATGAGGCAAGAATGCAAAGTCAGCTTTGTCCTAAAAGAGAAATGAATATATGAGTTTCACAATTTCTCAAGCCTTGAATAGAAATCAACAAATTGGGTTGGGCTCAGCTAGGTGATTCTTCTGTTAGTCTTGGCTGAGCTCACTGCGAACAGCTGAGAGTTGATAAGCTATCCATTAGGGTGAAAAAAGGTAACTGAGATTTTTTTCTCTCCTTATGCAGCAGGATAGGCCAGGCTTATTCACCTGGTGGTGGGTGCACTGTTCCCAACAGCAGCAAGAGAGGACAAGCCCTATGCACAAGAACTTTTCAAATCTCTGCTTATGTTGCATTTGCTATTGTTCTTTTGATCAATTAAAGTCACATGGCCAACTCCAAATTCAAAGGTACAGAAACAGACTCTACTTCTTGATGAGAAGCTCTGAAAGAGTCTGTGACCATTTCTGCAACCTACACAAAGTCCAGAGATATCCAGCTTTGGGATTTAGGCAAACGTGGTGCCTAAGGCATTTGACTGCTAACCAGAGGCTGGCAGTTCAAATCCACCTGCCACTCCTCGGAAGGAAGGTTGGGCAATGTACTTCTGCAGTGATACTGCCCCAGAGACCCAAGGAGGGGTCGCTATGAGTTGGATCCGACTCAACAGCAGTGGGTTAGGGGTGGAGAGTGCTCCCTCCTGAGAAAGCACTATCTTTCACATCCCAAAAGTATCTATAGAGACAACCTGGTCAAGCCAAGAGACGCAAGCTCCAGATCCCTGGTGTCCTGGAGTAGCAGAAGTAGAATGGCAAAAACAACTCGTGGTGAATGAAGCACAAAACCAGAGAAGACTGACTGGTGTTTATGGGAAAAAAATGGCCCACATTCAAAATGAGACCATATGTTATTTTCCTCTTAAATACTTTCTCATTCTTCTCTATCTTGCATTACTGCTTTTTCTTTTTTCTCCCTCTTCTCTTTCATGTGTGTATTTTAAGAATTTATCAAAAGGCACCTGATGACATTCTAATCAGAGTGCGGAGAGAGAGTGGCACCAAGCATGGAAAGTTCAGGATAGGGGACAAAAAGAGGAGAGCCCTTAATGGCTAAGATTCAGATGTTGACATGTACAACAGAAAGAGAAAAAGCAGTTTAGGTTCTCAGAATGGAAAAATAAATACCACTGAGATGGCTTTTCTATACTCTCTTTCATTTTGTCCCAGCCACTCAAGAACTGTCATTTAGAACAACTTATCAAAGTCATTTCTGTGATTGTCCAGGAGATCACTGTCACAACAACAGCCTTCTGATTTTAGTGTAACAACAGTCATTGACTGGGAAGTGATGAGGATAAAAGATATATTTTGCCTTGAAGCTATCCTCTATTATTAGCAGAAGGTCTTCTTCTAATAGTAGCAATAAATTCTTCTGTCTCTAAGCACAGCATAGGAGGTATGGAAAAGCATACTGCAGCCATAGGCAGTCCAAATTGGCAGCCCAGAGCTAACTCCTTTTTGGAACAGAAAAAGGAGTTCTGGTTCAGCTAAGGACAGAGATTGGGCAGGATAAACTCAGTGGGTGAGAAACTCTGTATGTGGGAATATTCTCACACTTAGAATGTTTTCTTGATAAATTTCCCAATCTAGTTTGATGGACACTGAAGTTTGGAATCAGCCTTAAAGGCTGCCACCCATCCCTTGCCAAAGCAGATGATCAGTAAATCTTCCAGTTGTGGCCAGAGACGGTCCCAGGCCTGCTGGCTCTTGGATTTGTGTCTTGTCCCTGTAGTCGTCTTCTGATTTCTAGTCATCCAGAGAGATGTCTTGAAAACAAACATCAGACCACAAGGGACATCCTGGTTGGAAAGTCACTCTGAGGAAGAGCAGAAAGAGCCCAACATTAAACTACAGGCTGGTTAAAGAAAGCAACCTACACAACAGATGGTTCACTGGGCAAACTCTATAATGTGTGCAGAGTCTAGCACACCCCAACTTTTAGGAAATTACATTAGGCTTTTGATTATTGTTAAATAAACTTCAACTGGTCCTGAACCCAATATACATCTGACAGAACTTAGTTCCCTGGCCACAGAATATCTACCCACCCCCTTAGGGAAACTCCAACATTTGCAATTCCACAGGCAGCAAGTGTGGATGGTACACCACAAATCTATCCCACTCAAATCCCTTGAAAGTGCCTTCCTTTTTCACAGTAACTCAGTCCTTTCATTTTTCTATTTAAAGAACAACAAATACCCTCAATTGTTTTGGAGGGGTTAATAATAATGGCAAAACTCTTTTCTGGTCATGTTCCTTCCCTCCATATTACAGTGAGGAAAATGTCTAGCATGGAATCATGGAAGGAAAAAAAAAGCAGGAGAGGCTGGGTAATTGAGGCGGCACAAGTACTTGTGATTGGAGAGTAGCCTCCAAAGCACAGGGGTCAGAGAGATTTTGGTGACCTGCAATAGACATGTGACTGTTTCCCAACATTTCTCTGAGGTCCAAAGCTCACATTTAGGGGCTGAGAGATGGAGTGGGCTGCTCTTAGTATTTGGAAAGTAATGAAGTTTATATAAAGCAGCTTACAAAATAGACAATTAACTTGGCAGGGACTGAAAGATTTCCCTCAAATATATAGGGTACAGCACACAGTTTACACTCAATATTAAGTTGTCAAAGGAGGAAAAAAGTGAGCAGTCTTTTGTAAGTAGCAGTGGCTCCTAACCTCTGAGTTGTGGACTCTTGGGAATGTGATGCAAGTTACAAACTTTTTACCCCAGAGGAGAGTGCACATATAACATGCATAGAATATTTTGCACAGACCTCAGAAGCCCAGCTAAAGGCCTTTGCTGGTGATAGACTCCCCTAATGCCAGGAATAATAAACAGGTTTTAAAGCTGGTCTTTAGTTATCTAATATTCACTGTAAAATCATCCAAACATCTTCTATCTACTGTACGCCTCTTTTTCAACTCTCCAGGGTCTTATGCTGTCTTACTTTACCTAGCCCTGGATATTGTGAGGTTGAAAACAAAACAACCTAACGTCTGTCTGTCCATCGACAAATTCTCCCAAACCACCACGATGCCCCCTGAACCTGCATCTCAAGGCCCCCCTACTCTATTCTCCTTCCCACCTCCTCCCTGCAGGGGACCCCTAGACCCTGGGTGGCGACCCTGCCTGGTGCTTCCCCGCTCAGCCCACTTGGAGGAGGAGCGCCAGACACGGCCTCACAGTTTTCTTGGAGGGCTCCTTTTTCCTCCTTTTCTCCGAGTTGCTGTGGTAGGGCAGGTCGCGGCTGCGGTACGACGGGCCCCGGCTCAGCTCGCGCTCGCTGTAGGGCGGTAGCGCATCGTCGAGCGCGTCGTCCTCCTCGTCGCCCTGCGTTGCTCCTGCAGCCTTGTAGGTGGACGGCGGCGACCAGGCATAGTAGGAGGCGCTGCGCTGGCTGAGCTGCGTGCTCAGCTTAGACGGCGTCTCGAGGCTTCCCCCGCGGCTGGGGCCCTCTGCGCGAGGCTTGCGCTCCAGCACGCTGCTCAGGTACGAGTGGTCGTACTTGGGCGCCACGCTCGGCGTGCGGCTCACCAGGCGCGGCAAGTCCTCGGTCGGCCGCCGGCGCGGGGGGCTGTAGGACCAACCGCGGTCCGCGTCGGTCAGGGGTTCGCGGCTGCGGCTCTTCTTGCCGTAGTATTCCTCCAGGGAGCCGTCTTGGTAGAAGCCCCCGTGAGCCCGGGACTCAGACCGTTCGAAGCGGCTCCCGCCCCGGGCTTCGTGGCTGTTGCTGTCGGGCCTGCGGGGCCGCTGGCCGTAAGAGTCTGCGAAAGCTGCCAGCTCATCCATGGACACGGCCGGGACCCCTGTGGCGAAGTTCTTCCGGGACAACATCTCAGATTTGGAGCGCTGCTGGCTGCAGACAGAGGAGTTATTGGTCAGTCAACCAGTTAATGTATGGCACATCGGCCTGTGCAAAGAAGGAAATTTGAAGCTGGGGTATAAACAGATTCACCTTATTTGAGACCTCGGTTGGAAGACCGCGGACGGATCCACAGCACTGCTCTTTGCTGAATAACCTTGGGTAGGCCCCATAATCTCAGTAAAGTGAGGACAACTGTGACTATTTCATGAGTTTATGCAAAGGATCAAAATCAGGTTGTGTAGATAAAAATACTTTGTGATCTATAGTGTCCTGAAACACACCTAGGGCCTTCTGACCATTATTATACGAACCTTCGTTGACAGACACATGTCTCACTCCAGTCACTCAAAGTCAGCACAGGTGGTGTGACTTGCAATACAATGTGGCCCAAGGGGCCCCTGTCATATTTGGTGACACACAGAAGCATTTTAGTCCTCAAGAGCAAAGGCCAAGTTATCTCTGAGGGCAGCATGCCAGAGGGCCCCCTGCATTTATTTGTTAAGTTCAAGGCCATGTCTATTGCTCTTGCAAGGTATAGGATAGGTGACTGGTGAAAGTGTTCTTCAGTGGGGAAGTCACACAAAACTGGGTGCAAATCTTGGCCTCCCACATTCATTGGCTGTGTGACCTGAATAATTTCCTAGTAAGTTTCAGTTTCCCCAACTTAAAATGGTGATGTAGTGCCTTGTGGGAGCTCTGGTGGCGTGGTGCCTAAGGCATTTGACTGCTAACCAGAAGTATGGTGGTTCAAATCCACCCACCAATCCTTGGGAGGAAGATTGGGCAATCTACTTCCATAGAGAGATACCTCCTTGGGAACCCAAGGAGGGGTCACTGAGGCAGGACCGACTCAATGGTAGTGAGTTGGCTGTCAGTAAAGGCTTGCTTGCATGTTGTGTGTTGCTGACAGACTAGGAAGAACGTCCCAGTGATCTACTTCTGAAAATCAGCCAATGAAAACCCTATGGCTCAGTGTCTGATCCCATTGTGTGTGGGGCTGCCATGAGCTGGGGACCGCCGTGATGGCAGCTAACAATAGTACTTATCTCTTAGAGTTGCTATGAAAATTATAAATGCAACAGCATAAAGTGTTTGGGATTTTACCTTTCATACAAATGTTCAAAAATGATGGAGATGATGAGTGGCTTTTTTTTAAAAGAAAATTTTTGGATAAAATGTATGGGAAGGGAAGGGAAATGTTAACAAGGTTCCTTAAGAGGTCTAGAGCACTCATCCCAAAGGGCCTTGGATGATTAATTCTATACATGTCACAAGTGTACCTTTGCTTAATAAATATGAGAAAAGGGTGTTCAATAACGCACAGAGTGATGTGGCAGGATAACCTAGAATGGGAGAGATGCTATCAGATAATAGCTGGTTGAGCCCTAGGAAGCAGCCTCAGATGATCTACCCTGCCTTCCTGCTCCTGCCCTGCCACTTCTGCATCATGCTTAGCATCAGAACTGCCCCTCCATGGCCGCCTTCACCTGTGCCTGATGCTCTCTCGATCTTCTTTGTTGTATTCCATGGCTGAGGGCCCCCGGCTTGTCCCACTGCTGCCTCCCATGACACCTGACCAGTAGTCAGGATTACTCTCCAAGTCCCCAGATACAGGGAGCTGCTTGCTTCGCATCTGATGGTAAGACTGCCGGAAATTGCTGTCGTCTTCATGCAGGGAGCTGAGTTCCGAGATGGTGTTGTTATCTGCAGGTACAAAACCAGGCAAAGCACATCTTTCGACATGTTAGACAGGATATGAACTCAGTTAAGGCTGAGACCATAGGCTCTAAGACACTCCTTTCCTGAGGGCCTCAATCCTGTCCAGGGTGGGTTCTTAGCTCAGCAGGAACTGGCTCTAGCTAGAGGTCCACATGCTTACAAAGAGAGAAGCTTCCTACATGTTCTGTTCTTGGAATGGGAGAATAATTGTTATTGCTCCACCTAAGGCAGGCTTCCCAGAACTCAGGCTTTCTGCACTAGCCTACTCCTACTATATCATCATCTTTGTTCAAATGTTTGTCTTCTTCCTGTATAATGAGCCATGCTGATCCCAGGCATTTGAGCCTGGGCAAAAAGAGGAAACACAGATCAAAGCATCTTCCCTACTGCTCCCCACTCCCAAGATGGGGCCTTCATAGCCAGTTATGCTCCATGTTTTAGTGATGCCCCATTCTGGCCTCCTTTAGCTTGCTCAGTGCTCTCGACAGAGCAGAGAGTTCACAGGGCCAAAGGGATGTACTCACTTGGTGCCTGTGCTTTCCATCCTGCTCAACCATGCCTCACCCAGGAGCCTGGAATATCCTGCCCAATGGCACCAGCCACTTCCAGGGCCTGTGTAGTCTTTTTTCCCCCTCCCAGGTATGTGTGGCCAGGGGGGCTCACAGCTATTTGGGAATGTGGGAAGAAAAGGGGATAGGCTGCACCTATGGCTTGTGGGTTTCTACTTGTACTCTTACACTAGCCCCAAAATGTAAGAAGTAGGACTGGTTACAACTGTCTCATTTCCTAAGGTGGCCTAAGTAGCTTTTTGCAAAAGCACTTGTGAAAAAGAACTGGAATCTCATTCTGGAAACAAAAAAAGCTACTTACCTGAAATGGATTGAATTGAATTGTACTTAAATAAATTTAGTAAATCTATTTGCAGTGTAACGGAATCCGTGTTTTCTAAAACCCTTTTGTTAGAACTTCAAAATATTATCAGAAGCAATATTTATAAGGCTTAAGGCCTGGCTGTTGAATGAAAGGTAAGCAAAAACAAGATGTGGGAAACACAGATGTATGTCTCAGGTTCTCCTCCCCGCCCATCTCCAACAATCCTTGGAGGAGCAGAAATTTTTTGCTGGTTCTTACCCACAAAGGGGAGGGAGATACTCCCCTCATGGTATAAACATAGCCTCCTAATCCTATTTCATCAGGCCACAGGGTTTATCATGAATGCCATTCAATTTAATAATTGTGATCAGTTGGTTTTGAGTTATAAAAATATGTATTTTTAAAATATAACTTTTCTTCTTTTAAGGAGAATGGACTTGTTTGTGCTTGTTTTAAAGGAAAATAACTCAGATACTATCGATTAATAAAACCTGTAACATTCCCTTTATCATGATACTAGTGAATTCCAATTTCCTGGGAGTCAGAGAGAAGAGAATTTATAGATACACAAAGTGAGATTATTGAAAAATAATGTTGTTGGCTCAGAACTTTCTTTGGACTTTAGGGATACCTGACTTTTTATTTCTCCAGATAGGGAGGGCTATCTCTGTTTCACCATTCATAATGATGGATTGTCCAGAGCTTTGAACTGGTTCTTCCCAGTTAGTTATGGTCAGTGAAATGACACTGGAACAGACCCAAGTTTGTAAAATGTGAGTGTACTAGAACAATCATCAGAACAGGAAAAAGTTACAGGTTGATAGCCTGCTAGAAACTTAATCTCTGTCTTAGAAAACAAGGTGAGTGTGTGCATTGCATAGCAACCAAATCTCTTTACCACCAGATTAGAAACAATGGTGCCCTGCTCAAAGATGGCTGCTGACAGTGCTGCTTTGAATGTGTGTTGCTCTCCATAGTCTGGGCAATAATCCAGTCTCCCACAGCAGACTCCTGAAGGAGCTGACTACACCTCTTCCAAGTCTCTCATTCCAGGGCTTGTTTGTTTTTGTTTTGTTATGTGCCGTCAAGTCGGCCCCGACTCATAGCGACCCTTCCTTGGGTTTCCGAGACAGTATCACTACGGAAGTAGGATTGCCCAACCTTCCTTCCGAGGAGTGGCTGGTGGGTTCCAGGGCTTAGACCTGTAATTTTTCCGTTCTGGTTATTGTTCTAGTACACTCACATTTTAGATATTTGTATCTGTTCCAATTTCTCTGTGTTGGCAATGACTAAACCAGTTTGAAGCCCTGGCCACAACTACTTATAGTACTAAAGCAGCCGTAGCCAATACTTAAATGAGAGGCATAGCTGAGTTCTAATAAAGATTTATTTGCACACAAGAGGTGGATCAGATTTGGCCAGGGAGTCATAGTTTGCTGACCCCTCCTCTAGGACTTTCCATATTAGAAACATCCCAAGAACAACCCCCTACTCATTTGCAATGAGGACCATAAACCCTTTGCCAAAGAGTCAATTCCAACTCCTAATGACCCTATAAGATAGAGGAGAATTGCCCCACAGTGTTTCCAAGGCTGTAAATCTTTATGTGAGCAGACTACCACATCTTTCTTCCACAGAGCATCTGGTGGATTTGAACTACTGACCTTTGAGTGAACAGCACATGCTCAACCACTGCACCACTAGGGCTCCTTCCTAATGAGGATTATATTGGCTAGCAAATTCATGAGACTTTGCCTGAGACTCCAAATTCTTACAGAATCTATTACTCCCCTGCTCACAGCTGAAGCCATGAAGTGAAATCCACTTTATAATGAGACTTGATTCATCCAGACAGAGTTTACTTTGCTTTTCAGGAACAGAACTTCTCAAAGTAAAGTGAACTGCTTCTTCTCTATCTAATTATTGTAATGTCAACCTGCAGGTTATAGGAGATCTGAGTTCCAGTTCTGGTACTGGCTCCTAGTACTCCTACTGGTTACTTTTCCTCTCTGCTTCAGTTTCCTCCACTGCAAGATAAGGGAAGTGGATTCAATAATTTCAGAGTTCCTCGGCTAACATTCTAAAGTTCTATGAGCTGGAAGGTTGTGGTCTCTGAACAGAATTGCTGCTGCAACCATGGGGCCATCCACAGTTTGCTCAAGAACCTCTTGTATAAGACCACAAGTCTGGGAATCAGAAGGGCTAGATTCTAGTCTTGATTCTGTCACTTCATCTCTCTGGGTTTCTGGGTTTCCTAATTTTTACACTACAAAGGTTGACTTAGACCATTTCTAAGGTTCCCCTTGACTCTAAGATCTCATCACTTTATGACCAGCCAGCCTCTGATGACCAATTTAATCAAGGAAGACGGACAGACAGGGTACATCACCTAAACCAGAATCCATCCTTTAGTTTTAACCCTAGTTTTTAACTTTTCCTCCAAGCTGTGAGACTCTCAGAGTCCCTCTGAGTGCTCCTTCACCTTAATCATTATCTCTATCTCTGGCCCCTTACAGGGATCCCATGACAACACCGTTACAATTCACTTGTCAAGTGCAGTGACATCTGCATTCCTGACATTCCAATCTGGAGATGGTCTTTTTATAGTCAGTACCGGTGGGAGGATACAGCAATGGATACAACTCAGACAGGATAGATTTAGAATCGCAAACTGGGTGGAATATGTTGTCCTTAATCTGAATAAAGCTCCTCTAGACTGGGACTGTTTCCCCAACAAGTCCATCAAGTCTCTCATTGGTTCCAAGGTGAGGAGGGTTTAAACAGACACATAGTGACCTCACTTCCAAGCCTATCAGCACCCTCTGATAATTAGCCTTTCCATGTCAGACCTGCTTTGTGCTGCCTTTCATGATAGTTGGTAATTTGGAATCCACCCCAAAACATCAGCTGTGTCAGCTGCAAAGTCTCCAAGAGGTATGGGTGAGTTAAGGATTGGGGCCCTGCCACCTACGTTGTTGTTGTTGTTTGCCGTCGAGTTGACCCCGACTCATAGCGACCCCTCCTTGGGTTTCCGAGGCAGTATCACTACGGAAGTAGGATTGCCCAACCTTCCTTCCTAGGAGTGGCTGGTGGGTTTGAACCGCCAGCCTTCTGGTGAGCAGTCAAGTAAGTGCCTTAGGCACTATGATACCAGAGCCACCTATAGACTTAGCAATTAAACAGGTCTTTTGAAAAGTCCTCTTGCTCTCCACTCAGTCTCTGCTGGGAAGCTCAGAAGAATAATGTGGGCCTTTACTGCATCTAATTCATTTCACAGACTTGCTCTTTCACTTTGATTGAGGCCTCCATGCAACATATTGACAGCTGAATTATTCAATGCTAAGGGCTTCACACTGGAAAGAACTGATACTTAAGCTTCCACATATTAATTCATTGGTTTGAATATATTTTAAAGGAGATAGTAGGGAAAACTCTTTCAACAAAATATTTCAAACCCAAGGAAAATATAACCCCAGCAATATTGACTGCTAGTACAGAGCCATAACAAGCCAAGATGGTACACAATTGCTTTACCTTCATACCAGAAGGATTTTTTTCTTCCTTCTGCATACTCCAAGCCACCAAGCTATTCCTGCTGATTCTGACTCTGAAAGCTCCATGTTGCCTAACTTTGGTAACCCCCATATCTCCTTTAGCTTTTAACTACTGCATGATGTACAGATCACATAAAACTAACAGATGCTCACATCTGCCTCTCATCCTTCTGGCTGGATCGAACTGAGCCAGCTCCTTCTCGACATAGTACAGGACTTTCATGGAATCTCTCTCTTTGTCTGCTTGGATCCGGTAGCCTTTGCGAACTGTTGAGAAAAGAACAAGAAGGTGTGCTGAAAAACAAAGTATTAGATGAATGCCTCCATTCATTTTACAATGTAGGAAATGTACCTCCCAATTATAACAATTTAAAAAAAAAATAATAACCCAGGTATAATATTCTGTATTTATACATATGTGACCGTATCTGAGACCCCTAAAGCAGATGGTGCCATTGGAGTGGAAGACTAGCAGGTCAACAACAAAATTCCATTCTAGTATATTTCCAGTTATTTATTAATTTCTCCTTCCTATTTTTTTATTTCCTATGACTCCACTTGTAGCTCATCTTCTCAAAGCTTTTGAGTTCCACTTGGGGGCGTATACTCACAGTGAAAAAGACCATCTTTTAGATTGAGATACATACCACTGTATATTGGAGGATCATACCTTCACTTGATGGAAGAACATTGATTGTAACCATGAACAGATGCCCCAAAATGAGAGACTTTGACAAAAGAGGCCTGAATGGTTCCATTTGCCTGGGAGATGGTACAACAAATCCCTAACCTGGGTGGTGCATAAGAACTAACATTAGATTATAGACCCAATAGTACAAAGCAAGATGCAAAACAGATGATTTCCAATCATGGTTCCATTTTATTTTGTTAGCATTTTTCTTTTAGAAAAGGATATACCATATTTAGGATATGATTAATTCATCCTGCTGCTATGTGGTCACAATCAAGTGTTATTTTCAATGTTTTTTAAAAAAACAAAACACAAAGCTAAACTACAGCATGAGAGATAATACCATCTCCTACATCCCCACCACTCATAAATCAGGGGCAAAGGCTATTTAAGCCTCATAGCACTTAAATATCAGCTGAGCCCAATCCCAGCCCCCAGGGTGATCGGACTCAGGTAGGTATAATGCACATGAGAGAAAGAGGAAAAAAAAAGAGAGAGAGAGATAGAAGGAAATGAATGGGCTGGGGACAGAACAATAATGATGACAGACAACATTTATTGGGTTATGGAAAATGCGCTAGGTCATGCTAAGTGCTTTACATGGACATTTGCTCTTCACACCTAAGGAAGCTACTGTTACTTGTCACCTTTTATGGTTGAGAAAACTCTGGCTCAGAAGAACTTAATAACTTGTCTAACTTGCCCAGAAATAACTGCCAGTGCTGGGGCTGGAACCAGGGAGTCTAACTGAAGCTTAATTCCATTAGGCCTTTGGATTCTAGGATGAGGGGCAGTAAGGAGAGGTAGAAGGGGAAGATAACAGAGCAAAGCCCAGTGTAGGAAATGATCTCACCCATTTCATGGGTTGTATGGTCTGCTGTGTAGTCCCTAGGGGTGCACACAGCTTGGCTGCTAACCAAAGGGTTGGAAGCTAGAGTCCATCCACAGGTGCCTCAAAAGAAAAACCTGGTGATAAACTTTAAAAAAGTCAGGCATTGAAAACCCTATGGAGCACAGTTTTACTGACACATATGAGGTCACCATGAGTTGGAGTTGACTTGACAGCAACTACTGTGGTCTGCTGCATAGTCCTCTCTTCTGGCCTGTTGGCACTGTACAGTGAGATGAAAGGAAGTGACCTAACCCTAACGCTCCCTGTTCCCAAAGTGGGGCAAATACTGTAAAGAAACCTCCATTCTATTCTCTGGTCATGTTATCTTGGCTGTGGACAAATCCCCCTCCCCGCCACCCCCACAAGCTATTTACACTGAAGATTAAAATATAAAATTCCACAGTACTCTAATCACAGCCCAGACATAGAGAAGGACGCCCACACACCCCTTTGCAGGTGCACTAAATTTCTACAGGAGAACATGCTGGGCAAGTCATATTCACCTCAAATTGTAGAATGAATTACAGAAAGAAAAAAAAAAAAAGAATCTCAGCACATGATTTTTAGTGCCACCTTCACCAGAGATTAGATCCATAATCCTTACGTGGAAGCAATTATTAGCAGAAATGATTTTATTTATCAAGCTACACACTATTCCATCACTGCAGAGGCGTTTACAGAGTGGTACAGACAGTTCAATTAAAATGCAATTATCCCACAGAACTGCTATGTTGGTTCTGAGGCAGTTATGTCTGATAGATGAGACACAGCTGGGAACTGGGGAACTGGGCATCTTTGGCATGCTGCTGCTGGTTTGTTGAGGGACTTCCAATAACTAATGACCTACCTAGGACTCCTGAGAAGTGAGGATGGGGAGACCTCTTGTACTTTGGTCATGTTGTCAGGAGTGACTAGTCCCTGGAGAGGAATATCATGCTTGGTAAAGTAGAGGGTCGGCAAAAAAAAAAAAAGGAAGCCCCTCAATGATGGATTGACACAGCAGCCGTAACAGTGGACTTGGCCATTGTGAGGAAGGCAGTGTTTCACTCTGCTGTACATAGCGTCACTGTGAGTTGGGACTTTTTTTTTTTTTTTTCTTCAAATTTTCTTCAAGATTTATTTGCTTAGTCAGGGAAGAGAAATTCTTCTATATTCAGTTCATCCTATTAGTTTGTACTTTCCATTCATCTGGAAACAAACTTGAAGCTGAAAACACTCTCTCGGGCAGAAGCAAAGGACAGCTTTCCCAAGGTCATGGTACAAAACCTTACACCTATCCTGTAGAGCGCAAGCCCTCGAGATCACTGGACTGTGTTTAAATGATTATTTTTCAAATTTTATTGTGACTTGGGTGAAAGTTTACTGAGCAAATTCATTTTCCATACAGCAGTTCATACATATTTTGTTTCATGACATCGACTGTAATTTCCCACAATGTACCAGCTCTCTTCCCACTTCCTCCCTGTAGTTACCTCTTCCCTGTGTCCTTCCCTCTCATGCACTCCCGCCCCCCTAAGCTGTCTCCCTGTACAAACACTGCCCTTCTATTCTCCCATGACTGATCGCTCCAAGCAGTGTTTCAATCAATGTAAATGTGCACCCATGTGCCTATTTATTGTTTGGCTGGAAGCCACAGGAGTGAGTTCAGTTCCAGACCTGAAGGGTAACTAGAGACCATAGTCTCAGGGGTCTCACCAGGCTCTGTCAGACCAGAAAACCTGGTGGTTTATTTAATTTTTTAAATTATTTTGAGTTTTGTTCCACATCGTTCTCCCATTCTATCCAGGATCTCTTGCACCAATCCCCCTCCGAGGGGTTGAAGTGGTAGGCAGGCACCATCTAATTCTTCTAGTCTCATGGTCATATAGGCTGAGGACTGCATGGTCTACCAGTCCCTTTGACTAATTGTTTCCATTCATCTTTGGCTTTTTTTATTCTTCTTTGCTCTGGATGAGGAGAGACCCATCATTGCATCTAGATGGCCACTTGCAAGCTTTTAAGAGCCCAGTCGCTACTCACCAAAGTTGAATGCAGAACAATGTTTTTGTGTAGTATGTTATGCCAATTGAACTTGATGTCTCCTATGACTATGGTCCTGAGCCTGCAGGCTGAGTTGAAACTGACTTGACAGCACCTAGCAACAACATCTAGGACCTGGTTTTTATGTCTATAAAATGCAACTAATACTGTCCACCCTTTAATCTCTTAAAGAAGCAAGGACAACAAAGACCAAATCAGTGGAGGACTTTTGAGTTCTTTGCTAATTGTATGTTGTTGTTTGCCGTTGAGTCAGACCCAACTCATAGCGACCCCTCCTTGGGTTTCCGAGGCAGTATCTCTACGGAAGTAGGATTGCCCAACCTTTCTTCCGAGGAGTGGTGGGTGGGTTTGAACCGCCAGCCTTCTGGTTAGCAGTCAAGTACCTTAGGCACTATGCTACCAGAGCTCCTAATTGTACGGTGCAGCTCAAATGCCACCTCAACCATAAGGGTTTCTTTGATTCTCATAGCTAGAAAAGTGGTCTCACTTTCTCCCCTTCCTTCTTTCTTTCTCCCCTAATTTACAAGTCATTTGGTTTGTGATTTTATTGTAGTTTTTAAATGTATTCTAGTTTGTTTCAAGTTATTTGTATAAATGTCTATCTTCCTTATTAAAGATTGAGGGGAAAAAACGCCCTTAATCGATCTGGATCTCCCATGTACACTCCCTAAGGCAGTGCTTTTAATACAGCAGGCACTTACTAAATGTTCACTGAATTGAATTTCTCCTAGCCTGAGGGTAAGGCCAGCAGTTTCTCTGGGAAGAGCATTTACAGTAGAGTTTCCCTCTCTAGACTGTAAATTTCCTAAGGACCTTCTCTGTTCCCCTCCCTGTCTCCAGCACCTAGCAGAGTGCCTGACACATCACAGACATTCAATAAATGTGTGTTTATATGACTGAACGAATGAAGAAAAACCATGAATAGAAACTATATTACAAAGGATTACAAAGTACGGCAAATGAGGCCATGGGGTGGTTTGTCGGGGAATTTAGGTCAGGAAAATGAAGACTTGAAGGAGCAGCAAGATCTAGAAATTTTGCAATTGTTATTATTGATAATGATTTTTAAGTTAAGAAAATAACTATGTTTGTAGGCAGTAGGCACCTATGGCTTTATCTAGGTGTTCTTACTATGTGAAGCACTGTTATAGTAATAAACATTTAGTAATACTGAGATAAAGGTGTTTTTTTTTTTTGGGGGGGGGGGACCTGATGCTATATGGAACAATGTACCAGCTGTACCCTGTTGGTGAGAGATGGCAGATATTGGGAGCAACAGCTAGAGGCCCCTTGGTTAACTCCAACTTAGATTGGAGATTAGATTGTTTTCTGTTCATTTTAACAAATTACACCCCTCATTATGACACAGATTTGATTACATATGCATACGTTATCATATCCTCAAAATGTTACAGTAACTATTTACAGCCTCAGATAAAGACAGTAGTTTTGCTTTTCAATACTGGCATTATAAAGAGATTTGACTCTACCACTTTCAGCTGTAACTTTTCTGTCACACCAGGCCATAACTTCAGAAACCTAAATTTCTCCTATATGTTAGCTAGACAAGGACCTCTGGTGGTGCAGTGCCTAAGGCATTTGACTGCTAACCGGAAGGTTGGAGGTTCAAACTCACCAGCCACAACCATGGAAGGAACATGGGGCAATCTATTTCTGTAAAGATTTACTACCTGGCAAGTAGTATAATAGGGGTAACTGTGAGTCGAAATTGACTTGATGGCAGGGTTTTTTTTTTTTTTATGGTTAGTTAAGACACAGGCAGCCGGGAGCTCTGGTGATGCAGTGCCTAAGGCATTTAACAGCTAACCAGAAGGCTGGTGGTTCAAACCCACCAGCCACTCCTTGAAAAGAAGTTGGGCAATCTACTTCTGTAGTGATACCGCCTTGGAAACCCAAGGAGGAGTCGCTATGAGTCGGGTCCAACTCATGGGCACATAACAACAACAATAACAAGATCTTTAGCCTTTAGAGTTAGTATCCATTTGGTTTCAGTAGTTCAAAAGCTAGACAAGTCTCTTTTTAAAAAGGTGGGGTTTTTTTGTTTTCCCCATTGTTATTTACAAGTTGTGTGGCAACGAAACTAGTTCTCTCATCCTGGTAGAATCTGTTTCTGTGTTACATATGTATTCAGGAGCAGATAAAACACCAGACAACCTTTCTTGGTTCCTCCAAGAAGATGAGACATTCCCTTCTCTGGGCTGGCTTTATGGAACAGTTCTTATCATATAACCCTTGCCGTGGAGTTGATTCCGACTCATAGCCACATCTTTCTCCCAAGGAATGGCTGGTGGGTTTGAACCACCAACCTTTTGGTTAGCAGGTGAGTGTTTAACCACTGTGTCACCAAGGCTCCTTTCTTATCATATCATCTATCTCATACTCATTTTATTTCCATTCTTAAGCCCCCATTCCCCACTCTGCTAGACTGTAAATTCCTTGAAGGCAGGGAAAATTTATAGGCATTCGTATCTCTTTCTTGATTTGTGAAAACATGAAGAATGGTGTCAGGCTGATTTTTATCTTTAATTTGTTTGAAGAGCAGACAACTCTCTGACACATTGTGATATTTTAATAAGTACTGTCCTAGACTGATGGCCAAAGTCTAACATATTTGAAAAAATGACTTTTTTTTTCTGGTGATGTTTCAGTTTAGGGTTGATGGATGATTTATTTCTCTTTTCAAGTTCAGTCTGGTCCAAGTCCCAAAGGTGTCTTATGTGGCTCTTCATACTTCAGCTTCTCTATTTATTAGCCTTGCCAACTTTGATTTTAGTGGAGAAGAGATATTGGGATATTCACTTTGATGCCAATGTATAATTTTTAAAAATTCATATTGTTAAAGGATTTGAGCTGATACTTTTGACCCAATGAAGGCTCAACACTTTTTCAGCTAATTTCCCCTTTATAGTCAAAATCTAACTTACAAAACTTGCAAAAGAAGTTTGTAAGGCAGATAACCATGGATATAGCCTTGTTCTTCCTGTCCTATCTTAATGAGTTAAGGCTGTTTATGGATGATGGAACAGCTGCCAACTTCCACCCCCAGGGTGACAGCAGCTCAGTTGTGGGAGAAGTGATGCTTAAAATTTGCATATTCTCTGTATACATACAGTAGGCATATATATAGGCACATATCCTTATTAGCTCTGAAACTGACATTTCTAAAACCTACTTGCCTACTTAATTCTTTTGCAAGAAGGAGGAGTGAAGTCTAGGTGGATGTGAAAACAAGCAAGGCAGACTAGATATGCAAAGACCAGGTAGAGATAATTGCAGTAATCAAGGTGGGAGATGAAGGCAGCTAGGACAAGGATAATTGCAGTGAAGATGGAGGAAAGTAAACTTCCATTGAGATTATTTTGAGGAAAACTTAAACTGATGATGGATTGGATGAGGGAAGTGAGGGAGAAGAAAGAGTTGAGGATGAAGTTACTGCTCCTGGTTTGGACAACTAGGTGGACAATGGTGAGCATCATCCATTGAGGTAAGAAATGTAGAGATTGGTTTGAGGTGGAGAAGCAGCAGATTAGGTCAATTTTCTGGAGATCGAGTTTGAAGCAGGGCTTCAAGCCAGTTCAATCGACCCCCTGCTGAGAATTTTTGTTTCCAACTCAGATATAATGAATCAGAATCTACATTTTAACAAGATCCCCAGGTGATTCTCATCTATACATAAGATTTATAAGAATCACCAGAGTATTTATTAAAATGTAGATTCTGATTCAGTATGTTGTTGTTGTTGTTGTTATGTGCCGTCACGTTGGACCCGACTCATAGTGACCCCTGCTTGGGTTTCTGAGGTGGTATCACTATGGAAGTAGATTGCCTAACCTTCCTTCTGAGGAGTGGCTGGTGGGTTTGAACTGCCAGCCTTCTGGTTAGCAGTCAAGTGCCTTAGGCACTATGCTACCAGAGCTCCTCTGATTCAGTATATCTGTGGTGAAAAAGCAAATTCTCAGCAGAGGGTCAAACTGGAATCAACCAGTTCTCTGATCTGAAGTGCCTACAAGACACCCAGGTGGAGATGTCCAGAAAGTTGTTGGATATATAGGACTAGGTGCAGAAGAGAGATTGTCAATAAAGAGTAGGAGTCATCAGCATATAGATGTGATTGAAGCCATGGGAATAGATAAGATTTCCCAGGAAGAGAATCTCAGAACCAAACAAGGATGTGGAGGGATGTACAGAGGAAGAACAATCAGCATATAGAAAGAAAAAAGGAAAAATTACAAAGCATGGTGTTGAAAGGCATAGAAAGTAGGTCGGGGTGGCAAATACTTTTGAGACATCAAGGGAAGTATGGACTGAAAAACATCCATTAGATTTAGCAATAAGGTGATTTTGGTAAGAGCTGGTTTCTGGAGTGGTGAAGGCAACAACAAGATGGAAGTAAGGTGAGGAGTTAGTGAGAAAAGAGGAAATGGGTCTATTAAATATTCAAAAATCTTTCGAGGAGTTTGGCTGTGAAGTCAAGAAATGGGATAGAGAAATAACATCAGTGTTTTGAAAACTGTTGTGTTTTAATGGAAGAAATGTTGTGTTCAATGTTTTTGAATGCTGACAGGAAGGAAAAGCAAAGTCTGGAGATATGAGGTGGGAATGGGGTGGAGTGTGGATAGTCAATGGAGAACCTTGACAAGGCTGATAGGGATGGGTTCCAGAGCAGGACAGGAGGGAATCTTTCATTGTGACAGGAGGAAAGATGAAAACAGTATGTGTGGGAGGGGTAACTGTGTTGGTGGGTTGGAGGAAATTTTATGGTTTTTATTTTCTCTAAGAAGCAAGAGATGAAGTCATTTGCTGAGAATGACAGGGGAGATAGTGGATTCAGGTTTGAGGAAAGGAAAGAAGGTCTCAAATAGCTATTCTGAAGAATGGGAGAAGGAATCAGTGTGCTTCTAAACTCTCTCTCACTCAGTAACCAACTGTGTAAACTATTCATAGCTCATCAGAGATGCCTTTCCAGCTACACAGTGTTTAAAAGAGTATTGTGTGCAAATGTAATCTGAAAAATTACTGTTGCTAGATGATTACCCTAAAATTGAAGTAGCATATAAATAAAAAACAGGCTAAATTTGCATTTTTATAAATCAGCATTTCTTCACATTTTTAACATTCTTTAAAGAATAATCTACACAAAACATTGGCCTAAGCTACCTCTCTTAAAAGTTACAAGTTTATGTGAATGATCAGAATCCCCAGGTGTATAGTAGAGCTGACAAGGGGCAAGGTTGTGGTCACTGCTTGGTCACAGCCAGCTACCCAGAG
>NW_006921631.1:7551729-7554384 GCF_000298275.1 Orycteropus afer afer | reverse complement strand
GAGCTGTTGCATTGTGGTAAACTATGGTCAATGTCATGAGAAAAAGTGTATATGAACTGCTGTATGGAAAGTGAATTTGCTCTGTAAACCTTCACCCAAATCACAATAAAATCACAATAATAATAACAAAAAAGATTAAAGCCAAAAAAAAAAAGAGTAGCCAAACTCCATTGCTGACTCTACTCACAGCACCATGAATACAAAAACTGCCTGGTGGGCATTATGAAGAATTTTGTTCTGACTTAGTGAGGCAGATAATGTTAATATGGGCTAGACTCTCTGTGGCCAACATCAGTGGTATCTTCTCCTTTTTCTTTACTAGTAGAACCCTGACTTTGTTCACTCACCTACAAGGGGATGAGGTTTAGGCCTCAGAGGTAAGTCTTGATGAGTCCAAGCCAATCATGATAACTCCATCCCCTTTGTCTACTAGTGGATTAGGAATGGGCACAGGACACAATCCTTGTCAATGAAACTGCAAGGGTAAGTCTGCAGGATGGAGGAGGGGCTTTGGGAAGAGTTTCCCTAACCCTTGAGAACAGTGGTACAAGGAAGAGGCACACCTTTTTCTATCTCTGAATGTACTTAATACCTGGAACTATGGCAGTCATCATGGGGACTACAAGGGGAGCCAGACTAAGAGGACAAGAGGATGTGCTCAGGATGACACTGGAAAGAACTAGGTCTTTTCAGTGATATCACCTGAACTGTTAAGTTAACCAACCCTGAAGCCATCTTACCTTGGGATTTAGTGCTAGGTAGAATAGTAAGTTTTCTTTAAGCCACTTCTATTACTTGTATTCAAAAGAATCCTGATGGACCCAGTAGCACTTCTAGATGGCTTTGAGAAAGTTGGCAAATGGCAGGACTGGGCCAAGTGACTGAACTAAAGCAAGCAGTAAACTAGAAAAATGCTGAAAATAGGAAAGAAGAGTCTGCCATTCTATGAGTAAGAATCATTTTGTGAACGTTCATTAAATAAAAAGGAAAGAGGTAAGGATTCTGGTGGGAAGGAAGGAGAAATAAGATTAGAAAAAGGGGACACAGCACACAAAAAGTATGAGACAACTTCTATTCATGTCTGTTTTGCCTACTCTATTCTTCTTGGAAATGGACTATGTTGACTTTATTTCTCTAATTCCCTGTGTGTCCTTGATCATTAAGTTTTTCTTTTCAGTCTGTGGTTCATTCCCAATCTCAGATGTCAGAATTCTACTAATACACCCACTCTTCACTATCAACATGGTTAGGTTTCAAAGACTGGGTTGTGATGTGAAAACTGGCATCATGTGAAAATGGAGGATGATCATATCAGCTCACAAAATGGAAGATGAGTACATCATAACTGCCAAATTATGATATTACATAACTACAAAATCATTACATAACTGCCAAATTACATCATATAACTGTCAAACCATTGAGAATCATGGCCTAGCCAAGGTGACACATAACCTTAACCATCACAGCCAATGTTATTCTTACTTTTCATCTTGGCATTAAATGTAAAATGTGGGATAGCAGGATAGTCAGAAAAGTTGTGTAGTTCCAGGGACAGAAAAACACAAATACCAATTAATTCCTGAGGATATACACTCCATCCACAGTCAGGCGATGGCTGGCTCATTAAGTTCATTAAGTGGGCTGGCTACATTTCCCTGCTGGACTATCCCCCAGAAGGCCATCCAGACACCTCCAGGGGAGGTGGCTCATATGCTCCTACAGATTTATTTTTAATGCATTTTATTGAAATATAATTTGTGTACAATGAAATATATAAAACTAAAGTGACATGGATCAATGTTTTTTTTGTTGTTGTTTTTTTTTTTTTTTTTTTTTTTGCAGTGTTCCTTCCTCTCCCCTCCCACCCCTGGCAACCAACAAAGAAACTTTCCCTCCATATATAAACCTTTCCTTGACCCTCCACAACAACAAACTAATACTATATTTGTCCATATGTGATTGACTTATTTCACTGAGCATAATATCCTCCAAGTTTATCCATGTTATGTGGTGTTCTGCAGGCTCTACATTATTCTTTAGTGCTGCATAGCATTCCATTGTGTGTATCTACCATAGTTAGGTCATCCACTCTTCCGCTGATGGGCACATAGGTTGTTTCCATCTTTTTGCTACCGTAACTAGTGCCATGATGAACATGGGTGTGCATATATCTGTTCCTCCCCTGGCTCTCACCTCTTTAGGATATATACCTAGTAATGGAATTGCTGGGTCAAATGGTATCTTCAATTCCAGCTTTCTAAGGAATCGCCGTACTGCTTTCCACAGTGGTTGTTCACTTCACAGTGCCACCAGCAGTATATGAGAGTCCCAATCTCTCTACATCCCTGCCAGCATTTGTTATTTTCTGTCTCGTTGAACCTTGCTATCAGTGCTGGGATGAGATGGTATCTCACTGTTGTTTTGATTTGCATCTCTCTGATGGCCAGTGATCATGAGCATCTCTTCATGTGTTTGCTGGCCACCTGAATATCCTCCTTGATGAAATGTCTATTCATGTCTTCTGCCCATTTTTCAGTTGGGTTGTTAATTCCATTGCTGTTGAGGCACTGGAGTTTTCTATAAATCTTAGAGATAAATCCCTTATCAGATATATAATTACTGACAAGTATGAATTTGTTGATGTCATTTTTG
>NW_006921631.1:7497929-7550579 GCF_000298275.1 Orycteropus afer afer | reverse complement strand
TCATCTTTCACCATACCAGGAAAATTCTCTTCCAACAAATCCTCGACAATTTTCTCAGTGGTTTTATTTTTCTCTTCCTGTTCTGGAATTCTGATTACACGTAGGTTATTCCTTTTGATGGTATCCCACATGAACCTTAGGCTTTCTTCATTTTGTTCTGAACTTTTTTCTGAATGATTGCTTTCTTTCTTTTTTTTGAATGATTGCTTTCTAAAGAAGTATTGAGGTATTTGTCTTCAATCTCACTAAGTCTGTCTTCCATTGATTCAATTCTACTTCTTTGCCCATTCAATATTTCTGAAAATTTAGTATTAATCTTCTGGATTTCTATATGTAGATTTTGTGTCATTTCTAATTTTTCATTTATTTTGTTATTTTGTTCTTGTATTGTCTTTCAAAATTGTTCTAGGGTTTTCTCTGTGTTTTCCTCAGTTTTGTCAGTGTTTTCCTTGATCTGTCTCTCAATTCATTGAAGATATCTAAATAAAATTCTTTTCAATTCCTTGTCAGGGAGTTTCAATGCTGTGTCTTCCTCAGGGATGTGTTTTTGGGTCTGTACCCTGGTCCCTTGTTTCTCCTCCTTTATCTTGCTTCTTTGTGTGCACTGTGATGCTCTGTTGTCTCCAAGGCATTGTGATGTTTTTGTATTTATATTTAATTGGTGATTGTATGTTGGAGTGACTTGTCCACGATTTTCATTTTCTTTGTTTGTATGTTATCTACGTAAGTAGGGTACTGTGCTGTGCTCCTCTATTCACTAGTTGGCAGCACTTATATACTCACCATCTGTCTCCTTTCCTGTGCCTCCCATATGTCCCTGCCATCCTTGGCAAACAGAGGATATTCTTAGGTCCCTGGAATCTGAATGAGAATGCTGTCACTTTAAAATCCAAATGGCCGCTGCTTGTAAACATTCAAAATGGCTGCACCCTTAGTCATTTTAAATATCCAAAATGGCCACCACTTATAAACATTAAAAATGGCTGTGCCTTTGGTCACTTTAAATATCCAAAATAGCTGCACTTGTAAACAATCAAAATGGCTGCACCCTCTGGACAGCCAAAAGTCCACAGCTCAGGCTGTCTCCCTCATTGCTGTTTCCCTTCCTAGTTATAGGCCACCAGCATAGTCATCCCAGCATCCCTTGGTGACCAGGGCTGATCTTTAGGTCAATTGTCAGGTACCAACACCACTTGAAAATATTTAGCCTGTTGGTCCCATTAGAGTAGCTGACAGTCCACTGCTCCGACCATCTCTGTACTCACTGTTTTCATTCATATTTTTCCACTAGTCAGTGCCTAATCTGTATAGTTCCTTTCAAAGCTCAGGGCTCCAGGATTATCTTCTGTATCTCTGTCAACTGGTTTCTCTTTTCTTTGTTGAAGAGGGTTTGTGTAGCTTGTTTGCCTATTCCTCCATCTTCTAATGGAGTCCTGCTCCTACAGATTTAAAAATCATCTCCTAAATCTTCTATACAAACAATCTTCACCTTCACTATTCTGTTTTTGTTATTGGATGCTATAGTGGCTGGGCCTGGTTGAGTGGCTGGGCAGTTGGATGTAGTATTCCCCATGATGAAACTGGTAATCAACTCCATGATGGAATCTACTGCAAGCAGCTGAGTAGCTGCCTTTAGATATGTGGTCTGCTTCCCATATATAAGAAATAGCTTTGGGAATGGTCTCCAGCTTATGGCACACTTGGACCCTGCATGTAGTCATGTCATTGTGCAGCAGCATGCCATGCTCTGCCAACCTTGGCACTTACAATGGACTTGAATTAATGGCCTGCTGTGTGGTTTGGTAACATCAGGACTGTGCCCTTTACTTGTCAACCTTGGGTTTGTTAGCTTCATCAGCCAGCAGCTGAGTGAAGAAAAGCCTCGAGCTTCAGTGGTCTGGGAGCAGGAGGCAGAGCTGGACCCCAAGGTTGAGGGGCTTTCACCCAGCCCCTAGTGCATGGCACTTTGAACTTGGACTTAAAGCCTCCAAGAAAATAAACTCCTGTTTGTTAAGGCCATCCCATTTGTGGTATATTCTTGTCAGAGCAGTACCAGGTAACCAGAACAGGATATGGTACTGAGAGAGTGGGGTGCCGCTCTTGCAGATACCTAAAATGTGGAAATAGGAGTGGAGTGTGTCCTTGACCTGAGACTCTGGCAGAAAGATCCCAGCATACAGCATGAGAGATGGCAAAGGCAGAGCCAAGAGACTGGCAGAGAGATACTGGCAGAGAGACCAGCATGAGAGACAGCAGTAGCAGAGCCCAGAGACCGTCATTAAACAGCAACAGGCTTACCAGCCCACAAAGGAGAAAACCAGGTGCCATTGGGTAGGCGGCTTTCTGGTGGAGTGGGTTGCCTTCGGGCATTAATTGGTAGAAGAGACACATGAGATGGAGTAGCAGGTTGGCCAGCCCACAGAGCAAGAAAGCTGAGTGCTTTTGGGGCAGTTAGTTTTCCAGCGGAGTGGGCTGCCTTCGGCATTAATCAGCAGAAGCGGAGAGACCAAGGAAACAGGAAGCAGAACTGCCTCAGCCTTAAGGGTAGGACCATGGCCTTTGGGGGTGGAACCACCACCACCCCCTAGGTTTCAGAGAGCCAGACTATCACCAACTTGGTTCTGGAGTGTGGGGCTGCTTGTTCATGTGAGCCAGTGGGATGGAGCCATAGCTGCTGCCCAAAAGTGAGGGGGCAGGGCTGCCATGCCCAAGAGGGAGAGGAACAAGGCCTGCCAGGCCAAGGGAGTGAGGTCACCACTCAGGAACTAGGACACCCAGTAGAGGAGACCTGTACAGATACTACCCATTGAAGATCTGTACAGGTGCCAAGTTGACAAGGGGTGGAATTATGGTTGTTACGTTTGTGTGTCAACTTGGTTGGGCCTGGTTGAGTGGCTGGGCAGCTGGATGTAGTAGTCCCCAGGATGAGACTGGTAATCAACTCTATGGTGGAGTAACCAAGTAACCAGAACAGGATATAGTACTGAGAGAGTAGAGTACTGCTCTGACAGATACCTAAAATGTGGAAACAGAGATCAGAACAGAACAGAACAGATGGCTATGAGTAGATTCTAACTCATAGCAACCCCCTGTGTTACAGTGTAGCACTGTCCACAAGGTTTCCTTGGCTGTAATCTTTACAGAAGCAGATCACAAGGTCTTCTCCTGTGGAGCTGCAAGGTGGGTTCCAACCATCAACCTTTGTTTAGCACTGTACTCCTGTTCAAATGTCCCCACAAAAACTGTATTTTAATGCCTCCCCTCCCAATAACTATAAGTTAATCATACCAAAGTAGGGCTTGTCTTCACCCAAATCTGCTCTCCTTTATCAATGATAGGCTAGACAAACTGGAGCCATCTTGAAGCCTCACTTTCCTTCATTCTCCAAAGTCTCATTGCTGCTTCTTTCAAAATACCTCTCAGATTGACCTATTCTTTATAGTCCCCATTGTCTCCATCATAGCCCACATACTCACAGTTCACAACTGAACCACTCCAACTGCATCTTAGTTCATAGCCTCTGGTTCCACGTTTTCCCACTTACCACTTCCCTTATGAAGTGATGCCAGATTAATAGCTCCTAAATGCATATGTCAACATATCAGCTCCCCACCGAGGAACCTGCCTGCAATGGCTCTCAATTGCTCACTACACCAAGCCCAGTTCTTCTACAAGGGTTACAGGACCCTCCCTCCAGCATCTTTTCCTACTTTCTTCAGTCAGGTCACAGATTGAATGCTGGCAAGCACATGCATTACATTCTCCCAGCTCTGGGATGTCACCATGTTGATTGAGCATCCACAACTCTGCTTTCCTAAATCTTATGATTCTTCTAGGCCAAGCTTGGCTCTTACCTCTTCCCTGAAGACTTTGTAATCACCCAATCACTTTCTTCTTTGAACTCTCAGTACCATACTCGAATTTGTCACTATCAGTGCCCATTCTCTCTCCCTGACTATGCCGTGCTCCTTGTTGGAGAAACCAGGTCCTGTATTTCCTGGAATCCTTCACAGTGCCTACTATGTTGTTGGGTGCCATTGAGTTGATTCTGACTAATAGCCACCCCATGTGACACAGCAGACCTGCTCCACAGGGTTTCCTAGGCTGTAATCTTTAAGGAAGCAGATCAACAGGTTTTTCTCCTGTGGAGCCACTAGGAGGGTTCAAACCACTAACCTTTCAATTAGCAGCCAAGCATTTAGCTGTTGTGCCACCAGGGCTCCTTGTGCCTATTATAGGCCCATACTAAATAGAGACGAGATAAATTACTTATTAATGAATGACCAGCATGAGGTTTAAAAGGTGCCTCTTTTTTTATACTTTTAGGTTTTGAGGAGCCTGGGAAGAAAGGAGGGCAGCAATGCCACCCTGCAGCCCCTGGGAAGTCTGACATGCACTCTAGAAAAGAGCTGGTACGTGTGGAAGAATTCTGGAGTTAGGATAATCATTTTCAGCATCATTGAGCTGATCATATGTAGCAGCAAGGAACCAGAAGAAGGGGCCCAAGAGGAGGATGGGGCAGGTCAGTCGGGAACTACATTTACCACTGTGGCTTCCTCCAGTGGAGTCACTTGGTGCCAGAGGAGGTGGATGCGGCTTGTCCATCAGCATGCCAGATGAGGGGCCTCCTCCCAAAGGGACAGAGGGGATGGAGTAAGGGCCAGGGACACCGGAGACAGAGGGAGGGTACCCGGCCTTTGCGGCTTTCCCTGCTTCATACACTGTGAAGGGAGATGAAGAGCAAGAGAAATTACATGGGCCCACCCTCCACAACCCTCATACCAAAATTCCTGAGGATGCACTTAAGGAAACTCTTGGCTTTAAAGGCATGTGTGTGTGTGTGTGTGTGTGTGTTTTCTCCTAGGCTTGAATTGATTCATCAGAACAACTCTCCCCACCCCTTGGATTCCTCCAGCTCTGCTAAAAGGCAACGACATAAGGAATTACAGTGTTTAGTACCTGGCAACTGTGTAATTAAGTGGTACTGGGAGCTGTCACAGCAACATCCCCAGTGACAGTAGCAGCCCACTCTTAACCACACTGTCTGTAGGCTGCCTCAGCGCCTTTGGAAGAGGCCTAACACAAGAGCTGCCCAGGGCTGTTTCCAAGAGGACCCTGAACCTTTTCTAGTGGGATAAAGCAAGCAATGGGCTTGCACAAGACCCCCACTCTGTGATGTCAAAAGCAGAGAAAATAATCTGATCCTCCAAGAAGCTCTTAAAAATATGAAAAATACATGTGTCTCTATGCTTCAAGATGTGTTTGATTTATGGTGGGTCTTCCAAGGTTGATGCTCACATGGCCCTGGCCAGTAAGGTAAAATTGTGAATCTCCAAATGAGGACTAAGGACTAGTCCCTATTGTGGCCCATTTCATCATGGGAGTAAATAAAACTCTTCTGTGGCTTATGGTATTAAAAGGCTGCCAGTTTGCACAATCTGCTTATAAAAGGAGGAGGAGAATGACCAAAGGAGGTTCCCTCCAGTGTGAATGCCCAGGAGATAAGGCAAAAGTTTCACTTCCCAGCTTCACCATCTTGAACCTGCTTTGCTTTTCAACAATAGCATCAATGAAAATTCCAAACGTAGGAGTGATAGGTGTGGATGAAAAGCATGGAGAGGTGCATGTAGGTGAGAAGGAAGACAAGGATGGTCATCTCTGGAAGCCAGGGGCTCCCAGCAGAGGTGAGGATCTGGAATGACCAACTCTTCTGGGTGGAAGGAAAAGGAGATGGAAAAGGAACTCAGGGCACAAAGCTGTCAGATGGGGAGATGACATTTCTTTCGATCACTCTCCCACTGCCTCCCACTGGTCACTTTACTCACAGGCCTGAGGGCAGCAGCAAGAATCCGGGCAACACGGGCAGCGGATGTAACAGCAGCAGCTGTGAGGGCAGCACTGGCACCAGCAGATCCCCACCAGGACGAAGAAGAGGAAGACTCCCAGGATCACCAGACCAACAAACACCCACTCTGGAAGGACGCACAAAGAAATCCACACTCGAGGCAGCCCACCTATAGAACAGGGCACACTCTAATCTGGGTCTTCCTGTGGGAGGAGGCAAGTGGGAGGGACCTGGGGGAAAAAAGCATTTTATAACAGGGGACAGACCCTCAAAATTCATAAGGAACTCTGAGAGTGAGGAGTACAGACACCCTCCCACAGTTGAGATGTGGAAACAAGGGAAGATACCTATGCCGTATTAGGTACAACATAATGACTAGCACACAGTGATGGAGAACGGTTTACCAAATTGATTGTACTGTCAGAACAAGTAAGGGACAAGAGTATAAAGAATCCTAGTTGGGGAGTCTTACTGGGCTAAGAAATGTTAGTTTATTTTTTTAAAATTGTGATACAAATATATATAACAAAACATTTGCCAAATCAACAATTTAATATGTACAAGTCAGTGACATTAATTCCATTCATCATATTGTACAACCATCTACCACCATCCTTTTCCAAATTATTCTACCACCATTAACAGAAGCTCAGTGCCGCCTAAACAGTGACTTCCCCTGTTTTCCTCCCTCCCATTCCTGGTAACCAGTAATAAGCTTTGGTTTCTACATATTTAATACATATTTTTTGTAGTCAAGCTAATTTTGTCTATAAAGTTTAAGTCTCAAGACAAAAGTATTCCATGTCTAAATAGTCTAAACAGTCTAAATGCAGAAAATATTTAGGTGGCCCATACCCCTTATGTTTTCATCAGATTCACCTGATGATTATCCCTGTCCCACCTTGCAGGTACACAGCATCAGTGCTGAGATCAGTGCTAAGGGCTTCACAACAAACCATGGTCAAGGGAAAAAGGAGACACAGTATGAGACAGAGACAACACTGACCCCATTCCCAGTGAATTGATTTGGTATGATCACACTCAGGCTGACTAGGCTAGAAAGCTGGTACAGCCAAGGGCTCAGACCTCTGATGGATGGCAAGGCTGACGTGTGTGTGTGTGTATATATATGTATCTGGGTATATCTGTTCACTTCTGCTTTTTAACAGCTCAGCCAGAGGCTGAACATGAATTCTCATCCATTGAATTTTCATCTCATTCCATTTGCTCATCCAAAAGATCAAGAGATCTCAGACCCAAGGAAAAGGAAACAGATCCTATTTTGACTTGGATAAAAATGACTATGTCCATCAGGGACTGGTCTGAATATCATGCTTTTGGGACTTAGCTATAGGAACTGACCAGAAGTTTAAAGTGACTCATTTTGGTTGAAAACCATCTACCAAAAATTCCTTTACAAGGAGCCCCAAATACACATGCTTTTCTTGAATTTTGGTTATTAACTGTCTCTTTAATTAAATGGACATTCAGATGGAACTTGAGAATATGATGGCTGTTACATAAGGGTTTTGTAATAGTGGTAAAAATTTTTTGACATTTGTTTAAAACATAATTTCCACAGAGAGAAAAACAAACAACTTACATTTCTCCAAAGTACACACCCCACACACACTCATCCACCAGAAATGCATTCATAGTAATCAGGTCAACCTCTCTTCAGTGAGAGAATAAGAAGATCTTGTCTGGTGAGAACAGGTGGAGAACATTCATGCTGAGAACAATAGATAGTCAAGGGCATTGGCCTGGACCTTGGCAAAAACATAGTAACACAATGTGTATGTAGCCTGAGCTAGATACAGAGCCCTGAAGATTAGATGAGCTGTGTCTATCGGTGGCTACAATTTGAGTCAGGCAGTCAAGGATAAAATACTGACAAATTACCTTTGAAAAACAAAAGAATGTTATCTGTGAAAGTCTTCTTGGAGACAAGTAAGGAGAGGATTCAGGCCCTGAGAACCAGATATAAAAAATACAGTAACTCTGTCTTGGGACTGTGTAATACAGCATCTAGTTTGAAACAATGCAATATAGCACTGTCTTTTGTGATGAACGAATGCTTGCAAAATTGAGGGAAGTCTGGATAAATGGGATCATAAAGAGATACCAGTTTGTGTTTTGGGGTGAACGTCTATAAGAAGAATGTCTATATTTGGGTTTGCCAATAATGGGAAAGGACTAGAAGAATTTGTAGAAGAATAACTGTTGTTGTTATTTGCCATCGAGTCAGCCTCAACTCATAGCGACCCCTCCTTGGGTTTCCGAGGCCAGTATCACTATGGAAGTAGGAATGCCCAACCTTCCTTCCGAGGAATGGCTGGTGGGTTTGAACCGCCAGCCTTCTGGTTAGCAGTCAAGTGCCTTAGGCACTATGCTACCAGAGCTCCTAGAAGAATAACTAGTGAAGTTCAACTATGAAGACGTTGGATGTTTCTTATAACTTGAGTCAAGTCAAAACCAGTGGTCAGGAATATTATTTATCTCTCTGCTACTCTTAACTATTAGGCAGCTCTTAAACCTTTGGCAGAACTGGATCATACCATTCCTTGGATAGACTATCTCACATAGTTCATTCTTGTTTCTCTCTGAGCCTCCTTCCATTATGGACTACTTGTGCTGCACCAAACTGATACTGGGTTTGGCTAAGCTGGTGTGTTCAAATGAAGCTACACAAAAGGAGGTGTGCATTTGGGGCAGGTGTCTTTGATATATGGTCCACAGACCCCTAGTGACTTAGTGGCCTAGGAAGCCTCTGAAGTTGTATGCAAAACAATGTAGGTCTGTCAATATGTGCTTTTCAAGGTAGGAGAGGTGCATAGCTTTCATAATGCTTGAAAAAGATGTTTTGATAAAGTTATAAATGCCAATTCAGATTAATATGTTTGTACAATAATAGATGGGTACATATATAACCTAAAGAATGTAGATAAATGACGATCTGAAGGGTGCTTACAGCTATCTGGGTACAGCTGACATGCTGGCATGGGCATAGAGATTGCTGAAAATCCTGCATGCCTGACACTAAAGGACTGGTTCCCGTCTCAGCCTATTATTATTATTATTATTATTTTGGTACCTGGTTACCAAAGGAATGACATTTAAAGGCTTTTTCCAATGGATTTAGTTCATCCAGGAAAAGATCACAGACTTATACAGATAAATGTTCAAATAAATTAAAAGAGCAATTAGTGACTAATACAGAGGCCAGACAGATGGAGTGAAAGCAGATTAAGCAAACGAAGAGTTAAATGACTGAATACCTGGCATAATCTCCACAGCAAAACTGGGCAAGAGATCAGCAAGCAGCCCTGTCCTGCCTAGAAAAGGTGGAAGGAAAAGAAGGAAAGAGGTTACTTCAAAGGAAAATATAGCCTGAAGTGTGGCTCCACCTGACATCATCCCTACACAGGGCTACTGGTCCATGTTGTCTGTGGTATGAGGTATACCACCAATATGGGGCTCAGTCAGGAGACTGATCTTCCCCATCAATCTTTGGCAGCCATACCAATGAACTCTGCACCTAAAGTAGGTGTAAGCAGAAAAGGAGCTTTCTGTTCAACTATTTACAGGAGGAGGAAATCTCCGCTTCAATATGAGAAAGCCCTGCTTGAGCAGACTGACATATACCATCTCTATTCATTTATACATTATTCCCACACACTCCATTGGAAAATCAACCCATTTGTATCCAAACGTTCAATCTACATTTTCATACACCCATACACTTATACACATAGGCCTATGTCCATATAAAAACAAAAGTACATATTTGATTTTAACTCAGGCTTATATCACTACATGATTCTATTTATGTCCTAAAGATATTTCACTGATTAAAATGTTCAAATGCAAGGAAAAGATAAAGCTAGATCAGTCACACACTTCTCTACACTCTTTCTGGCTTCAGAAACACTCTGTACATATGTATACGGATGGCTTCTCCATATGGCACTCACAGCTGGCATTGTATGCGTGCAAATGCCTTATGCATTGTATGGTATAAGGGCTTAAAGGTTGATATCAGAGCCTCAAGAGCTCTGGGAGGTAAAGAGCTGTACAGGAAACAAGATGCAGGATGATGTGGGGAAGAGATGAGTCTTTCTTATTTAAAACAGCTTGATTTATAGAAAGAAAGGCTGAATGTTTTCACCATATTCTCACACCAAGGTTAATATTTGTTGTTGTTAGATGCCATCGAGTAGACTCCGACTCATAGTGACCTTATGCACACCAGAATGAAACATTGCCCAGTCCTGCAACATCCTCACAAACAGCATCATGTTTGGGTACATCATTGCAGCTACTGTGCCACTCCATCTCACAGAGAGTCTCCCATGTCCTTGTTGGCCCTCCACTTCACCAAACATGATGTCCTCCTCTAGTAATTGATCCCTCTTGATGATGTGTCCAAAGTAAGTGAGTTGAACAATGTTCTGTTGTGATCCATAGGTTTTCATTGGCTAATTTTTGGAAGTTGATTACCAGGCTTTTTTTTTTTTTTTTCTAATCTAGCAATCTTAATCTAGAAGCTCTGCTGAAACTTGTCCACAATGTGCTGGTATTTGAAATATCAGTGGCATAGTTTCTGACATCATAGCTACATGAAGCCACCATGGTATGATAAACTGACAGATAAGTGGTGGAAGGCCCTTACATCATTTCTGCCCCTGCACCAAATATTTCTATTACACTGAAGTGTTACTAAAAATTTAGTAAATTGCACTGGAAAACATCTAGCAAACTGCTCTCCTTTCAGACCTGTGATAGTTAAAAGATCACTGCAATGCCAAAGAACAATCTAAGTGCAACTGAATCCCATTTCATTTATGCATCTAGCATACACCTCTAGAACAGCGCTGTCCAATAGAAACATAATGGAGCCACACGGGTAATTTTAGATTTTCTAGTAGTCACATTAAAAAGGTAAAAAGAGACAGGTAAAATTTTTTATTTATCCCAATACGGCCAAACCACCATTATTTCAATGTATTGCACTAGCCATGTTTCAGGGGCTCCAACAACCCCATGTTGCTTCTGGACCACAGAGCTCTAGGGTACTGTGTCATTCATATGGATATGGATCATATAGAAAACAACTTTAGAGAAAAAAGTTACCCATATGAGTGGCTTATATTTTGAGTATAAAGGTTATAGTTGGTCACCAGTCCCCTCATCTCTCCAGCCAGCCCACAGAGAAGAAGTTCAAATGGATGTCAAAGAATAAGGGGTCCTCTAGGACACTAGGCAAGAGGCAAGATGTTAGGGAGAAGGGGAAAGGGATCACTGTTCAGTCTACTTCTCTTGGTTCTCCTCAACTATAAGAGGCCAGGTTGGCAAAGTTCTGGTCAGGTCTCCTGCATAAATGATAGTCCTACATTTGGAAGATCAACTGGACCAGAGTGTATCCCAAGGAAAAGGAAGCATGGTGTAGGCACCATAGGCAAGCTCTGCTTTAGGCCTTGTAAAAAGGGCTTCCTTCTTTCTGTCCTCTACCTCATGAAACTGAAGTGGTACAATGGTCTGCTTCTTGGGATGTCCTAGGAAGGACAATTTGGAGCTAGATGGGGTACTGGAGAAAAGAGTCCTGAAGGAGACTTCTCAGGCCTAAGCTTTCACAAAAGGCTTAGAGGTGCCCTTCAGGCTCACATATGGTCTAGTACAGTTTCCCAGGTAAAAAAATCAGACAAGGATTTTGGACCAAAGTTTAAGTGAGTGATTAAGAACATACATGGGCTTTATTTTGTTAACAAGACAACAGATAGCTGATCAAAGGTGATAATATGGAATGATGGTCATATCTTAAAGATATAATATTCATTGCCAGTCAATATCCAATCATCAAGAAATCAATATGCAGTGTTTTTTGGCATGCCAATCATACAATACTTACTGATTTTTTTTTTCTTTTCTCAATTTGGACAATTAGCATTTCTAAATATTTCTCTTGTTGTATCTAGCAAAATGAGAAATTCTGTTTGTGTTTACTTTCTAGTTCTCAAGCATACCAATGTTTAAACATCCCTAAATGTGCTATATAGCCCATGCCATTAATTAGACTCATAAAATTGTCATCAATGATGTAAGCTATCAATATGTAGAATCTTACAGAAAATTAGCTATGTGATAATTATTAACTATAAAACTACATATATTCAAAGGAGGATATGGTACTCATACTATTAGAGACAACATATGTTATCTTGGAAAGAGACTGGGTGGCAGGGTACTTAGGGCAGCTTGGCCATTAGTTTGCTTGGTAACTACCACCAGCAAATGACTTACTGTTTCTGGGTGCAGTGCATTGCTTGATGTGGCCCTTTTAGCCTTTGTCCTCCATTTTGTGATGTATTGAAAATCCTATTATCCTGCTTGTTTAGGGTGGTGTGGTAGTTAAGGTCATGTATCAACTTGGGTGGGCAGCTGGTAATAGTTATTCCCTATAATGACTGGCAATTGGCCTTGTGGTGGAATTTGCCATGAGCAATTGAATAGCTGCTTTTAAACTACTGATTGTTAAAATCATCCACCTGGGTTTTTTTCTGTTGGAGCAATACAGGTGGGATATATCTTGAGTCCTGCCTTGCTGGAGGTTATAACTTAAATCACCACCCTTAGCTTCCAAAAGGGTATACACATGAATCTTCTGGGAAGGTTCATCCTCCTCTTGCTCTGGTTCTGCATTTTGGCTCATCATCATCTCACCCCTGGATTTGGTACAGCAGCTGTCATTTGATCTGGTGATTGAGGTTTGTCAAACCCCAAGAATTGGAAGGATCCTCCAGACCTACTTACAGACTTGGGACTTGCCAGCTAGCTTGCTAGGCTAGCGCCCTAGCCTCCACCACCACTACATGAGATGATCCCTTGGGTGTCTGTGAGTTCTGTGAGGTGTTACAGTGAAACACGGAACCCTAATATGGGGAAATTACTGAGAAGAGGAGGAGGAGTTAATGTCTGAAATGATGGAGTGGCATAGTAGTTTGGACATTTGGGACATCTTTAACCTCCACCTCATGGAGACCAGCCTTGTTCTGATATTTCTAAGATAAATTGTTCAAACACTAGGTCTCATTGTTCTCATTATTAAAATGAAAGGGTTGAATGAGATGGCCTACAATTAGGGTGACCATATACCTTGGTTTTCTTGGGGGGACAGTTTTGGTTTATGACTATTATACTGAAATAACTATTAATATTTGTTGGTATTTGAAATACCGGTGGTACAGCCTCCAGCCTTACAGTACCATGCAAGCCACCACAGTATGAAAAACTGACAGACACCTGGTGGTATCTTATGCATCAGTGAACTGAAATGGACTGTTTTTGACCATTCTGAATCAAACAATCATATGATCTATTACTCTGGGAATGGAAAATTGAAGAGGAATGGTGTCACATTCATTGTTACAAAAAGTGTTTCAAGATCTATCCTGAAGTACAATGTCAGAGATAGGATAATATTCATACACCTACAAGGAAGACCAGTTAATACCACTATTGTTCAAATTTACACACCAACCACTAAAGCCAAAACCAAAAAAAAAAAAAAAAAAACAAAACTCACTGCCATCGAGTCGGATCCAAACTCACACAGTGACCCCTCTTTGTGTTTCTGAGGCAGTATCACTATGGAAGTAGATTGCCCAATCTTCCTTCCAAGAAGTCGCTGGTGGATTTGAACCACCTAGCAGTCAAATGTCTTACACATATGCCTTTTTTAGTAAAGCCAAAGATGAGGAAATTAAAAATTTTTACCAACTTCTGCAGCCTGAAATCGACCAAACATGCACTCAAGATCCATTGATTATTACTGGTGACTGGAATGCAAAGGTTCAAAACAAAGAAGAATCACCAGTAGTTGGAAAATATGGCCTTGGTAACAGAAATGATGCCAGAGATCACATGATAGAATTTTGCAAGACCAACGACTTACCCATTACAAACACCTTTTTCAATAACATAAATGGTGGCTATACACATGGACCTCCTCAGGTAGACTACACAGGAATCAGATCGATTACATCTGCGGAAAGAGGTAATGGAGAAGCTCAATATCTTCCACCAAAACAAGGCCAGGAGGTGACTGTGGAACAGACCTCAACTGCTCATATACAAATTTAAGTTGAAGCTGAAGAAAACTAAAACAAGTCTATGAGAGCCAAAATATGACCTTGATTATATCTCACCTGAATTTAGAGACAATGTGATTTGACACATTGAACACCCATGACCGAAAACCAGAATTGTGGGATGATATCAAGAACATCATCCATGAAGAAAGCAAAAGGTCATTAAAAAGACAGGAAAGGAATAAAAGACCAAAATGGATGTCAGAAGAGACTCAGAAATTTGCTCTTGAACAGAGAGTACTTAAAGCAAATGGAAGCAATGACAAAATAAAAGAGCTGAACAGAAGATTTCAAAAAGCAGATCGAGAAGACAAAGTCACTTATAATGAAATGTGCAAAGACCTAGAGTTAGAAAACCAAAACCAAAAACCAAAGAACACACTTGGCATTTCTTAAGCTTAAAGAACTCAAGGAAAAATCCAAGCCTCAAGTTGTAATATTGAAAAATTCTATAGGTAAAATATTGAATGATGCAGGAAGCACCAAAAAAATAAAAAATGGAAGGAATACACAGAGTCATTGTCCAAAAAGAATTGGTCAATGTTCACATGATAAAGAACCAATGATACTGAAGGAAGAAGTTGAAGCTGCACTGAAGGAATTGGCAAGAAACAAGGCTCCAGGAATTGATGGAATACCAGTTGAGATGTTTTAACAAATGGATATCACACTAGAAGTACCCACTTGGCTATGCCAAGAGATTTGGAAGACAGCTACCTGGCCAACTGACCGGAAGAGATCCCTATCTGTACCCATTCCAAAGAAAGATGATCCAAAAGATTGTGGAAATTATCTAACAGTATCATTAACATCACACACAAGTAAAATCTTTCTGAAGATAATTCAAAAATGACTGCAGCAGTATATTGACAGGTAACTTCCAGAAATGCAAGCTGGATTCAGAAGAGGATGTGGAACAAGGGATATCATTGCTGATGTCAGATGGATCTTGGCTGAAAGCAAAGAATACCAGAAATATGTTTACTTGTGTTTTACCAATTATGGATAACATTGAGAAGAATGGGAATTCCAGAACACTTAATTGTGCTCATGAGGAACCTATACACAGACTCTTGAACAGAACAAGGGAACCTATATATAGTTGCTGGAACAGAACAAGGGGATACTGTATGGTTTAAAATCAGGAAGGGTATGTGTCAGGGTTGTATCCTTTCCCCATACTTTGAATTCAATCTGTATGTTGAGCAAATAATCTGAGAAGCTGCATACACGAAGAAGAACATGACATCAAGATTGGAGAAAGACTCATTAACAACCTGCACTTTACAAATGACACAACCTTGCTTGCTGAAAGTGAAGCTTGAAGCACTTACTGATGAAGATTAAAGACTGTAGTCTGCAGTATGGATTACAAATACCTTATCATAAAGAGAACAAAAATCCTCACAACTGGCCCAATAAGCAGTATCATGATAAATGGACAAAAGTTTGAAGTTGTCAAAGATGTCTCTTTGAAGGCTAAGGTGTGCCTAACCAAAGCCATAGTATTTTCAATAGTCTCATATGCATGTGAAAGCTGGACAATGAATAAGGAAGACTAAAGAAGAGTTACTTTTGAATTGTGGTGTTGGCAAAGACTGAAAGTACCATGGACTGCCAGAAGAACAAACAAATCTGTCCTGGAAGAAGTGCAGCCGTAATGCTCCTTAGAAGCAAGAATGGCCAAACTTCATGTCACCTACTATGGTCATGTCAGAGGGAACCATTCCCTGGAGAAGGATATCATGCTGGTAAAGTGGAGGGTCAGCAAGAAAGGGGAAGACCCTCAACAAGATGGACTGACACAGTGGCTGCAATGATCAGCTCAAGTATAACAAGGATTGTGAAGATGGTGCATGACTGAGCAGTATTTCTTTCTATTGTACATAGGGTCACTATGATTCAGAGCCGACTCGATAGCACTTAACAATAACAACTATTAATAGCACACATTTTTACTCTCAAAAGCATCCTAGTTTAGACAGTTCATTATATGGTCACCTTTTCTATAACATTTCTATTTCTCAAATCCTAATACTCAATGATTAGAGTTGAAACTCAAATGACTATGGGACCAGCAGGTAATACAAACGAGTGAAGCTGGCCAGATGTAATACAATGGGTGTGACAAACTGCAGGTTAAATGTCTTCTGTTTAGGGGATGACTGCTACTCATCTTCAGCCAATTATTGTCCCATAAGAATGTGTCCTCAGGGGTACAGGTCATTAATCCTAATATTCACAATTAGCCAGAATCCCAGTTCTATATGACACACCCTAATTTTCAAACGTTGACAACTAATTCAAATTAATTTTAAATTTATTTATTTTATTATTGTTGAGAATATACACAGCAAAACATACACCGATTCAATAGTTTCTATACATACCATTTAGTGACACTGATTACATTCTTTGAGTTATGCAGTGATTCTCACCCTCCTTTTCTGAGTTATTCCTCCCCCATTAACACAAATTCACTGCCCCCTAAGGTTCCTATACAATCTTTTCAGTTGCTGTTGTCAGTATGATCCCATATAGTTAAAAGAGTGTAATTCTCAAAGCAGACATTTTTTACTACTTAAGCTAAATTATTGTTCAGTTTTAAGAAGACTTCACGGGAAGTTTCTAGTTTAAGGAAGAGTTTCAGGGGTTCATCCAACCTCATGGCAATTCTCATGGAATCCTGCATTCCATGAGATTTTGAAATTCTGGTCTGCATTTCCCCCATGTTGATCAGGATTCTTCCGTAGACTCTTTCATCAAAATGTTCAAAGCCACCATCCAGTTCCTCTGATCTCATGGCAAAGGAGGCAGTTGTTCATACAGCGTACATTCCATATCTTCCTCCTATTCCTGATTCTCCTTCTTCCTCTGTTGCTCCAGGTGAAGAAAGACCAAGTGTTGTGCCTTGAATGCCCCACTTGCAAGCTCTTAAGACTCCAGACACTACGCAACAGACCAGGAATTAGAACAGGAGCACTAAACACATTATTAGGGCAATTAACTGGGATGTCCTATGAAACCATGACCCTAAACCTCTAAACCAAGAAACCAAATCTCATGGGGTTTTTGGTTGTATATGAGCAGCCTCAGCAGACTCTTTGTCACTGTTGTAAATGTATCTATCATAAAACTTTTCCCAGTTCAACTTTTTATAGGTATACAACTTATTGACAGCAATTATAACTTTCATCTGTACAACTCAACCCTTAATGAGATTGTTCTGTCACTGTTAACCCCCTATTTCCTCCTTGTCTTTTTATATATGTGAGGTCATAAAATATTTGTCCTTTTGTGACTGACATTTCACTCAGCATTATGTATTCCAGCTCTATCCATATCAAAGCATATTTCAAAACTTCATTTTTCCTACTGGTTGAGTAGTATTCCATTGTATGTATGTACTACATTTTGTTAATCCATTCATCTGTTGATGGGGATTTAAGTTGTTTCTACCTTTTGGCTATTGTGAATAGTGCTGCAGTGAACAATAGTGTACAAGTCTCTGTTTGAGTCTCTGCTTTCAAGTCTATTGGATATATACTTAGAAGTGAAATTGCTGGGTCATATAGTAGTTCTATTTTCAGTTTTTTTCAGGAACTACCACACTGTTTCCCACAATGGCTGCACCACTTTGCATTCCCACCAGCAATGGGTAAGAATTTAAATTTCCCTACATCCTCACCACATTTGTTATTTTCTGTTTTTTTTTTTTATTTTTTTATTTTTCTCTTTGCCATCTTAGTGGGGATTAAATGTTATCTTGTGGATTTTTTTATTTGAATCTCTCTGGTGGCTAATGACAATGAACGTCAAACACATTACCATGTGTTTGGTGGGCCATTTGAATGTCCTCTTTGGTGATATGTCTTTTAAGTCCTTTGCCCATTTTATGATCGCATTATTTGTCTTCCTGTTGTTAAGCTGCCAAAGTTTTATATATCGTTTGGTTATACGACTCTTGTTGGATATGTGGTTTCTAAAGATATTCTCCCAATCAGTAGCTTGTCTTTTCACCTTTTTGGTAAAGCCTTTTGATAAATAAAAGTTTTTAATTTTTAGGAAGTCCCATTTATTTATTTTGTCTTTTGATGTTTGTGCTTTTGTTATTTTAGATAATCCATCGTTAAATGCTAAGCCTGACAGCATTGCCCTGCTTTATCTTTTAAGAATTTTATGGTTTAGTTTGTATATTTTGGTTTTAGTGTTGGGAGGAGCTCTGGTAGCATAGTGGCTAAAGCACTTGACTGCTAACCAGAAGGCTGGCGGTTCAAACCCACCAGCCACTCCTCGGAAGGAAGTTTGGGCAATCCTACTTCCGTAGTGATACTGCCTCGGAAACCCAAGGAGGGGTCGCTATGAGTCGGGGGTCGACTCGACGGCACACAACAACAACAACAACAACAACAGTCCACTGTGCATTTGTTCTTGTGTATGATGTGAGATACAGAACCTGTTTCACTGATCTGCATGTGAAAATCCCATTTTCCCAGCACTATTTGTTGAAGAGATTTTTTTCATCAAATAGACTTGGTACCCTTGTCAAAAGTCAGTTGACCATAGATGTGTGGGTTTATTTCTGGACTATCAGTTCTTGTCCATTGGTCTATGTGTCTATTGTTATACAAGTACCAGCCTGTTTTGATTAGTGTACAGTATCAGCTGTATAGTATATTTTAAAATTAGGAAGTATTTAAAATTAGCTATCCAGGGCTTTTGATATTCCATATAAAGTCAAGGACTAGTTTTTCTGTTTCTGTTAAAAAAAAAAAAAAAAACTGTTGGGCTATTGATTAGGATTGCACTGAATCTATGTATTTCTTGGAGTAGTAGTGACAACTTAATAATAGTAAATCTTTTAATCCATGAACATGGGACATCTTTTCATTTACTTGTCTTCTTTAATCTCTTTTAGCAGTGTTTTATAGTTTTTATCACATAAGTCCTTCCCATACTTGGCTAGATCTTCTATTTTCATAGATATTAGGTCTTCTATTTTCATAGATATTATTGTAAATGTAATTTTTTCCCTAATTTCTCTTTTAGATTTTTCATTGCTGGTGCATAGAAACCCAACTGATTTTTTGTTTGTTGATCTTTGCTGCAACTTTGCTAAAGTCCTCTATTACCTCTAGAAGTTTTCTTGTGGACTCTTTGGGATTTTCTATATATAGGATCATATCATCCATGACTAGAAATATTATTACTTCTTTTTTTCCAGTCTGGATGCCTTTTATTTCTTTTTCTGCCTTATTGCTCTGGCTAGGACTGCTAATACAATATTGAATAAAAGTGGTGAGCATGGACATCTTTGCCTTGTTCCTGATTCCAAGAGGAAAGTTTTCAGTCTTTCTCTGTTAAGTATAATACTGCCTGTTAGCTTTTTATATATGCCCTAAATCATGTTGAGGAATTTCCCTATTATTCCAATCTTTTTTTCAAAAAAGACTGTTTTTTTTTCCCTTTATTCTTTTGATGTGGTGTATTACGTACACTGATTTTCAAATATTGAACCATCTTTGCACTCCTGGAATAAATCCCACTTGGTCATGGTGTATGATTCTTAATATGCTGTTGGATTTTGTTCACTAGTATTTCATTGAGGATTTTTTTCATCTATATTCATAAGAGATATGGGACTGTAGTTTTCTTATGGTGTCTTTCTCTAGTTTTGGTATCAAGGTTATACTTGCTTCATAGAATGAATTAGGGAGTTTCCCTTCCTTCTCTGTCTTTTGGAAGAGTTTAAACAGTATTGATGTCAATATTTCTCTGAATGTTTGGTAGAAGGTCCCAATGAAGCCATCTGGTCCAGGTTTCTGATCTCTGATTCAATCTCTTCACTTGTGATGGATTTGCTAAAACTTTCTGTTTTCTCTGAGTCAGTTTGAGTAGGTTGTGTGCTTCTAACAACTTGCCTATTTCATCTAGGTTATCAACTTTGTTGCTATACAGCTGTTCAAATATTCTGTCCTAATTCTTTTTATTTCTATTGAGTCAGTCACAATGTCCACTCTTTCATTTCTTATTTTGATTATTTAAATCTTTTCCTCTTTTCTTTATCAGTCTAACTAATGACTTGTGAGGTTTTTTTTTTTTTTTTTTTAATCTTTTCAAATAAGCAACTTCTGGTTTTATTGATTCTCTCTTTTGTTTTTCTGTTTTCAATTTTATTTATTTCTGCTATGATCTTTGTTATTTCATTTCTCCTGGTAGGTTTAGGCTTAGTTCACTTTTCTTGTTCTAGTTCCTGGAGTTGCTGTGTTAGGCTGTCAATTTGAGATCATTCTCCTTCTGCCATGTAGGTATTTATTGCTGTGTTTCCCTCTCATTACTGCCTTTGCTGTATCACATAAATTTTGGTACGTTGTGCTTCATTTTCATTTGACTCTAAGAAACTTGTGATTTTCCCCTTGAAAAAATTTCTTCCTTGAACAAAAACAATTCTTTTCTTTCAGGTTTTTGTCTCTTTTTTTCCTGTTACTGATTTCTAACATCCCTCTATTGTGCTCAGAGAAACTACTTTGTATGATTTCAATCTTTTTAAATTTATCAAGACTTCCATTGTGAGCTAATACATAGCTTATCCTGGAGAATGGCCCATGTGCATTGGAGTAGAATATATATTGTGCTGTTTCAGGTAGAGTGTTCTATATAAGGCATTACATCTGTTGTTGTTAGGTGCAGTTGAGACAGTTCTGACTCCTAGCAACCCAATGTACAAAAGAACAAAACACTGCCTAGTCTTGTGCCCTCCTCACAATTGTTGCTGGTTTTGAGCCCAGCCACTTTATCAATCCATTTCATTGAGGGTATTCTGTTTTGCTGACCTTCTATTTTACTGAGAATTATGTCTTTCTGCAGGGACTGGTCTCTCTTTGTAACATGTCCCAAGTTTGTGAGACAATGTCTCACTACTCCTGCTTCTAAGGAGCACTCTGGCTATACTTCTTCCAAGACAAATTTGTTCAGTTTTCTGGCAGTCCATGGTCTATTCAGTATTCTTTACCAACACCATAATTCAAAGGCATCAATTTTTCTTTAGTCTTCCTTTTTCACTGTCCAGCTTCCATATGTATATTGTTGTTGTTGTTGTTGTTATGTGCCATCGAGTCAGCCCTGACTCATAGCGACCCCTCCTTGGGTTTCTGAGGCAGTATCACTACGGAAGTAGGATTGCCCAAATATTAGGCAATTGAAAATATTATGGCTTAGTTCAGATGGACCTTAGTCCTCAGAGTGACATCTTTTTTTTTAACACTTTAAACAGGTCTTTTGCAACAGATTTGCCCAATGAAATAAGTCCTTTGATTCCCTGATTGCAACTTCCATGGGCATTGACTGTGGGTCTAAGTAAAATGAAATCCTTGACAACTTCAATATTTTCCATTTATCATTATGTTGCTAATTGGTCCATTTATGAGGATTTTTTTTCTTTATGTTGACGTGTAATCCACATTAAAGGCTGTAATCTTTGATCTTCATCAGTAAATGCTCAAGTCCCCTTTGCTTTTAGCAAGCAAGGTTGTGTCATCTACATATTTCAGGTTGTCAATGAGTTTCCTTCAATCCTGATGCTGCTTTCTTCTTCATATAGTCCAGTTTCTCTGATTATTTGCCCCACATACCAACTGAACAAGTATAGTGAAAGGATACAACACTGATGAACACCCTTCCTGATTTTAAACCACACAATATCCCCTTTTTATTGTTTGAAGCACTGCCTCTTGGTGTATGTATAAGTTCGTCATGAGTACAATTAAGTGTTCTGGAATTCCTACTCTTTGCAATGTTATTCATAATCTGTTATGATCCACACAGTCAAATATCTTTGCACAGTCAGTAAAACACAGCTAATTATCTTTCTGGTATTTTCTGCTTTCAGCCAAGATCCATCTGGTATCAGCAATGATATCGCTCATTCCATGTCTTCTTCTAAATTCACCTTGAATTTCTGCCAGTTCCTTGTTGATGGACTGCTGCAATCATTCTTGAATTATATTCAGCAAAATTTTATTTACTTGTGCTATTAATGATCTTTCTTGATACTTTCAGCATTCTGTTGAATCTCCTTTCTTTGGAATGGACACAAACATGGATTTCCAGTCAGATGGCCAGGCAGATATCTTCCAAATTTCCTGGCATAAATGAGTGATAGCTTCCAGTATTGCATCTGTTTGTTGAAACATCTCAATTGGTATTCTGTCAATTCCCGGAGCCTTGTTTTTTGCTAATGCCTGGAATGGCTGAACTGACCAATTCTGTTTGTATGGTGATTCTGTGTATACCTTCTGTCTTCTTTTGATGCTTCCTACATTGTTCAATACTTTGGCCATATTATAATATTGCCAACTTGAAGCTTGAATTTCTTTCTTCAGTGTTTTCAGCTTGAGAGATGCTGAGCATGTTCTTCCTTTTTGGTCTCCTAACTTCAGGTTTTTGCACAATTCATTATACTTTACTTTGTCTTCAAAGTATATTTTACTTTGTTTGCTCATTTTCTTTGAAGTTTTCTCTTCAATTCTTTTATTTCATCATTTCTTCCATTCACTTTAGCTACTTTCCACTCAAGAGCAAGGTTCAGAGTCTCCTTTGACATCCATTTTGGTCTTTTCTTTCTTTCTGCTCTTTTTTTCACTCATTCTATATCAATTTTTTATTTTTTATTTTTGCAGTGTTTCCTCCCTCTCCTTCCCTCCCACCCCTGGTAATCAACAAAGAAAATTTCCCTCAATATATAAACCTTTCCTTTACTTTTTACAATAATGAACTAATACAGTATTTGTCCTGTGATTGACTTATTTCACTCAGCATAATGTCCTCCAAGTTCATCCACATTATGTGGTGTTTTGCAGATTCTACATTATTCTTTAGTGCTACATAGTACTCCGTTGTGTCTTATGTACCATAGTTTGGTTATCCATTCTTATGTTGATGGACACCTAGGTTGTTTCCATCATTTTGCTATTGTTAATGGTGCTGTGGTGAACATGGTTGTGCATATATCTGTTCTTGTCCTGGCTCTCACTTCTCTAGGATATATACCTAGTAATGGGATTGCTGGGCCAAATGGTATTTCTAATTCCAGCTTTTTAAGGAATCATCTTACAGTCCCACCAGCCGTGTATGAGAGTCTCAATATCTCCACATCCTCACCAGCATTTGTTATTTTCTGTCTTGTTGAACTTTGCCATTAGTGCTGGGGCGAGATGGTATCTCAATGTTGTTTTGATTTGCATCTCTCTGATGGCTAATGATTGTGAGCATTTCTTCATGTATTTGCTGGCTGCCTGAGTATCTTCTTTGATGAAGTGTCTATTCATGTCTTCTGCCCATTTTTAATGGGATTGTTAATCCTTTTTGTTGTTGAGGTGTTGAAATTTTCTATAAATTTTAGAGGTAAGTCCTTGTCAAATATGTCCTTGCCAAATATTTTTTCCCAATCTGTAGGTTCTCTTTTGACTCTTTTGGAGAATTCTTTTGAAGCAATAAAAATGTAATTTTTAGAAGGTCCCATTCATTTAGTTTATCTTCTACTGTTTCTGCATTTTGGGTTATGCTTGACAGTCTATTTATGCCATAAATTCCAAACAAAAACACACTGCCACTGAGTCAGATTCAACTCATAGCGACCCCTCCTTGGGTTTCTGAGGCACTATCACTACAGAAGTAGATTGCCCAACCTTCTTTCTGAAGAGTTGCTGGTGGGTTTGAACTGCCAGCCTTTTGGTTAGCAGTCATGGCACTATGCCACCACCCCTAAATTTACCCCTATTTTTTTTCTTGAGGAACTTTATAGTTTTAGGTTTCACATTTAAGTCTTTGATCCATCTGGAATTATTTTTTGTGTATGATGTGAGGTATGGATCTTCTTTCATTTATCTGCAAATAGATATCCAGCTTTGCCAGCACTGTTTGTTAAAGAGACCATCTCTTCCCCATGTAATGGATTTCAAACCTTTGTCAAAAATCAGCTGACCATAGGTCAATGGATCTATTTCTGTGTTCTCAACTCTGTTTCACTGGTCTATGTGTCTGTTGTTGTACCAGTACCAGGCTGTTTTGACTAATGTGGCTGTACAGTAGGTTGGTTTTTTTTTTTTTTTTTTTTTTTTTTGTGATTTCAGTGAACGTTGATAGAGCAAATTCACTTTCCATATAGCAGTTCACTCAAATCACACACACACACAAAAAAAAAACAAAGCTACTGTACAGCTTCTTCCGTGTCCATCCCTCAGTGCATTCCTGCCCCGAGCGGTTGTACATAAACAGCCCTTCTTTCTCCCATGATTGTTCTCTCCAAGGAGTATATCTACCTTGGGTAAATGTTCAACTCATATGCCTATCTTTTGTTTGGCTGGAAGCCATAGGTGTGGGTTCAATTCCAGACCTGAAGGGCAGCTAGGGGCCATAGTCTCAGTGTTTCCACCAGGCTCTATCAGACCAGAAAATCTGGTCCCCCCCCCCTTTTTTTTTCTTTTCCAAATGATTTTGAGTTTTGTTCCACATTGTTCTCCTTCTCTGTAACTAGGATCTCCTATATAGATCTCCCTCTGAGTGGTTGACAGTGGTAGCTGGGCACCATCTAGTTCTTCTGGTCTCATAGTCAGCTGTAAAATAGGTTTTGAGATCTGGGAGTGTGAGACTTCCTACTTTGTTCTTCTTAATAGTGTTCTGCTTATCTGAGGTCTCTTTCCTTTCCATATAAAATAGTGATTGGTTTTTCCATATCCTTAAAGAATCTTGATGGGATCTGGATTGGGATTGCATTGAATGTATAAACTGCTTTGGGGAGTACTAACATTTTCACAGTGTTCAATGTTCCCATCCACGAGCATGGTATGTTCTTCCATTTATGTAGATCTCTTATGGTTTCTTGGAGTAGTGTTTTGTAGTTTTCTTTGTACAGGTCTTTTGTGTCCCTAGTGAGATTTATTCCCAAGTATTTTATTCTTTTGGTAGCTATTATAAATGGTATTGATTTCCCTTCCAGCAAGCTTGAGAAATCCAACTGATTTTTGTGTTGATCTTGTATCACATCACTATGATAAATCTCTTAATTATTTCCCGCAGTTTTTTTGTTGAATCTCGTGTTTCTTACATATAGGATCATATCATGAGCAAATAAGGATAGCTTTACATCTTCCTTGACAATTTGGATGCCATTGGTTTCTCTTTCTTGCCTTATTGCACCGGCTAGGACTTCCAATACAACGTTGAATAGAAGTGGTGATAGAGGTTATCCTTGTCTGGTTCCTGTTCACAAGGCGAATGGTTGCAGTCTCTCTCCATTGAGAATAATGTTAGCTGTTGGTTTTGCATATATGCCTGCAGTGTAGTGAGCTGCATGTTATGTCTTTTCTAGCTATAGGGATATAGGTAATCCCCACCAAATTACTGGGGGGACCATAGAAATATGTGTCAACTTGGCTGGGCAGCTTGTAGTGGTTATATCCTATAATGAGACTGGCAGTTAACTCTGTGGTGGAATTTGCCATTAGCAACCGAGTAGCTGCTATTCAACTCCTGATTGTTAAGGTCATCCATGTGGGGTATTTCTGTTGGAGCAGCATGAAGTAATCTTCTGGGAAAGTTCCTCTCTCTCAGGTAGGTGGAACTCTGATGTTGAGATTGGTTAGTTTTGCCACTCTGCTGGGTTTAAAATAAGCCCTCCTAGAGGCAGAAGGGGAAATCTCATTGCCAGCTGAGAGAGACACCTGGCTGAGAGAGACACCTGGTTGAGAGAGTTGCCTGGCTGAGAGATGGTGGGAGTGGAACCAAGAGGCATGGGACAGAGTGGCAGGCTTACCTGGCCTGCAGAGGCAGAGGCCAAGCCAAGAGGCCAAGGGCCAGAGAGGTATGTCTAAGTGCACAGCAGTGAGAAGACTGCCCTGATTGAAGAACTGTATCCAGAGCATGTTCCTGAACTTGAATTGTAGCCTGTTGCTTGCCTAATAAACCCCATAATCTGTGAGCTCTGTGTGGCCACTGCAGCGAATTACTGAACCCAGCAAAGAGGAAGTGGGTGCCAAGGGAGGGATGGTTGGTGTCAAGGTTGGTAAGATGGCTGGAGGGTGGCAGCATGTCTGGTCTCATAGGAACAGGACTTGGGCTGCTGATGGTGATTCTGTCTTCCTCTTGTGAAGTTAGAGGAAGTCAGAAGATGCTGCATCCTTGCCCCTTTAGCAATGCCCTTTATTATGTTGAGGAATTTCCCTTCTATTCTTATTTTGCTGAGCGTTTTTATCAGGAATGGGTGTTGGATTTTATCATCTGCCTTTTCTGCATTGATTGATATGATCACGTGGTTCTTTTATTTATGTGATAGGTGACGTTAATTTTTTTTTAATGTTTTTTTAATGTTGAACCATTCTTGAACCCTACTGGTCATAATGTATTATATTTTTTTTATATATGTTGTTGGAGTCTGTGGCTAGGATTTTTTGTTAATGCATTTTATTGAAATATAATTTATGTACAGTGAAATACACAAAACTAAAGTGACATGGGTCAATGCTTTTTTTTTTTTTTTGCAGTATTCCCTCCCTTCCCCTCCCCTTCTACCCCCAGTAACCAAGAAAGAAAATTTCCTTCCATGCATAAACCTTTCCTTGACTTTCTACAATAATGAACTAATACTATATTTGTCCTTCTGTGATTGACTTATTTCACTCAGCATAATGTCCTCCAAGTTCATCCATGTTATGTGGTGTTTTGCAGATTCTAAATTATTCTTTAGTGTTGCACAGTATTCCATGGTGTATATGTACCATAGTTTGGTTATCCATTCTTCTGTTGATGGACATCTAGGTTGTTTCCATCTTTTTCCTATTGTAAATAGTGCTGTGATGATTGTAAATAGGTGTGCATATATCTGTTCTTGTCCTGACTCTTACTTCTTTAGGATATATACCTAGTATATATCTGGGTCAAATGGTATTTCTAATTTCAGCTTTTTAAGAAATCGCCATACTGTTTTCCACAGTGGTTATATCATTTGACAGTCCCACCAGCAGCATATGAGAGTCCGAATCTCTCCACATCCTTGGTAGCGTTTGTTATTTTCTGTCTTGTTGAATTTTGCCATTAGTGCTGGGGTGAGATAGTATCTTATTGTTGTTTTTGATTTGCTTCTCTCTGATGGCTAATGATCGTGAGCATTTCTTCATGTATTTGCTGGCTGCTTGAATATCCTCTTTGGTGAAGTGTCTATTCATGTCTTCTGCCCATTTTTTAATTGGACTGTTAACCTTTTTGTGGTTGAAGTGTTGGAGGGGTCTATAAATTTCAGAGATAAGTCCCTTGTCAGATATGTAATTATTGACAAGTATGAATGATGTATGAATGACAATATGATTCAGTTCTACTCCTTTGTCCGTTCAACGTGTTATCGATACTGTTATGTGCTTTCCTGTGGTGTTGATTTCTTTGTTCCATATGATTTTCTGTGCTGAATTCATTTTGCTTTATGAATGGTGTTATCATTTCCTTTGTTGCTATTGTTTTAGTATGTGCTAAATATTTGTGCTGGTCCTCTTTTATTTCGATGTTAAGGTTTATCATTTTTCTTTAAGGTTATCCTGTGATTTATAATTTTCTTCCCTAGTTTAGAACAGTCCATTCTATCTTGTAGTTGTCTTGACCTCCCTATCATTTAGAAGTTCTGTAACTATACATTTTTTCCCTTGTTTTTGGTTTGTAGTTGTCCTCATTTGTCAATTGATGTCTCTGGTTCCCTGTTTACAATCTTGTAGGCTTATTTACTTTGGATACTTCCATAACTGGGTTGATTTCTGGGTTATGTCATCATATGTGTTAATGGTTAGTCATTGTTTGCTCTTGTTGGTTCTCTGTCCAAAGGACTCCCTTTAGATCTCTTGTAAGGTTGGTCTGGTTTTAACAAATTCTCTTAATTTCTGCTTATCTGGAAATGTTTTAATTTCACTATCATATTTGAGGGACAATTTTGTTGAGTATATAATGCTTGGTTGGAAATTTTTCTCTTTCAGGGTTTTACACATACCATCCCATTGTCTTCTTGCCTGAATGGTTTCTGCTAAGAACTCTGAGCTTAGTGTTATTGGCTGCCCTTTGTAGGTAACTTTTCGTTTTTCCTGTGCTGCTTTCAGGATTCTTTCTTTGTCTTTGGTTTTGGTGAGTTTGATGATGATATGTCTTTGTGATTTTCTTTCAGGGTCTATCCTGTTTGGGGTTCATTGGACTTCTTGAATGGATATATTCTCATCTTTCATCATCCCAGGAAAATTCTGTTTCAACAAATCTTTGACAATTTTCTCTAGGGTCTTATTTGTCTCTTCCTGTCTAGAATTCCGATTATGCTTGGGTTATTCCTTTTGATGGTATCTCACATGAACCTTATTCTTTCTTCATTTTGTTTTGATCTTTTTTCTGATTGATGCCTTTTCAAAGATGTATTCAGGTATTTGCCTTCACTCTCACTAATTCTGTCTTTCATTGATTCAGTTCTACTCCTTTGCTCATTCAATGTGTTACCTATTTCTGAAAATTTAGTATTAATCTTCTGGATTTCTGTCTGTAGATTTTGTTTCATTTCTAATTTTTCATTTATTTTGTCATTTTGTTCTTGTATTGTCTTTTTGAAATTGTTCTTGGGTTTTCTCTGTGTTTTCCCCAATTCTGTCAGTGTTTTCCTTGATCTGGCTCTCAATTTGTTCAAGGTACCTAAATATAATTCTTTTGAATTCCTCATCAGGGAGTTCCGATGCTGCATCTTCTTCAAGGATGTATTTTGGGTCTGTATCTTATTCCCTTGTTTCTCCTGGCTTATCTTGCTTCTTTATGTGGACTGTGATGCTCTGTTGTCTCCGAGGCATTGTGATGTTTTTGTGTTTATATTTAATTGGTGATTGTATGTTGGAATGATTTGCCCATGATTTTCATTTTCTTTGTTTTTATGTTATCTATGTAAGTAGGGTACTTCTCTGTGCTCCTCCATTTGCTGGTTGGCAGCACTTATACACTCACCACCTGTCTCCTTTCCTTTTGTCAGCCTCCCGTATGTTCCTGCCATCCTTGGCAAAGGGAGTCTATTCTTAGGTCCCTGAAATCTGAATGAGAATGCTGTCACTTTAAAATCCAAAATGGCCATCACTTATAAACATTCAAAATGGCTGTACCCTCCCAACAGCTGACAGTCCACAGCTCAGGTTGTCTCCCTCCTTGCTGTTTCCCTTCCTAGTCAGAGGCCACCAACACAGTCATCCCGGCAGCCCTTGGTGACCAGGGATATCTTTAGGTCAATTCTCAGGTCCCAACACCACTTGGAAATATTCAGCCTGTTGATCCCATCAGAGTAGCTGGCAGTCCACTGCTCCGACCATCTCCGTACTCTGTTTTTGTTCAGGTTTTTCCACTAGTTGGTGCCTAATCCACTTCTGTATACTTCCTTTCAAAGCTCAGGGCTCCAGGATTATTTTCTGTATCTATGTCAATTGGTTTCTCTTTTCTTTGTTGAAGATGGTCTGTGTAGCTTGTCTGTCTATTCCACCATCTTACCAGAAGTCCCCTGCTGGCTAGGATTTTGTTGAAGATTTTTCCATCTATATTTATGAGGGATATTGGTCTGTAGTTTTCCTTTTTAGAGATGTTTTTGCCTGGTTTTGGTATCAAGGTTATGCTTGCTTCATAAAATGAATTTGGGAGGATTCCATCCTTTTCCATGTTCTGGAATAGTTGAGTAGGATTAGTGTCAGTTCTCTGGACATTCAGTAGAATTCACCAGTGAAACCATCTGGGCCAGGGCTCATTTTTTTGGTTGGTAATTTTTTTTATGACCTATTCAATTTGTTCTTTTGCTATGGGTCTGTTCAAATTTTCCACCTCACTCTGTGTTAGTTTAGGTAAGTAGTATACTTCTAAGAAATCTGTCTATTTCTTCTACATCTTCAAACTTGTTCAAATATAATTCTTCATAGGAGCTTAGGTCGCATAGTGCCTAAGGCATTTGACTGCTAACCAGAAGGCTGGTGGTTCAAACCCACCAGCCACTCCTTAGAAGGAAGGTTGGTCAATCTACTTCTGTAGTGATATCACCTCAGAAACCCAAGAAGGGGGTCACTATGAGTCAGATCCAACTCGACAGCAGTGAGTTTTTAGTTTATAGTTCTTCATGGTATTCTGATATTATCCTTTTAATTTCAGTTGGTTCTGTTGTGGTGTCACCCAATTTGTTTCTTATTCATATTATCTGTATTCTCTCCCTCTTTTTCTTTGCTAAATTTGCCAGTGATTTGTCAATTTTATTAATCTGTTTAAAGAAACAACTTCTAGTCTTGTTGATTTTTTCTACTGTCTTTCTATTTTCTGTTTCATTTATTTCTGCTAGAATCTTTATTTCTTTTTTCTGGTGACTGTAGGCTTTTTTTTTTTTTTTTTTGCTGCTTTTTTTCTAATTATTGGAGATGTTGGGTTAAGGTGTTGATTTTGGCTCTGTCTTTTTTGATGTGTGCAACTGTTGCTATAAATTAGCCTCTGATCACTGCTTTTGCTGTGTCCCAAAGATTTTGGTATGCTGCGTTTTCATTCTCATTTGATTCAAGGAATTTTTAAATTTCATTTTTTATTTCTTCTATTACCCCGTCATTTTCAAGGGGGGTGTTGTTCAGTTTCCATGTGTTTGCTCTTTTTCCATTGATCTTCCTATTGTTGATTTCTAATTTTATGGCATTAGGAACTGAGAAGATGCTTTGCAGTAGTTCAATGTTTTTAAATTTATGAAGGCCTGTTTCATGGGTGGCCTAACATATAATCTATCCTGGAGAATATTCCATGTGCACTGGAAAAGAATGTATATTGTGCTGTTGTTGGTTGTAGTGCTCTGTAGATGTCTATAAGGTCAAGGTGGTAGATTGTATTGTTTAATTCTTCTGCGTCTTTGTTGAGTTTCTTTCCAGTTGTTCTGTTTGATTGAAAGTGGTGTATTAAAGTCTCCTACTATGACTATGGAGTCATTTCTTTGTCTTTTCAATTCTATTCAAGTCTGATTTATGTGTTTTGGGGCTCCTTTATTGAGTGCATAGATATTTATTATGTTTAAGCCTCTTGTTCAATTGATCCTTTAATATTATATAATGTCCTTCCTTGTCTCTTATTGTGGTTTTTGTCTTAATGTCAATTTTATCAGAAATTAATACTGCCACTCCTGCTCTTTCATAGTTGCCATTTGCTTGATCTATCTTTTTCCAACCTTTGATTGTTACTCTTTTTGTCTTTCTCTGTAAGGTGCATCTCTTGTAGATGACAGATTGGTGTGTTTTATTTTCTTATCCAGTCTGCAACTCTGTGTCTCTTGTGTGGTGCATTTAATCCATTGACATTCAGTGTAATTATCAACAAGTATGAATTGGTTGCTATCATTTTATTATGTGTTTTTTTCATGGTGTTGCTGATTTCTTTGTTCCATATAATTGTCTGTACTGAGCTCATTTTGTTTATGAATCACATTATCATTTCATTCATTGCTATTGTTTTAGTATTTGCTAAATGTTTGTGCTTGTCCTCTTTATGTTGATGTGAAGGTTTATCACTTTTCTTTGAGGTTACCCTGTGATTTATATAATTTTCTTCCCAAGTTTAGAACAGTCTGATCTATCTTTCAATAGTCTTGACTTCCTCACCATTTAGAAGTTCTGTAACTACACAATTTTCCCTCTCTTTTTGGTTTGTAGTTGTTCTCATTTGCCAATTGATATCTCTGGTTCCCTGCTTACAATTTTGCAGGTTTATTTACTTTTGATACTTCTGTAACTGGGTTGGTTTCTGGGTCATGTCACCATGTATGTTAATGGTCAGTTGTTGTTTGCTCTTGTTGATTCTCTGTCCAAAGGACTCCCTTTAGCATTTCTTGTAAGGTTGGTCTGGTGTTAACAAATTCCCTTAATCTCTGCTTATCTGAAAATGTCCTAATTTCACCATCATATTTGAGGGAAAATTTTGCTGGATATATAATTCTTGGTTGGAAATTTTTCTTTTAGAGTTTATATATACCATCCCATTGCACTTTTACCTGCACGGTTTCTACCAAGAAATCTGAGCTTAGTCTTATTGATTACCCTTTGTAGGTAACTTTTTGTTTTTCCTATGCTGCTTTCAGGATTCTTTCTTTGTCTTTGGTTTTGGTAAGTTCGATGACGATACATCTTGGTATTTTCTTTTGGGGTCTATCCTGTTTGGGGTTCATTGGACTTCTTGAATGGATATATTCTCATCTTTCATCTTATCAGGAAAAGTCTCTTCCAACAAATCTTCAACAATTTTCTCTGTGGTTTTATTTGTGTCTTCCTGCTCTGGAATTCTGATTACATGTAGGTTATTCCTTTTGACGGTATCCCATGTGAACCTTAGGCTTTCTTCTTCTTCTTCTTTTTTTTTTTTTTAAATCTCTTTTCTGATTGATCCCTTTCCAAAGAATTATTGATATATTTGTCTTCAATCTCACTAATTCTATCTTCCATTGATTCAATTCTACTCCTTTGTCTGTTCGATGTGTTATCTATTTCTGAGAATTTAGTATTAATCTTCTGGATTTCTATCTGTAGATTTTGTATCATTTCTCATTTTTCATTTATTTTGTATTGTTTTCCAAAATCGTTCTAGGGTTTTCTCTGTTTTCCTTTATCTGTCTCTCAATCCATTGTAAGTACCTAAATATATTCTTTTGAATTCCTTATCAGGGAATTCCAATGCTGCTTCTTCCTTAGGGATGTATTTGGAGTCTGCATCCTGGTCCCTTGTTTCAACTGCTTTATCTTGCTACTTTGTGTGGACTGTGATGGTCTGTTGTCTCTAAGACATTATGATGTTTTGTGTTTATATTTAATTGGTGATTGTATGTTGGAGTGATTTGCCCAAGACTTTTGTTTTCTTTGTTCTATTTGGATATATGTGAGTAAGCAGGGTAGTATGCTCTTCTATTTGCTAGTTGGCATCACTTATGCACTCACCACCTGTCTCCTTTCCAGCTGTCAAGCTCCCATATATCCACGTTGTGTTTGGCAAGCGGAGACTATTTTTAGGTCCCTGGAATCTGAATGAGAATGCTGTCACTTTAGATATCCAAAGTGGCCACTACTTGTAAACATTCATAATGGCTGCACCCTGCAGACAGCCAAAAGTTCACAGCTCACTTTGTCTCCTTCTTTGTTGTTTCCCTTTTCAGTCATCAGCCACCGGTGTAGTCATCCACACAGCCCTTGGTGTGCAGGGCCCATTTTTATGTTAATTCTCAGGTCCTAACACCACTTGGAAATATTCAGGCTGTCCATGAATCAGGATAGCTGACAGTTTGCAGCTTTGTTTGTCTCTTTACTCACTGTTGTCATTCAGGTTCTTCTACTAGTTGGTATTTAATCCACTTCTGTATCCTTCCTTTCAAAGCTCAGAGCTCCAGGAATTTCTTCTGTATCTGTGTCAATTGGTTTTCTTGTCTTTGTTGAAGAGAGTCTGTGTAGCCTGTCTACCTATTCCACCATCTTACCAGAAGTCTCCTTCCTTCCTTTTTAATGAGTTTTTGCTTTTTTCATGTATCATGTCCTTGACATAGTCCCACAACTTGTCTGGTCTGCGGTCACTAATGTTCAATGCCTCAAATCTATTCTTGAGATGGTCTGTAAATTTAGGTAGGGTATATTCAAGGTGGGAGTTCTGGTGGCATAGTGCCTAAGGCATTCAACTGCTAACCAGAAGGCTGGTGGTTCAAACCCACCAGCCACTCCTTGGAAGGAAGGTTGGACAATCTACTTCTGCCGTGATACCGCCTCAGAAACCCAAGGGGGGTCACTAACTCAATGGCAGTGAGTTTAGTTTATACTCAAGGTTGTACTTTGGCTCCATGTCATTAGGGTCTACTATAGTTTGAGGAGGGAGCTCTTTCCAGGTTGTATGTTGAGTGCCTTCACATCTGAGGAACATATATCAGACAATATTGTGCTACTATTCATAAGGTTTTCACTGGCTCTTTTTTAGCAGGAGATCACCAGGTCCTTCTTTCTGGGCTGTCTTAGTCTGGAAGTTCTGTTGAAACCTGTCCACCATGGGTAATACTGCTAGTATCCTAAATGCCAATGGTATCCCTTCCAGCATCACAGCAACATGCAAGCCACCACAGTACAACAAACTGACAGATAAAGTAGAAGCTGCTAAGTTTAGTTTTCTCTGACTTACAGCTTCATTCAAGTCCTCTCTTTCCTTCTTGATCTTTCTAGATGTTCTGTCCAACACTGAAATTGGTGTAGTGAAGTCTCCATTATTGTAGTACTATCTATTTCTCCCTTCAATTCAATCAGTGGTTGTCTTACATATTTAGGTGCCTGTTCTGGTTACTAAGTACTGCTCTGACAGGAATATACCACAAATGGGATGGCATTACCAAACAGGAGTTTATTCTCTTCACTGTTTGGAGGTTCTAGGGGCTATGTGAAAGCCCCTCGACCTTGGGCTTCAGCTCTGCCTCTTGCTCCCAGCCCAATGAAGCTAGAGGCATCTCTTCACTCAGGCAGCTACTGGCCCAAGGTCGACAAATAAAATGGCACAGTCCTGATGTTACCAAACTACACAGCAGGCCATTAATTCAAGTCCATTGTAAGTCCCAATGTCGGCAGAGCATGGCAGGCTGCTGAACAATGACAGGGCTACATACAGGGTTCAAGTGTGCCATAAGCTAAAGACCAATCCCAAAGCTGTTTCTTACATATCCCTAAAGCAGACCACATCCCTAAAGCAACAACTCAGCTGCTTGTGGTAGGCCCCACCATGGAGTTGATTACCAGTCTCATTATGGGGAATAACTACCACCAGTTGCCCAGCCACTCAACAAGCCAAACTGACATACAAACTTAACCACCACAGTGCCCCAATACTGGGTGCATATATATTTATGATTGTTAAATTTTCTTGTTTAATTGACCTTTTTATTACAATATAATGTTTATCTTTATTTCTTCTAACAGATTTTGTGTTAAAGTCTTTTTTCATTGGTATTCAGACTCCCACCCCAGTAACTGAAAAATATTTTTAAAACACTAGATAAGCCATATAAAATGTATTCATTGTCATGTGCCTGTAAACTGCAGGGTATATATACACACATATATTTTGAGCTGATAAAATATGAATGTTGTATTTCCCCACAGGCTGTTTAGGTTACCTTGATGGATTCTAACATTGATTCCAAACGCAGAATGATAGTGAAAATAAGTTCCAGGCACCTACATTCAAGTTAAAATGAGAAAGTCACAGTATTACACACCAAATTCTTAGTTATTCTTAGTTCTGGGGATCTCAAATGAGCATCATGGAAAAACAATGAAGGGACTTTCATTCTTCACTTAAAAAAAACACAAAAACCCAAACTCACTGCCATAACAACTCATAGCAACCCCTCCTTGGGTTTGTGAGGCACATTTTTTTATTTTTGTAATTAAAAAGTTTAAAAAAGGATGCTATTTTTGTTGTGCCAACAAGTGGATTCCAAGTTATAGCAAGTAAAATAAGGATAAGGTGGTCAAAATTTAGATAGATATTCACAAAGCTTGTCACTTCAACAGAAAGACATCAAGCTTCTCATTCTCCCTGAAGCAACAGCCAATAGCTGATGTTTCAGAAGAAGAAGACTTCCCATAATGCATCTGGAAAATGTTAGCCCCAGGGCAGCAGGGGCGATAGAGTCTTGCAGTAAAGTGGGTGAAATTAAATGTCTTCAGAATTCAGAACATCATAGGAGTTTTTGGATAGCAGATAATCCCACTATATTATATCAACAGCAGAGAGAGTGCAATGCTCTCTGGCTTTTATGCCTTAACTTTTATTATTTACTTGAATGCTAAAGGCATTCCAGAGAGTGGATTTATGCTGGAATCCTATATTTCTGAAAATAATTTTGCTTCCAGTTACTTGCCTAACAATTTCTAAGAAATGCTGTTGGCAGTTAGAAATGTTTTATCCCTTCTTCCTTATTCTGTCCTATCACATCCAATGAAGGTCTAATCTTAGAGTCTAAACAATTGCGGTAAATAAATTCCAGATTTCAGCAGCACTTTACCAACATTTGTGAATCACTGTCATTCTTCCAGGATTCCATTTAAGACTGGTAATTACTAGTCACTTTAGTGTCTGAGAAAAGGATGGAAAGCAGACCCTGCAAATAGAAGGCCACATTTATTCCTTTCAAAGCACAGCTCAAACCATCAGTAGAAAATACAGTTTTCATGTAAGCACTCAACAGTTTTCCCCAAACCTTGAAGAATCTATTACTTTTAAGAAATTTCCACATGAATAGACTAAATGAATCAGATTTACTAATAGCATATATATGCACATATATAAATGCCCATTTCATACCATACTGTCTCAAACTCCATGTCCAAAACACATTCATATACTTTGGAAGCATGATCAGGGTAGAAGCATGCACTATGAATAAAGAAATTTACATATCTTACCTACATGATTCCCTATTTCAGCTTTTCCTGCCACTGCCACCTCGAAGTCATCCCCAATTGAACTCTTTGTATATATTCTTGGAACCAGCTCCCTTTCAGAATACTACCAGTTCATCCATCCACTTCATTAATAAAGAAATATATATTGTGCTAGGTGCTGAAGACACAGAGAGGAACAAGACATGGTTCCTAAACTTGAGGGGGTAGCTCACAGTTTAGTCTACCTGACTTATACAGCAGCACGAGTAAGGTCAGAAGGACTTTCTTCTTGCCTAATCCAATGTTCTTAATTTTTTTTTTTTTTTTTTTTTTGCAGTTTTGACACAAAGTTCCACCCATGGACTCTTCCCCTGGAACAGAGTCCTTACCTGCTTTCTTACCCTCTTTTCTCCTCACAGCACCGTCTCTGCAGATTTCACAACAAACTGTGTCCTAGTGATATTTCTCCAAGTATCTAATACTCTTTTCTTGGTAGGCCAGTACCCTTAAAACAGGATTTACTTACCTTCTTTACTAAGATAACCAAGTAATCCACTTCTCAGTCTCCTATTTTGTTTAAATCCTTACCACATAGTCTATGATAAATTCCGAAATACGTTTTGACAGAGTCCTGTAAGAAAGCTGCATTGAGAAGGTGCTTCCCATCTCTAGGACCACTGTACATGCTTTCACGTAAGCACTTATCTCATGGCTGCAATGATTCCTTTCCGTGAAACTCCACCAGTAGGCTGGAAATCCCTCCAGGGCAAGGACTGTATTTTATCCTCAGCATTCCCTGCAGCCTAGCATGAGAAGGCACCTTACTCATGGGACCTAGAAGTGTTTCCAGTAGGAAATAAATTCCCATTGTTTGGCATGTTGAGCTCCTGGTTGGACTTCTGATCAACCCCCATTCATTATAGTGCCTTCTATCCCAGGTGGAAGCAGACTCTAAATAAAAATCTAAAGGAACAACTATCCGTCTACCCATCCATCCATCTATCCACTCATTCATACAGCAGTCCATTCATTTGTGTAGTACTATTTCATACATTAGGAGCTTTGGTAGCATAGTGCCTAAGGCACTTGACTGCTAACCAGAGAGCTGGCGGTTCAAACCCACCAACCACTCCTCAGAAGGAAGGTTGGGTAATCTACTTCCGTAGTGATACCACCTCGGAAACCCAAGGAGGGGTCGCTATGAGTTGGGTCCGACTTGACAGCACATAACAACAACAACATTTTATACATTAAAGTCCCTAGGTGGCACAAGCAGTTTGTGCTCAACTACTAATCTAAAGGTTGGCAGTTGGAATCCACCCAGGGGCTGCTCAAAAGAAAGGTCTAGTGATCTGCTTCTATAAAGATTACAGCCAAGGAAACCCCATGGAACATTGCTTCTCTATAACATGTGGGGTTGTCATGAATCAGAATTGACTCAATGGCAACAGGCTGTTTTTTGTTTGTTTTCATTTTATATATTGCAGAATGCTTTGCACTTCTGGATTCAGTGCTCAATGCCAGAAGCATCATCCAGTCATAGGAACATCCCAAACTGCCATCTTGCCATCCAAGGGGAAGGAATCACCTTCCTTCAAGATGCGAATCACCAGGTTAGGGTATTTTCAAGGCAGTCATTACAGAGATATAGATAGCATGCATACAAATTTTAGGTAAAATCATTGTTTCTGTCTATACTCTCACAACTTAAATCCAAGCCTTGATTATTAGTTTAAGCCCTCAATCCTGTGAGAGGATAAAGCGCAATGGAAAAGTACAGAAGTTCTTGACTTAGGACAGACTTGTTTTCAGATCCTAGATCTGCTACTAAATCACTTAGCAACAAGAGACATGTTAGTTAACGCATTGGAACTTATGAAAGTGGGTATAATAATGCTTCATATGATGTTTGTAGTTATGATGTTGCCACTGCTGACAGCATAGTTATCTCCATTCATTTCTTTGAACTTATTAACATGGAGTTCTGCTGAGGTTTGTCAATATACTAAACAAATTAGCTTTCTGTTCAGGACAATCAGAGGTTCCTTTTTTCTCTCTTCTGTTCAGTGCACATCTGGGCTTCATCCTACTTCCAGGCTTTCCTCAGATGCCCTAGATACATTTTCAGGGATGCACCATATCTACCTCCTGTTCTCTCAGCTCCTAATTCTCCAAAATGCTTCCATCCTGTCTTTTAGGAGAGCAGATGCCTTTCTCTGGCCCTTTAAAGTGTTAAGCTGTTTCTACGGCTATACTTTTAAGTGTTAAGCTGTTTCTATGGCTATACTTTTAAGTGTTAAGATGTTTCTATAGTAATTTGGAATCCCAAAAAGATTGGAAATTTCCCAAGGGCACACACATCTCTGTTTTTATTATATTTTCCCATGGCAACCATGCATTCAGTACATATAGTTTACAACTATCTATCACAAATCTGGATATAACCTCCCTTTTTATATACATAAAGGAACTTTGGTGGTATAGTAGTTAAGGCCCAGTTGGCTGCTAACCAAAAGGTCAGTGGTTTGAGCCTACCAGCCACTCCACTTAAGAAAAATGAGACAGTCCACTTCCGTAAGGATTTACAGCCTTGGAAACCTAATGAGGGCCACTGTGAACCAGAATCAACTTGATGGCAATGAGTTTTGTTTCTTTTGATTTTATTTTATATAAGGGGCTCTGGTGGTGCTGTAGTTAAAGCATTTGACTGCTAATCAAAAGACTGGTTGTTCAGACTCACCAGCCGCTCTGTTGGAGAAATATGGCAGTCTGCTTCTGTAAAGATTTATAGCCTTGGAAACCCTATGGGGCATGTCTACTGTGTCCTATGGGGCCACTGTGAATCAGAATCGACTTGACAGCAGTAGGTTTGGGTTTTCTTTTATATATACTTGTGAATTACATATACAAGCACTTCTTGTGTTTAATTTTTCTTATTGTGTCTTTTACATTTTAGTTCACTTTAAATATAAAGTCTTAGAGGAGTATAATAGTGAATTCTCTCTATAAAATAACTAATATTGGACCACTGAAATTAATCAATAAACGCTTTGGGCCTTTTGGCAGTGATTATAAGCTTCATCTAAAGCACTGACATTTTCTATTCAAAGAATTCTAGAATCAGGTTTTATAGCTGGGAGTGGGAGTCGGGGAACACACCATCTCAGAAGTCATCTAGTCCATACTCCATGTTTTCAGGAACCTGAGGCCCAGAGAGGCTAAGGATCTTTTGCAAGCTCACACACCTGGCTGATGATCAAGTCAAGAGTAGAACCAGGTCCCCTCACCTCTATCCCAATATTTCTTCCAATATCTCACTGCCCGTCAGCATTTGTTTATCCTTAATTTAGAAATGCGCAGATTGCTTTCTAGTCTCCTAGTATTTGCAGTGAGTAACGCTTAAATTTGTCTGTTTGTAGCAGTATTGCTTTACTTACATAATTAAGGTATAACTTCCGGATGTAGGAAAATCTCAGCACCTTTTTGAAGTTGCGACCAGAAAATGATTACTGAATACATCATAACACAGTATGAGTTAATTAAACAGCATTCACCATGCTGTTACAAAGTAATAAACAATAATAAAAATTATTGCAAATTACTCTGTATTTGCAAAGTGCTATAGTAATCCAATTTCCTCCCCGCTCCGACAGTGAATAGATGCAAAATAGTATTAGTAATATAACATACTTAGTCTCAGATAAAATACAGAAGGCAGCTAGATTTGACTCAAAATTGATATGGAGGAGGGTGGGATTTAATGGAAGGAGGAAACTGAATTTCTTGGCGCTTAGTGTGATTTCGTGAATTCACTATGCTCCATCCATCAGACTAGCACAGACACCTTAGATACAAAGATACAATTGGCTGCTTTACTTAATCAAAAAAAGCTCAGGTGTCTCACGCAGATATGAAGGGTCACACAGCTCGGTAGATCTTGGATTGTCTTAGTTCCTACCCTTGCCTTCGTGGCCAGCCCCCTCTCTGGGTAAGGGGCCTCGAGCATGGAGATTTCCCAGAACCCTGTCATGACAAGCCAATTCAGCAAAATCGGAGGCACAGCTCCCGTGTGAACTCAAACCTGCACGCTTGAATAGAGGCAGCTGGCTTTGGAGAAAAAATGATTGACCGGCTTTCAAGGGCTGCCATTCATTCTTTCCAGGGGCTGAGCCGACTTCTCTGTAACACCCACCCTCCCGCTTGCCTCCACTTTTCTCCCCCTTCGCAGACCCCCGCCGCCCCCAGCTCCGCCACAGGATTCTCTTCTAAATGCTGCCGCCGCGGTTTGGCGGACGACAATGAAGCTCGGCTGACCCAGCTGCTCCGGCTCACGCCCGGGGTAACCACGGCAACTGTAGCGGGGGTGGCGCGGCCGTCAGGAATGCGCACTAATTGAAGGCCGAGCTTCCTCCCACAATGATGAGCAACAAGTGAAGCAAAAATAGTGAAGCCGGAGAGCCGCTGTGAGAAGGCACGAGGGGGAAGATGCAGGCACAGCGCAGGACTGGGCGGTTGAGGGATTAGGTAAGGGGAAATACCGCCTTCAGGACCTCGTTTGTTCTCATAAAATCCCAGGGCGGCGAAGAGCCATCTATGATGTCCTTTATGCTTCCTAAATCTTCAGGCAACACTTCCAGTAAACAACTATTATTTCAAACCACCATATATATAGGGACCCTTTAGCTTGGAGATGAACCCACCTATAAGTCAAACCAAACACCTTGACGTGAAGTTGATACCAATTCATGAAGACCGCATGTGTTACAGAGTAGAACTGCTTCATGGTTATTATTTATTTTCTCTGTAATCTTTAGAAAGTAGATGGCTAGGCCTTTCTTTGATGGCACACTAGTTAGGTTTGAATCGCCAGCCTTTAGTTTAGTCGAGTGCAAACCCTTTGCACAACCCAGGGGCCTCATGCACATTCAGAGGTCCCCATTAATAATATGCCAGCTAGCAGCAAGGGTCCAGTAGGTGAAGGTGACCTAACACTAACTTGCCCTGGCCTCCCAAAATCCTCTAGATCTTCTGTTCTCTTCAGTCAAAAGGAGAATCTTTCAGGCAGTCATCATCTAAAGATATGCTGGGACATATCTTTAACAGTTTGCTGGGACAGCTCCAGTATATGTCCATTGTCTTCGCATAATTATTATGAGCCCCTCTTTTCACTCTCAAATTTATCCTACAAGTGCACACTAATGTCTTCCCAGGCCCACTCAGATTCTAATGAAACTCTTAAGTGTTCTCCAAACTTCTTCAGACTTCACTGAATGGTCTGTGTGGCCTAATCCTTGTATTTAGGTTAGGCAGTAAAACCCATCTACTGCCATCAAGTCGATTCTGACTCATAGCGACCCCAAAGGACAAGAGTAGAACTGCCACATAGGGTTTCTAAGGTAGTAAATCTTCACTGAGGTAAACACCCTATAATAAACTAAAGGCTGTCCCCTGAGAACTAGTGATTTCCAACAGCAACCGAAATATAGCATGCTGAGACAGAATGCTTTGAAACCAGCTAGTGGGAAGATTCCCACAGGGCTGATTAGGGTCACCACTGGCAAGGGGTAGCACAGGTGTCACTGAGAAAATGTGGGTCTATTAGTAATCGGATTGCCAATTCACAGAAGGTCCATTAAACAAACCTCTGCCTATGGAACTGTCTAAATTAAGTCTGCTTTCTAGTGGGAGTTCCCAAAAATAGAAGGGTTCCCTCAGATGAGGGCAAGACACACTTGTAAAGAGATGCAGGTGGGGAGAAAAGTGGGAGAAAGGAATATTTATTTAATTCTTATTATGTGTCACTTAATCCTCATTAAGAGTTCTTCCCTGTAACTATTATAATCCAACCCTATTTTTACAGATAAAGAAACCTAGGCTCATAGACATTAACTTGTCTAAGGTCATATTGCTGTACTTAGTTCAGGACTATCTGACTCGAAAGCCCATGATGTTCACAGTGACATTAACCACTATCCAGACTGATTTTGGGTCAGGATCAAGGTTTCTAAACCTTGGCACTATTGACATTTTGTGTCAGATAATTCTTTGTTGGGTATAGGAGTAAAGGACCAAGAGCTGTCCTATGTGTTGCAGGACGTTTAGCAACATCTCTGGCCTCTATTCACTAAATGTCATAGTACCTCTCAAGTTCTGATAACCAAAAATGTCTCCAGATATTGCCAAATGTCTCCTGGAGGTAGAACTGCTCCCTCTTGAGAACCAATGGTCTAGATATTTAATATCCAAGTATGGGTTTAATCTTCTCTTATATTGTTCTTGATTTGCTTCAGATATATAATTTTTATCTTTTCCAAAGAAGTATAATTTTTATAGGGACAAGACAGTATTGTTCATCTACTTTGTATCCTCACTGTGCTAGAGGCATAGTCAGTATGCAAAAATACTAGTTAAATTTAAATAATACTTTAAGTACTTGAACTAAACTGACTCTACTCCATGATGCTTATCAAAGAGCAAGGCTGAAGTGATGCAGTAGAGGTTTGAAGGACATCAGAAGTTTCTGGCAAAGAGTGAAAGGCATGATCAGTAGTCTACAGTTCCATGTCTTCGGGTGAACCACAACCCTGACTCCACTCCTCATATAGTTGTTATCTATGGTTAAGTCGGCCCCTGTCTTATGGTGACCCCGTGTACAATGAAACAAAACACTGGCTACTCCTGAGCCAACCCCCTGATCAGGTGTGGATTGTTCCCACATTGATTAAGCAATAAGTGAAGCAAATGGAGAGAGAGGCTGTGAGGAGGAATAAGATGGGAAAATGCAGGATTTTCATTGTCTGGTTTTCAGAAGTAGATTGTCACGCCCTTCTTTCTAGTCTATCTTAGTCTGGAAGCTCTGCTAAAACCTGTTCAGCGTCATACTCAAAAACCAGACCCATTGCCATCGAGTCAATTCTGACCCATAGCAACCCTACAGGACAGAGTAAAATTGTGCCATCAGGTTTCCAAGGCTATAATTCTTTGCAGAAGCATCTTTCGCTCATGGCACAGCTAGAGGGGTTGAACCACCAACCTTTTGGTTAGCAGCCAAATGCTTTAACCAGTATGCTACTAGAGTGCCTCTGTTCAGCATCACAGCAACGTGGAAATCTCCACTGACAGACAAGTGGTGGCTGCTCTTGAGGTGCACTGGCCAGCAGGTAAACCCAGGTCTCTGGCATGGAAGGAGAGAATTCTACCACTAAACCACTAATACCTCGTATGTTAGAATGTTTGTTACTGACAGTCATTAACCAGAACCAGATTCCAATTGATACCTGGCTAACTTTTTTGCAGCACATAATCCCTCCCTTTTCCTTCTCAATTCCTTCCATACATTTTTCTGGTTCTTGGAAACAAGTCCAACAGAACAACTAGGTAAGCTCGGGATAGTGCAGGCCAGGAGCAGGAGTGAGGGCTGGGAGAAAAACGGGAGAGGCCTGAAAGTCCACTGCCTCATTTGTCTCTGTCTTTCCTTTTATGGGAATCTGTGGGGTTATCTTGGCTCTTCTGGAAATGGAAGGTACAGGTAGGTGTCTACTGAAGACAGAGAGGATGATTCCCATCCTCCTTGGGAATAAAACCCACACTTTCAAATAGGCTCGGACATGTGAAGCATTATTATTATTTTTTTTTTTAAATTAGGATTTGGGTGAAGATTTACAGAGTAAATTCACTTTTCATACAGCAGTTCACATATACTTTGTCTTGTGACATTGACCAAAATTTACAATGCAGCAGCTCCCCTCCCACTTCCTCCCCATAGTTACCTCCTCCCAGTGTCCATCCCTTCATACTCTTCTGCACCCTGAGCTATCTCCCTGTGCATAAGCAGCCCTTCCTTCTCCCATGATTGGTGAAGCATTATTAAAGCCACAAATGAAAATGTGGCCACAGCCCAAGACAGAAGATGTTCCAAAGGAGTAACCTCCAGATTTATGGCTAGAGTGTGGCTCTGTAATTGTTCTCTCTCTTCTGCCAGAAGTGAACTTTTTCTATCTTCTCTCTCAATTATTTTTCCCTCTTCCTCTGTTTGTAACTCTTCCAGAAAAACAGCAGCAGCCACTCTCAGAGATCAAAGTTTTAGCAGACAACAAAGACCTCCAAGGAGGCTGTTGCCATGGGAACTCTCGGTGCTGAGGCCCTTTAATTCGGCAAATCTCCTTGCACCAGGGGCTGAGGCTGGCAAATAAGGGAGAGAAGGGGGAGGGGAGCCTTGGCAACAAGTAGCCATTCTAAACAGCATGAATTAAAGTCAAAGGGATGGGAGGTGGGATGGGATCCAAATTGAGCCAGCAGCGATACATGGGTGGGTATCTCTGCACAGCCTTTGGAAACACGCTCCTGTCAAAGAATTCCTAAAGTCAAGCACAAGTTCTGAATGTCTCCTACCAAGAATTCACCAATTTTTTATGTTCTTTATGGGTTTTAAATACTAAAGGGCATAAAGATTTATTTTAGACTAGAATAACAATTTCAGGCACAGTATTGTAAATAGCTTCTTTTCTTAAAAATCCATACATGACTCCAGATTTCTTTTCCAGCTTGCTCCTTCACCCCTTGTCTAGGTTATGTATTCTATTTCTGCGTAAGTCACAGGAGGAGATGGAAGGAAAAATGGAAGCATGACAGAAAAGCAAAGGTAATTCTGTGGTATTACATTTATGAGGAAGAATCCATCCCAAGGGAGCTATACTCATAGTATACTATACTCATAGTATACTATACTCATAGTATACTATACTCATAGTATACTATACTCATAGTATACTACACTCATAGAATACTATACTCATAGTATACTATACTCATAGTATACCACCATCCTGCTCACAGTGGGCTGGGTGTATACCTATTTCTGGCCTCCTGGAGTAACACTGCATTTGGTTATAAAGCAGCAGATATTGATGCCTGTAAGAAATTCTACAGAATGTTTGCAGTGTTTGTTTTTGCCTGCTTGGTATTCTCTTCTTTTTCATTTGCAAACAACTTCCTGATTTTCTTTTAGGAAGCTACTCCTGTTCCCTTCACTTCATATGGTTCAGTTGAGGCTAACTGCTATATTCCTCTTCACATACACAGCCCACCCCCAGCCACAAAACTTTTGCTGTACATATGGAGGGAAAGGCACTTTATTCTCCTGAGATGGAAGGTGCTAAAGACCACATAAGCATAGACCTGCTGGGGGCCACCTATGACCCATGCAGACAAAGCCTGCCTGAGGATGAAGCTAACCCAGAGTAAAGCAGAGCCAAGAGAAGAGAAGAGAAGATTCCTGAAAACATAATTTGAACACCTGGATTCAGGCATGCTCGAAGCTAGGAATACCCCTGGCCTTATCAGCTACCTGAACCAAAAACCTTTCCCTAAACCAGTGTGAGTATTTATCCTTGCAGCCAACAAAGCTCTGAGGAATACAGCAGTAATCTCTGGGTAGTAAAATTTGAGCAGATACTTTCTTCGTTTGTAATTTTCTGTTTTACTTGAATTTTTTTTTCTAAAACAGAAATATTAACCAAACAGTATTTGAGCTATCATCCTATAGAGAGAATTAATTTGTAATCTGTAGATCATTTAAATAAAATAAAAACTATAGAAAGGAAAAAGGCATCTTGCTTACCCTAATATCCTAAGCAAGAGAACCTGTTCCACGTTGAAAGCTCATTCAAAAGGGAATTTTTGTAATTTTCCTCAACCAGCTACAATTTCCAAAAATTGTGATTTACATTGGGAAAATCTTCCTTTGCTTTAATCTAAACACTCCTTTGACTCACATCCTCTCATTCTATTCTCAACCCAAAGGTGCGAGTGGTCACCCAACCCCATTTGCACAGGGGCCCTTTTCTCTTTTTTTCTACTTGGAAATCATTAAAAAAAACAAGCTACCACATGAGACATCAAAAAGAAGGGGTCAGGGCTCTCATATTGTGCATAGAGAGGAATAAGAACAAGGCAAGCTGCTTTTAGATTTTAAAATAATAACTTCCCTGCTTGAGCCTTCCTGAAATGGTGAAGTCCTTTTCCTGCCAGTGGGAGTTGCTCCAGGGAACTTTATTCCTATCCAAACAGTGGCTTGGTTCCAAGTTATAAACAGCCTGTCCTTGCCACTGATCCTAGATCAATGTCTAATCTCAGGGGGCAGGTTTCTGGGCATCACCACCCTTTGTGATTGTTTGCTGGTATGGCCCTATGATCCCACACGTCTGTCTAAATATTTCTAAGGTACCTGTCACTGTCATCTCAAAGCACCCAAAACACTGTGTGCATTTTCCACTTCAGAATGTTTTTTTTTTTACCTTCTGAATCATCAGAGATTAAAGGGTAGTTCGATATAGTTTTTGTGTTTAATGTTGAATCAGTGGTTTTCCTCCCGTATCTGTGAATCACATGTCTTTGGATATTTCTGAAACCTCTGAGAGAAGCATCCATAGCGATTTTTAGATGTTTCAGAAGTACAAGGTGGAAGAAGAGTAGGTCGTGCTCAGTGGGGAGACAGGTAATGGAGACAAAACAATGATGCCTTTCAAGTAAGGGCCTAGGCCAATGGTTATAGGCAGTTTCACTAAGAAAGTGAACTACTAAAGCAAACTCAGGCCAAGTAAAAATCATGACCCATGACGTCAAGCAGCAACCACATTTCCTTCCCCCCAGACATGGCTTATGCAGGAAAGCATTCTCTAGTTTTCTAATATAGATAGGTAATGTGGTATCATGGAGGGAGGATGAGACTAGTAACCAAACACTTATTCAACATTATTCTTTTCAGCATCAACATTATTCTTTTCCAGAAATATTGTCATAAAACCTAGAAATTAATTTATTCATTTGGAAAATAAAGAGACTAATGCTTGCCCTTTGACCTTACAAGGTTATTATAGAAACATTTGTGAACTATAAATTATTATTAGTGTACCTTAGTAGCAGCAGACATAGTAATGGCATCACTTTGGTGGATATTTGATGCCTTTTGGCCCTTCTTCCTCTTTTTTGATAACAGCACCCTAATTTGCTTTAGTTCTCCTCTATATCTTGATGGAATAGCTATCTAGAACCTCTGCTCTTCCAAAGCTAAGCAGTGGACACCTGTCCAAACTGGCCCAACTGGATTCTCACCTGAGACTTTGATTCTTTGAGTAGGAAAATGCAAGAACAGAAAACAACAACTCCTGGCTATGGATCCCTAAAGGTACTGTTCATTAGTTCCAACTCTATTGACCCTGAGACATCTGTGACAGGATAGTGACTGCGGTGCTTATCAAACCATTTTTATTTTCTTCTTAGGCACATATAAAATAACAGCAGACGTGATCCATGCCACTACTAGACCTTGTCCCTAAAAAGTCCTGCATGATCTTCCTCACTTCCTCTCTCCCTTCTGTGCTGCTATGAGCAAAGGTCTCTACTACAGCGAAGACAAACAGTGGAGGATCCCAGGTCCCTACAGCACCACATGGAAGGAAGCTATCCAGGTGAGCTACCTGACCTGCAGCTGACTACGACACATGAAACAACAGACTTTTATTTATAGCAAGGCATGGAGTTTTGGGGTTTGTTTTCATAGAAGCCTGGATCTCCAGCTTTCCTTTCCATTTTATTATCTTTCCAATAAATTCCTTTTCTGCTTAAGTTAGAGCCTGTTTCTTTGCTTTCCAACCATAGTTCCTGATGGATCTATCACTAAAACCTATTGCCATAAAGTCGATTCTGACTCATAATAACACTATCAGACTGAGTAGAACTGCCCCTTAGGGTTTCCAAGGTTGTAAATCTTTATGGTAGCAGACTGCCACATCTTTCTCCCATGGAACAGCTTGTGGGTTTGAACTGCTGACCTTTAGCTCATTAGCAAAGAGCTTAACCACTATGTCACCAGGGCTTCTTGGATCTATCACTAATAATAATTTAAATAACTAGATAAAGAATTATGACCAATGAGATTAAATGATTTTACTTCATCTAAGACTACAGAGGTTTTAGTATTGCCACTTTGTTGTAAGGTGCCATTGAGTCAGCTCCAATGCATAGTGACCCTATGTACAACAGAATGAAACACTGCCTGGTCCTGTGTCAGCCTCATAATACTTGCTATGCTTGAGACCATTGTTGCAGCCACTGTTTCAGTCCACCTGTGAAAAATACATGGAGGCGGCATCTTCTGACCTCCTATAACTTCACAAGACAGAGAAATCACCATCAGTAGCCCAAGGTCTTATTCCTATGAGGCCAAACATGCTGCCATCCTCCAAACCCTTCTACCAATTTGATCACCAACCATCCCTCCCATAACAAAAAAACACACAGCCATCGAGTCAGATAGTGACCCCTCCTTGGGTTTCTGAGGCAGTATCATGACGGAAGTAGATTGCCCAACCTTCCCATGGCACTCACTAATTCTCTACTAGGTTCTATAATTTGTTGCAATGGCCACACAGAACTCACAGGAAACATTAATGATTATGGAGTTTATTAGGGAAGTAACAGGTTATAAAATTCAGGTTCAGGAACTTTCTCAGGATACAATTCTTCAATCAGGACTGTCTTCCCTCTGCTGTGCCCTCAGGCATGCCTCTCTGGCTCTTGGCCTGGCCTCTGCCCTGCTCTGGCAAGTGTTACAAAGCTCTTTTAGCTCTGCCAATAGTTATACCTAGGTGCACCCCACTTCACCAGCAGACCTCCTGCCCAAAGGGACTCAGCTTTCTTGATCTGTGGGCCGGCAAGGTCACCACTCTGTCTCGTTCCTCTTGGTTTTATTTTATTGCCGTCGTCTCTCAGTTGGATGTTTCTGCCAGGCATCTCTGCCAAGGAAGTCCAGCACAGGGATCCCGGGTCCAAGGACACACTTCACTTCGCCTCCAGCTCTTGTCTCTTGATGGCAGTGATATCCCCTCTTCTGCCTCTAGGAGGGCTCATTTTAAGCCCAGTAGCATAGCAAAACTAACCAATCCTCACTTTAGAGTTCCATATACCTTATTTGCACAGCCGCACTCAGTAATCTGCTGGGAGTTACAAAGACTGGATAGAAAAGCCATACCAAGTAATTCACTACACCACACCATCTTGTTGAGAGTCTTCCTCTTTTTTGCTGACCCTCTGCTTTACCCAGCATGATATCCTTCTCCAGGGAATGGTCCCTTCTAACAACACAGCCAAAGTGAGTGAGATGAAGTCTAGCCATTCTCACTTTTAAGAAGCATTCCTGCTAGACTTCTTCCAGGACAGATTTGTTCTCTCCTGGCAGTCCATGGTATTTTCAGTATTCTTCACCAATATTACAATTCAAAGGCATCAACTCTTCTTTGATTTTCCTTATTGTCCAGTTTTCACATGCATATGAGGTGACTGGAAATATAATAACTTAGGTTAGGCGTACCTTAGTCTTCAAAGTGACATCTTTGCTTCTTAACACTGTAAAGAAGTCTTTTGCAGCAGATTTGTCCAGTACAATATGATGTCTGATTTCTTGACCGCTGCTTCCATGGGTATTGATTGTAGATCCAAGTAAAATGAAATCCCTGACAACCTCAATCTCTTCTCCATTTACAGTGATGTTGCTTATTGGTCCAGTTCTGAGGATTTTATTTTCTTTATGTTGAGTTGTAATCCATACTGAAGACTGTAGTCTTTGATCTTCATCAGTAAGTGCCTCAAGTCATCTTCACTTTCAGCAAGCAAGGTTGTGTCATCTGCTTATCACAGGTTGTTAATGAGTCTTCCTCCAATTCTGATACCATGTTCTTCTTCACATAGTCTGTCTTCTCAGATTACTTGCTCAGCATATACATTGAATAAGTATGGTGAAAGTATACAACCCTGATGCACACCCTTCCCGATTTGAAACTATGCAGTATCCCCTTGTTCTATTCCAACAATAGACTCTCGGTCTATGTACACATTCCTCATGAGCAAAATTAGCTGTTCTGGAATTCCCATTCTTTGCAATATTACCCATAATATATTATGATCTACATAGTCTAATGCTTTCATGTAGTCAGTAAAACACACGTAAACATCTTTCTGGTATTCTCTACTTTCAACCGAGACCCATTTGACATCAACAATGATATTCCTCATTCCATATCTCTTCTGAATCCAGCTTGAACTTCTGGAAGTTCCCTGTCAATATAGTGCTGCAAATGTTTTTGAATTATCTTCAGCAAAAATTTTAGTTGTGTGTGCTATTAATGATATTGCTTGGTAATTTTCACATTCTGTTGTTTCACCTTTCTTTGGAATGGGCACAAATATGGATCTCTTCCCAGTTGGCCAGGTACCTGTCTTCCAAATTTCTTGGCATAAACGAGTAACCACCTCCAGTGCTGTATCCATTTGTTGAAACATCCTGATGGGTGTTCTGTCAGTACCTGGAGCCTTGTTTTTTGCCAAGTCTTTCAGTGCAGCTTTGACTTCTTCTTTCAGTACCATTGGTTCTTGATCATATGCTACCTCCTGAAATAGATGAACGCTGACCTATTCTTTTTGGTACAGTGACTCTGTGTATTCCATCTTTTTTTTTTTTTTAATATTTCCTGCATCATTCAATATTTTGCCCATAGAATCTTTCAATATTGCAACTTGAGGCTTGAATTTTTTTCTTTACGTCTTTCTGTTTGAGAAATGCCAAGTGTGTTCTTCCCTTTTAGTTTTCTAACTCCAGGTCTCTGCACATTTCATTATAATACTTTACTTTGTTTTCTTGAGCCACTCTTTGAAATCTTCTGTTCAGCTTTTTTATCTCATCATTGCTTCCATTTGCTTTAGCTACTCTCTGTTCAATAGCAAGTTTCAGAGTCTCTTCTGACATCCATTTTGGTCTTTTCTTCCTTTCCTGTATTTTTAATGACATTTTGCTTTCTTCATGAATGATGTTCTTGATGTCAGCCCACAACTCGTCTGGTCTTTGGTCACTGGTGTTCAATGTGTCAAATCTGTCCTTCAGATGGTCTCTAAATTCAGGTGAGATATAATCGAGGTCATATTTTGGCTCTCATGGATGTGTTTTAATTTTCGTCAGCTTCAACTTGAACTTGCATATAAGCAGTTGATGGTCTGTTCTACAGTCAACTCTTGGCCTTGTTTTGACTGAAGATATTGAACTTCTCTATTGTCTCTTCCCACAGATGTAGTCAATCTAATTCCTGTGTATTCCATCTGGTGATATCCACATATATAGGCACCATTTATGTTATTGAAAAAGGTATTTCTAAAGAATAAGTCATTGGTCTTGCAAAATTCTATGATGCGACCTCCAGCATCATTTCTATCACCAATGCCATATTTTCCCACCAGCAATGCTTCTTCTTTGTTTCCAACTTTTGTGTTCCAATCACCAGTAATAATCAATAAATCTGGATTGCATGTTTGGTCAATTTCAGACTGCAGAAGTCAGGTAAAAACCTTCAGTTTCTTTATCTTTGGCTTTACTGGTTTGTATGTAAATTTGAATAATGGCAGTATAAACTGATCTTCGTTGTAGGCATATGGATATTATCCTATCACTGACAGACAGTATTGTACTTCAGGACAGATCTTGAGACATACTTTTTTGATGACGAATGTGACACCATTCTTCTTCAATTTGTCATTCCCAGCATAGTAGACCATAAGACTGTCCAATTCAAAATGGCCAATATCAGTCCATTTTAGCTCACTAATGCCTAGAGTATCAATCTTTATGTGTTCCATTTCATGTTTGACAACTTCCAATTTTCCTAGATTCATTTTCTGTACATTCCACATTCCAATTATTAATGGATATTTATGGCTATTTCTTCCCATGTCATGACCCATAAGCAAATGAAGGTCCCAAAAGCTTTGCTCCATCCACATCATTAAGGTCAACTCTATTTTGAGTCAGCAGCTCTTCCCCAGTCATATTTTGAGTGCCTTCCAACTTGAGGGGCTTATCTTCTGGCACTGTATCAGACAATATTTCATGGCTATTCATAAAATTTTCTAGTAATATATCAGACAGTGTTTCACTGCTATTCATAAGGTTTTCAGTGGCCAAATTTCTGAGAAGTGGATGGCTCCATCCTTCTTTCCAGTCTGTCTTAGCTTATGCAAAAATGGCAAGGAGGCCACATGTTCTGACCTCCTCTAATCCTACTGCAAAAGACCACAAGAGGAAGACAGGATTACCAGCAGTAACCCAAGGCCTATTCCTTCCAGGCCAGACATGCTGCCTCCCTCCAGCCCTTTC
>NW_006921631.1:7475310-7497544 GCF_000298275.1 Orycteropus afer afer | reverse complement strand
GAACTCTAAGCACCTGGAGAGAGTGGGCACCTCCCAGAACCTTGTTTTGTGCCACTCCCAACAGATACACTCCAGGTGGACAACTTCAGCAATCAGGAGCTCCTCAGTTGCTCATAGCAAATCCCACCTTGGAGTTTACAAAGACTTATGGGTAGAAAAGCCACACTAAGTAATTTACTACACCACACCTAGAAGTGTCATTGAAATCTATCCACCATGGGTAACCCTGCAGGTATTTGAAATACTGGTGGCATAGCCTCTAGCCTAATAGCAACACACAAGTCACCACAGTACAACAAACTGACAGACCAGTGGTGGACTGAAACTTTATAGGTTAACAAATAAATATTTATCATTAGCTAAAATTATATAAAGGTGAACGATAGTTGGTCCTTACCTCTAAAGAGCTCACAGCCCAGCACTATTGAGAAGCTATAAATTTTGTGAGAGAAATTAAAGCAAGAACCAATGTCACCACTTTTATCAATTAAAATAAGAATATAAAACCAATCAGTAGGCTCTGTCCTTGGCCCTCTTTATTTAACCTTCCCAGGTAACTCATCTATTCTAAGGTTTTGATTATTACTCATGACTCTCAAATTTATCGTCTCTAATCCTCACATCTCCCTTGAGTTCCAGACCTGCATTCCTAATTGTCAGCAAGCCATCTCTACCTGCGGTCCTGCAGGCATCTCATATTCAACATGTTCAAAACCAAATTAATTCTCCTGCCTCCTTACTCTGCTTTTCCTTTTGTGTCCTTGCTCTCAATTGATGAATGGTTACTCATCTAGCTAACAACCCTGCTGTCCTCTCTGACTCATCCCTCTCTCTCATTTCCTTTATATATTAGTCACCAAAATCCATTGCTTCCATCTCAGACATATTTCTCTGTTGTCTCTTGTCAATTCACTACTCTGGTTGTGCATCTCATAACCCCCTCACCATGCTACTGTAGGAGCCCCATACCAAACTCTGCTCTAGTCTCCATTCTCTAATCCATCATTTACACTGCTGCTAATTATTACTATTAATAATTATTGGAAGCGAGAATGGCCAGACTTCGTCTCACCTACTTTGGTCATGTTGTCAGAAGGAACCATTCCCTGCAGAAGGATGTCATGCTTGGTAAAGTGGAGGGTCGATAAAGAAGGCAAAGGCCCTCAACAAGATGGACAGACACAGTGGCTGCGGTGATGGGCTCAGGTATAGCAAGGATCATGAGGCTGACACAGGACTGGGCAGTGTTTCATTCTGCTGTGCATAGGGTCGCTATGAGTTAGAGACAACTCAACAGCATCTAACAACAACAACAACAATTACTGTTCCTGTCTTGAGATCTAATCTCTTTCCTTCGTTAACCTTTCTTCAAAATCTTTTTGGCTTCCCAAAATCTTCAAGATGAAATCTAAGCTTCTTAGTCTGACATATAAGACACTTCACAATTTTGCTGTACCAATTTTTCCAATTTCACCTTTGTTAATGGAATGATGAAATCAAATTCCTTTTAACTTTGCCTCTAATCCCTTTAATTCCTTCTTCCTTACTAATTCATCATCTGAAATTCCAACCAGTTTTCTATTCCCCATCATGTGGTCATCTCCAGAAAGTGCTAAAATTGTTGACTGCTTCAAGTTACCATCAATAATTCCTTTTCCTCACTCTGGTAGGTTTCATCCTTTGAGCCCTGACCTACTGCAAAAGACCGCAAGTTATTCCCTCTAGCTTTCTTATTAATAACCCTTTTGTATATTCTTGTAAACTAGCCTGTAACCCCTTTTCTTTGTCATGAGGATTAAATTCCTGGGAGGTCATTTTCTTTATGGCAGTCACATCACTTGTGTTCATCTACCTCTTAATCCGAGAATTTTAGAGCTGAAATGAAGCTCAATTGTAACTTAATTGAGTACCTTTTCCTATGCATAAATGCCTGATATAACTCTGACCAAAAAAAAAAAAAAAAATTCCACCCTCTTGAGTATCTCCAGAGCTCTGGTGGCACAGTACCTAAGGCATTTGACTGTTAACCAGAAGGCTGGCAGTTCAAACCCACCAGCCACTCCACAGAAGGAAGACTGGACAATCTACTTCCATAAAGATTTAATGTCTTGGAAACCTAAAGGGGGTCGCTATGAGTCAGAATCAAATCAATGGCAGAGAGTTTGGTTTTTGTGAGTTCAACATCTCCAGAGACAGAGAAATCATTACTCTTGAGAATGTCTATCCTTATCTTTAGGTGTCTCCAATTGTTAATAGTTTTTTCCTTCACACTGAGATGGACTACCCCTTGTAACTTGCACTTCTGGTTCTAATTTTACCTAACCACACAAGGTAAATTTCTAACACCCATTTTACATAGTTTTCCTTCATCTATTTGAAGATACTTTCCATGTTCCCTGTTCTAAGTTCTCTTTCCGTAGACCAAATCCTCCCAGTTCCTCCAACTATTCCTCATATAAAATTGAATGACCTGAGCCACTGGTTCATGGAGGCTGTAATTAGCACACTGTGGTCTCAGTTCTCTTCCCCCTGAGGTCCTCACCTCCTTGGGGATGATCTCTGAAATCAGGTTGCTCTCCTGGTCCCATATAAAAAGAATACCTAACAAATAAGGCTTGGAGAATATAACAACTAAACAGATTTTTTAAAACTGTGAAAGTATTTTTTAAAATTTTTATAGAGGTGTGTCAAGGCAAAGAAGACTCAGGATTTTGAAAGCTCTAAGTACTTTTAGAATGTAAATACAGTATGTTTTGCACCCAGAAAATTCTCAGGTTTCATGCCAACCCTTTAAATAAGTAACGCAACTAGTATGGCCCTAAAAACTATAAGACAAATGTATCATGCTTTGAACATAACAGAATTATGTGATTCCCCTCTGTAGTGCAATGGGTTTCTCATATATATATGGCCTTTCTGGCCAACAATGATTGACTAAGCCATAATCTAACAAGGGATTGGTTAGTCTACTGTGCAAACAGAGTGTATAAAACCACCCAGTAGAATTGTGGAAACTGTCAATTACTATGCAAATTAAGTGTCAGTGCCCCACCAAGGGGACTGGTCAGTTCATGGTCTAGTGGGAGGATCATACCTTGAAACTGACAAGAAGTAGGCTTACATAAGGGTCAATTGCACAGAAGTTGAGGGGATCTCACTATCAACAGAAGAGCCTAGAGCTGAGCACATCCTTTGGACCCAGGCCACCTGTGCTAAAAAATCTCCTAGACACAGTAAAGAGAGAGCTCTAACACTGACAACAGCGAGAGATGGCATGAGATGGTTCAGCAGCACAAGTGGCAGGAACCAGGAGACTGGTGCCAGGTAGCTGCTGTGACTTATCACCTATGGAGCAAGAGAGAGCTGAGTGCCTTCGGGCAGGAGAGTGCTGAATGAGTAGGGTACCTTCAGGCATTTGTCAGAGGAGCTAATGAGTTCTAACACTTGCCTGGCCTGTGGGCACAGCTGAGAGAAGAGCTATTTGCCTCAAGGGACAGCTGAAAGAAGCTGAGAGCTATCTTGGTTGGAAGCTGTCCTGATTGAAGAACTGTATACTGTCTTCTGAGTTGTATCCTGTTACATCCAAGTTGATCCTGATCTCCAGTTGTAGCCTGTTACTTCCCTAATAAACCACATAATCATGAGTATGATCTGTGTGGCCACTGCTACAAATTAGCAACCCAGCAGAGAAAGTAAAGAATGTCGTGGGGGAGGCAGGCAGATGGCTAGTATTAGCAAGGGTGAAAAAACTGGATAGTGGGAAGTATGTCTAATCTCTACCTCACAGGAATCAGGTTTGAACTGATCGTGATTCTCACCCTTCCTCCTGAATGCAGACAAGGGCTGATGCTTGTAGATTACAGCCTCCTTAAGAATCCTAGCTTGTACCTGTTTAGCTCATGGATATGCGTCTTCTGCTGTGATGACTTTTGATTTGTGGCCTCCTCAGTTATCTTATGCAGTTCTTTTTAGAGTACCACTGATTTTGTTTATCATCTTTCCTCCCACCTGCACCTTCCTTTTACCCACTTCTCAGCTGCTGGCCTCTTTTTGTCCTGAGAATCCTATATTCACACAAGTTGCTCTGTATGTTTTGATTTAGAGGAATGCCCTTCATATACTTCAGCACATCCCCAGAGGACGAGGCTTTCATTCTATTCATTTCCCCACATTTCCAGAACCACTGGGACCAAATTATTTAAAGTGGTTCTTACCTGGCCTTCTTTTCCTCCACAGGCAATTACTTCTCTGAAAATGGCTGCACTGGCCAAATAACTTCACAATTAGCTAATTGCAGGTTCAATGAGCCACTTGTTCCTCCAAACTTGGCCATTAGAGATGTATGATTAAGCAGAAATTTATCTTTTTATTCCCCCCTGGTTTACAGAGGCACAGCAAATCCCAAATCTGGTTTCCCTGTGCTCATTTACAATGCTAATATAAGCCTTCTACTTTTTTATTTCCTTCTTTTACACATCATAGCTGTTACACATTACATATTGGACCCAAGGATTATGTATTTTAATTAAGTCAACCCTCTGACAATGCAGACCGTTATTACCTTAATCCATTTTGCAAGAGATAAAACTAAAGCAGCAGAGCAGCTGGTTTGCCAAAGTCTCATAGTCGTGATAGGGACTAAACCTAAAAATCTTAAATACTAAATGTCACTTTCTGCTTGGGGATTCAGGTTATCACACAGGGTGAAATCAACCTTCCACCTCATTTGCCTTTAAAAGAAAGCACCCATAACTGTTCTCCCAAATTGCTGTCTCTTGGTTTCATGGAAGCTACAAAAAAGGTAATTCCTTTTGAAAGATGGCTTAGGTATGTATTCTGAACTACATACTGTACTTTATTTTCTTAATTTCCATGCATTTTATTCTTATTGTCTTTTTCAACATTTGTAGAGCATGGGGTATGTGCTCAATAGTCAGTTTTACACAGAAGCTCATCCCCCCCCTGACATTCCGCCAATCCATGAACAAGGAGAAGTGGCCAAAAGTAATGGGTTTTCATTTCTGAAGAAATTAATATTAATAAGGATTATATATTTGCTTTGAGAGTCAGACACTTTTAGGTTTCAAGAAATGTGCCTTGCAATTAAACACCAGCATATTTCCCAAAGAGCTTTCTTCATTGAGCACATCTTACTACTAAACTCTTTAGCTTATAGTCATCTTTCTTTTAACTGTCTTAAGTGGGGGTAATTGGATGGGAAAAGTCTCCTGCAGTTACAGGAGACTCCAACATACTAAAAGCCAACGCAACCACTGCCATGGAGTTGGATCTGACACATAGTGACCCCTCCTTGGGTTTCCAAGGCAGTATCACTACAGAAGTAGATTGTCCAACCTTTCTTCCAGAGTAGAGTCTCTACCCTGATTCAAAGGCCTCTTGCATATTCTCTAACGATTAGCATACAAAAAAAAAAAAAACAAGTAACAGGAGAGAGGATAACAGAGGAATCAGAGTTAAAAGGAAAAGTGGAAGAAAAAGGGAAAGAAAACTAAGAAAGCAAAAGAAGCTTTCAAGATAATGCTAAAAAGGGGGTCATAATCAACAACCAAATCCGCTGCCATTGAGTTGATTACAACTCATAGTGACTGTATAGGACACAGTAGAACTGCCCCATAGGGTTTCCAAGGCTATAAATCTTTATGGAAGCAGATTGCCTCATCTCTCTCCCACAGAGTGGCTGGTGGGTTCAAACGCTGGATATTTTGGTTAGTAGCCAGCTGCTTTAACCACTGCACCTTCAGAGCTCCTATGCGGACCATAGCCTCCAAATAACAAGACATTGTAAATACAGCCACTGCTCATAAAGAACATATACTAAAATGGGTGTGCCTGCACACAAAAGGAAAAGACTGTGCATGCAGCCTACTGACACACACAGGTAAAGTGAGAAGGATGCAAACAAGCAGTCTAAGATGAAAATGCTGCAAATGGTTTACACTTACCCAACACCAGCAATTCCACCGAGTCCTCATTTTTGCCCTCCAGATCATCAGGGGTGGTGATAATGCAGTAATAGAGCCCACTGTCTCCCCACAGGAGTTTTCCAATTTGAAGATCTGCATCTGTTATCACAAAAAGAAGGGCCCAGTCCTAAAACTCTGTCTTCTGAAAGGAAAACATTGAACATTGTTCTATTTCTTTACCTGGATGGTGGTTGAAAAGGTATTTGCTTTATTTAAAACAAACAAACAAAAAACAGTAACAAAACTAGCATCCCTAAGGCTGGAGAATTAGAACACAACCAGAAACTGGTCTAGTTTTAGTCTAGTTTTAGGAGTCAGAGATGGATTTGAACCATGCCTATAAAGGCACCTGAGAGCCAGGTAAATTCTAGACTAACTATGGAGTCCTGGAAGTGAGCTGACTTCACAGGACTGTACAAATATTCAGATGATGCAACAGATCACGTCAGTCTCTTGGGACCTTTTTCTGATCCAAAACTTTAGGAGCAGGAGAAGGGTGGAACTGATGCAAAGCTGTCTGGTTCTTGGCAGTGGCATTGACCTGACTCTACAACTTATATGCACACATCCCTTCTCCCAGAGGAGAAAAGTCTTTAGGGAAGTATACTTTCTAGGCTTGGGAAATAGCCATAAAGGCTGATGTCAAAGCAAAGGATGTCTGGCTAAAGAAGTATTTCACTTCTCACATTGCAGTTCAGTTCTGAAAACAAGCACATGAAACTCAAGGTTAGGCTCTGAATAGACCAATTCCGAAGCTTAACTCTATATCTTCTCCAGATACACACTCTCCACCATCACTGTCCCAACTAAGCTATGTGCTAAGTGTCTTGATGCTCCTGTCTCCCATAAAATCAAAGTCTTGAGGGGTTAGAAAGTGAGAGGCTGTCATCCCCTTGTCCTGAGAATATGGAACCAACCTCTTCCTGTTCCCTAGATTCAAACCAGGAGGCATTATTACCATGAACAATAGTGATCTCTCTGCCCCTGTAGAAATCTCCCAGGGTGACGGTAGAGCCCTGTTTTGAAGCCACCACTCGAACAGTCCGCCTGCTGTCTAAACAATCCAAGTAGGGATCCCATTCCAGGTTTCTCTTGCTGAGAGACTGGGCCCGGGGAGAGGCCATGCCCAAGGATTCTCCCATGCGATCCTGGCAGTAGGACTTGAACTTCCACTGCACGACTGCAGGCTGATGGGAGGATGTGGAGAAGTGGCAGCGAAGCACAGTGGGCTGGAAAAGCATGGCTACTTTCTTCTTTTCAGGAACTGTGACCTGAAGGCCTTCAGTCATGGCTGCAAAACAGAATCAGCATATCCAAATAGTATCCATATCCTCAACTTCACCTCACTGCACAGGGTCATTCCTCCACCTATCTTCCTAGACTGTTCCTCCTCCCATTTTCTCCATTACAATTAATGGCATCAATAACCATCTGGTTGTCATGCCCCCAAACCTACCCTTACCCCCATATCTAATCAATCACTAAGTCATGTTAACATGATCTCTTAACATCTTTAATATTTTTCCCTTCATCATCAAGCCCACCACCATTGCTTTTGTTAATAACCCAAACCCAAACCAAACCAAACCCACTGCCATTGAGTCAATTCCAACTCATAGCGACCTTCATTGGTTTTCCAAGGTTGTAAATCTTTATGGAAGTAGATTGCTTCATCTTCCTTCCATGGAGCAGCTAGTGGGTTTGAATTGCCAATCTTCTATTTAGCAGTCAAATGCCTTACCCACTATGTCACCAGAGCTCCTTATTGCTTTTTTTCAGGCCTTTTTTCTTTATTGCAGTATTATAGTAATATCTTGTCTGGTCTCCCTGCTACAGTCTACCCCATCCCATACATTCTCTTTACTGTTCAAGTGATCTTTCCAAATCTGTCTGGTATAGCTCTCCTTCTTAAGTCCTTCACTCATCCTCCATGGCCTCTGAGATAAAAATCTAAGGCTCTTGGCAAGGCATCCAAGGCATTCCATCATCTAGCTCTTATCTCTACAGCCTTACTGCTTGCAGCATTTCTATTTGAACCCCAGCCTCCACGAATACCAAACAGTTCAAAGTTTCCCCATTAGGCCATGCTATTTCACCCCTCTGTGTCTTTGCATATGATGATAGCTGTTTCTGGAATGTTTTCTCCTCACATCTTTCCTTGGAAAACTTTTTCCCATTTTTCAAAACCAGTTCAGAGCCTTCTTGTAACCTCTCTGACCAGTCAATAAGAGTTCATCACTTCCTCCTTTGTGCTATCAGCATACAGAACATTCTCATCTAGACATTTATTATAGTAATATTTGAAGTATTTATTTCCATGCCTGTTACCCCTATCAGACTTGTTAGGCAATGCCTGTGTTTTATTCATCTTGCTATCCTGGCTTGTGAAACACATAGGTGCTTAACAAATAATTGATAAATAATGACCATGAAGCCAGCAAGTATGACTTCAGGAGAAAGTGACTTCCCTTCTAGCTGGTGACCAAGAGAAGGGGACAGAGATGAAGGGGAAAAGAAGGCTTTGAGAAAAATGGAAAATTTCATATCAAAAGCAGTAGACTTCATCTCAAAAGCTCTGAAGGGTAATCAAAAAAGAAAGAAAAGGGCTATATAAAGCAGATGAGAAGTTTAAGTGGTGAAAGGAGCCAAACCTAGGTTTGATGTCCAAGAAAGAGAGGGAAATTTCAATGAATGGAGGAACAGGGAATGTTTGAGAGACAAAGGGCCTATAAGAACTCAATAGTAAGATCTGGAAATTCCAAGCAAAGAAGACATAACTTCCTTCATGAATGGGAGAGTCAAGAGAGCTTAGCTTTTCTGAGGTTAGAAGCAGAAATAGAATTAGGATCAGAGGCGGGAGAAAGTCTGAATAGAAAGACATGGTAAAGAGGTTCTGAACTGAGTCCAGGAGCCTGCCAAATCAGCTTCAGTTAGCTTGAGGTAGAGAATTTCCCTTAGAATCACAGGGTAGACTTGAGACACACAAGAAAGGACAACTTTCCTTGGGATGTCTCCTGTCCTTCATTACTACTGATGCTTACAATGACATCCTGCAGAGCAAACTCACTCCCACAGCTTTTTTGTTGTTGTTGTTGTTAGGGACATCAAGTAAATTTTTGACTCTTAGTAATCCCATGTGACAGAACAGAATTGCCCCATAGGGTTTTCTAGACTGTAATCTTTACAGGAGCTGATGGCCAGGTATTTCAGCCACAGAGCCACGAGGCAACTTTGAACTGCCAACCTTTCAGTTAGCAGCAGAGTGCTTAGCTGTTGTGCCACCAGGGCTCCTTCTCACAGCTCTAACATACACTTAGTTATGAATCTGCCTCTTTACTAAAGTGCTTGACAAGTATTTGTCCTTAGGTCTGATTTCCAGACCAGTGCCTCTCGTCAGTGAGACTCTGCCTATAAAAAACTAGGTTTTAATTCCTGTTTGGAGGAAAAGGTTTCTACATTTTGTATAATTTACAAGTGAATGCAACAGTACCTGAGATTTATCAGTGGAGTGTTTTGGACCTAATGTGCTCAATAGCGATCTATGGGAGACAAGAAAGAATGGTTAAGCAACTGAATGACTAGTGATACGGGAATTTCTAGGACTTTGCAGAGGAAACTGGTTAAAGGAGTCATAGACAGCATGCATAGTAAAATAGTTTTGGCATCAACTAGGCAAGGCTTTGAATCTCATCTGGTCACATACTAGCTGTGAAGCTTAATGAAGTCTCTAGGCTCTCCGAGACTCATTTTTCTCACCTGTAAAATATGCATCATAATCCTTACTCACAGAGCTGTTAACAAATATACCATTGGGCACCTACAGAGAGTAGATTTGAGTAGACCATGGTCTCTGGTAAAGAGTAAAGTCTCAACTATTAACTCTCCATCACCTTTTCTCCCTTTCTCCTCATCTCTCATTCCAAGGCTCCTGAATCCTGAAGATCATCCACCATCAACAGATTTCACTACAGCCAGATTATGTTGATGAGCCCCATCATCAAAGGGAAACAATGCCCATTCGGAACTCAATGAAGAACACCCAGTTCCCAGGCTCCACTGCTTCTGGCCATATCCCTTCACCTAGCCCAAATGTCACGTGGCTAATTCCATTCTCCTTGATGCACACAGTTGGATTAGCAAATTTCTTCTTTGTATCTTCTCCTTAAATTCTATTGCATTCATTTTTTAAATTAATTTTAATTCTTCAAATCCTCATTTTCACTCCTGTTTTCTAGGTAACAAAAATGGAACAGAGAGATGAAGTGAATTCAATTAGCAGTAGCTGAAGTTGGGGAGGCAGTCATTTTTCCTAGTACAATGCTGTGTACTTGACCATACCACCTTTTCTGCTCAACTACCTATTCAGGCTGTGCTTGGAAAATCATATTTCTTAGCCTTTCTAGGATAAATAAAACCAGCAAAGAAGGCAGGTGCTACATGACAAAGTGTAATGTTTTTTTCTTTTTTTAAGAGTTAAGTATGGGGTTTTGTTCATTAGATGGTTACTAAGAAGAACCTCCTTCTAGCTGTTCTCCATTAAAATGAGATGAGCCACTTGGGAAAGTCATTGGACTGACTTAGTCAATTATTAATAGAGGTTATTCAATTCTCAATTTCTTCCATGACATAGAGATAAACTTATGCTCTAAGGAATAAGGAATACACTCTCAGAAACATCTGCCTTTTTGAAGCATTAGAAACTAAATTCTATCGCATCTTTGCTGTAGGACCTCAGATAAATTACTCAGTTCTTAAGAGTTTCCGTTTTCTCACTGCTAAAATTAGAAAAACAGTAACTACCTTATGGAATTGTTTGAGGGTTAAATGAGATTTCCTCCTAAGAACTTAGGATAACACCTTGTATACAGTAAGCGCTCAATAAATGTAGTCATTTGTTTCTGCTAAGACCAGTCTGTTGACTTCTTTGAAGCTATGAACCTACAGTTAGGGAATCGCAGATAACAGGGTGTGAGACACTGAGTGTGTGCAGAGGAGAATGGATAGAAACTGCTCAGAGTGCTAGAATATGTAATTAGGAGTTCAACAGTGACAGTGCTTGGTGTGTTCACCATTGCACAATCACAGATGAACCTCCTGGAAGTCAGAGAAAGTGCGCTTGTGTGTGTGTGCTTGCACACACACAGGCATGTGTACATGTAAAGGTATAATGGGGAACCCTGAGACTCTAAGCTAAGGATAGATCTGGATAGATCGAGAGGATTAGACTAGAGATTCCAATGAAAGGTCTGTTTGTTGGATTTTGAAGATGACAAGAGTGAAGAGTTAAAGTTGAAAATGTCAATCCCTGCTTCAACTCTAAAGGCTTCAAACTGTAGGATGAATGCTACACAATTCATGAATCTACCCTGACCGAGTATATTGTTGTTGTTATGTGCCATTGGGTTGGACCTGACTCATAGCAACACCTCCTTGGGTTTCCGAGGTAGTATCACTACGGAAGTAGATTGCCCAACCTTCCTTCCAAGGACTGGCTGGTAGGTTTGAACTGCCAGCCTTCTGGTTAGTAGTCAAGTGCCTTAGGCACTACGCCACCAGAGCTCCTACCAAGTATATTAGGAACTCATTTCTACTAGAAGGTGGGGTCTGGAATTGGTCTTCTGGCCCGACACATGGATTCCGGGTACCAGAGACTGGATTTCCATCTTTGTGTCCTGATTTATAATCTAGGTAACTTTCTGGGACTGAAGCTTTGTCCTGAACTCCACTCTGCTTGCCTGGGACCTTAATACCAGCCCCTTCTGATTGGTTGGGTATTGCTTCCTATTCCCTCATGTGTGGCTGATTCAAATCTGCAACAGTGATGATGCTACCTACCTAACTTCAAATAATACTTCTCATAGGACCCACAGATCAGGCCCCTCAGAGATGGTAGCTTAATGGGGAAGGGGACCAGGACTGCCATCCCTCATGGGCACTGAGATTTGACCTGGGAATATCCTCCCATTGGCTCCTTATCTCTTGTTTGTTTGTTATGTGCCGTCGAGTCGGCTCCAACTCATAGCGACCCCTCCTTGGGTTTCTGAGGCAGTATCACTATGGAAGTAGATTGCCCAACCTGCCTTCTGAGGAGTGACTGGCGGGTTTGAACCGCCAGCCTTCTGTTAGCAGTCAAGTGCCTTAGGCACTATGCTACCAGAGCTCCTCCTTATCTCTTAGGGTTGGTTTTTCTGTTTGTTTTTCCCAACTTCACCACCCCAAATATAGTACTTCTTATGCTGGAGTGTATACAGGTTAACATAAATGTATATAACTTTCAATGCCAGGTAAATAAATAAAACCTTATCAGGCTCTTTGTAGTACTGATCTATGCATTTGATCTAAGAAATCTTATTCATTCCCATGGTTCTAGCTACCAGTTATGTCTCAGGCTCTCAATTCCCTTGAGCCTCATCTGCATGTTTAACAGATACTTCAAATTAAACATGTCTAAACCTCATTCATCATCTCCTTTTTCCCCACCCCAACTCTTGCTTATAAGGCAATCCTTTCTCTATCCCCTGATTTTTTGCCAGTATACTGCCTATTCTATAGCCGCAGATAGAAATCTTTGTCTTGACAATTTCTTCTCTGTTGCTGGCTACATTCAGCTGGTCACTAAGTCTAAATAGCTCTCAAATGTGTCCCTTCTCTATTCCCACTGTCACTCCATTAAAACAGATTTCTTTTCCTGGTTTTAGGTAATAGTTATTCAACATTTACTATGTGACAGAGATTATGATAAGCACTTTTTATTCAATATCTTAATTAAATCTCTAAAAAATTCTACAAAGTAGGTGTTGTTATTACACCAAAGTCCCTGGGTGGTACAAATGGATAAGCAGCTTAACTACTGGCCAAAAGGTTGGTGGTTTGAATCCACTCAGAGGTGCCTTGAAACAAATGCAGGAGAGCTGCTTCCAAAAGGTCATAGCCTTGAAAATCCAATGGAGCTCACAGATCTACTCTGAAACACAAGGATTCGCCCCGAGTTGTAATCAACTTGATGGCAACTTATTTGTTTGTTTGTTTAGCATACCCATTTTATAGATGATGAAACTGATTCTCAGAGAATGCATGTAACTCATCTAACATCTCAGGGTTAGCAGGTGATAGACTTGAATTCAGGCTGATGGCTGCAAAGTTCTTAACGACTTCCTTACACAGGTCTTTTACCTCTTAGGTTTTATAATAGACTCCTAAGTGGATGCCCTACCTTCAGCCTAAACCACTATCCACACTTTTTTCCAGAGTATTTCTCTTTTAAAACACATAGTCAGTCCCTTCCTTTAAGACTTCATTGATTCCCTATTCCCTTCAGGATAAAATCTGAATCTCCTGTATTTTATGGCATATAAAGCCTTATCTATTATTTTACCTCAAGCACACCCCAAACCAACACAATACAACCACTGCCATGGAGTCAGACCTGACTCATAGCGACCCCTCCTTGGGTTGCCGAGGCTGTATCGCTACAGAAGTAGATCGCACAACCTTCCTTCTGAGGAGCTGCTGGTAAGTTTGAACCTCCAGCCTTCTGGATAGCAGTCAAATGCCTTAGGCACTATGCCACCAGAGCTCGCACATCCCAGACTACTGAAATATTTTCCATCTCTTGATTATAATATGTTATTCTCCCCACCTGGGAAAATATCATGGAGATGCACTGAAGGAGCTGCTGGGAGTGAGAGAAGCACTGAGTGTGTATTGTGCACACACATGAACATCCAGTGCAATAGGAAGGCTGGGACTCTGAGTCTAGGCACTGGTGACACCCACCATACGGGAATGGAGTTTCAAAGCCCTTACAAAGGAAAATATAGAAGTGCAGCAAGAGTGTGCACAAGTTCTTGCTGCAAATGAAAGCAGCTGTTCCAGAAACCTGGAGAGAGGCAGCTTAGGAAAGACAGCAAAAAACAGCAAAAGACATGAAGCAAGGTAAGGAATTCTACTATACAGAACACACCTGTAAGAATTAGAATGCCTAAATTTAAAAAACAAAAAAGGGGGGATCCTTACTCAAAGAAGCACTCGATGGAATGTTGCAGATCACAGGGAGTTTTCTACATTTGTAGAAGAGGAAGTCATCATTCTTAGACCACTAGTTTTTATTGTGCCCTTGACCCCCAAAGGTGCTCTGGTAGCACCATGCCTAAGACATTTGACTGTTAACCAGAAGGTTGGTAGTTCAAAGCCATTACCCACTCTGCAGAAGGAAGATTGAGCAATCTACTTCCATAAAGATTTACCACCTCATAAACCCAATGGGGGTTGCTGTGAGTGAGACTCAACTTGATGGTAGTGAATTTGGTTTTGGTTTTTGGCCAGCAAAATGGCCATTGACTATTCAAATTCCATTAAAAACATATTTTAAAACACTAAGCTAAGTGCTGGAGAAACAGATTTAAACAATTAGTATCTGATCTCAAGAAATTCAATATAAATTTGGTTTCTAACTACAAAGACCCTGAGGGCAGGGACCAGGGGTTGACTTTGTATCTTTAGTGTACTGCAAAGCCACAGAATAGAGTTGATGCTCAAAAAATGCCTGTGGAATGAATAGACAGATGAATGAATGAATGAATGAATGAACGAACAAATAAGTGAGTCTGAGGGAGGAAAACCAACTGAAGGTAGAGTGCTGAGTGACAGCTCAGAGTAACAGCCCCAACCTCAGCTGTTGGGTAACTAGTCACCACACAGATGGAAGATCAGATCAGCTCCAAGTGTAGACAATGCTTCTCTGCATGTGGCAAAATAAGGTCCTGCTCCAATTCTCACGTAAAGAAAAGGATTCTATATATGACAAACTGTTTCTGCAAGAATAACAAAAGCAGTGTCTAAAGCGTTGCTGTTCTTATTTTAGCACTTTCCTGTTTTCAAAGCAAGTTCCTTTTCCCCACTAGTTGCAAGCTATGCCTGCCAGCATCTTTGAGAGGCAGATCTATAAGCACAGCACCATTTTAGTGACACAGAGATTGCTGCTAAAGGTCAAGGAAAATTATCATTAGAGACAAGCATGCCTTAATGCTTTAAATTCCAGAAGCAAGGTTAGACCTCAGAACTCCTGAGCATACCTTGGCCTTTAGACACCTAACATTTTTCTTCCACTCCATACGATGCCAATACATATCTTTTTCTTGCCCTCAATTTAGATCTTCTTTAAAAAATTCATCTTTTGTCTCCACATCTTTATCATATTTCCCCAATTTTCAGGGGCAACTAGAGGCAGGCTTTCTAAGTGTAGGAGATTAACAGGGGTATTCTTGCGCCTCTAGGTTTGCTCCATAGTACAGACAAGGAGAGAAACTTTGTCCATTCCTTACAGCATTATCAGGATGGGAGCAAAGCATTTTGGGAAATGTTGATCTACAACCTCAAGGCTCTGCCTCACCCCCTTAAACGGGAACCATTCATCTTCCTGATATACTTGAAAGTACCAAAATTACCAAATATAGCACTTGATATGTGCCTGTTATTGAGCCTAATGTTGAGACTGGTTCTCCATTGATTCTGTTAATCAATTTCCTTCCAATAAATTTCTCTCCTGATTAAATTGGCCAGAATCAGTTTCTCCTGTATTCTACCATAGGACTTGATTGCTTGATCCACTTTAGGGTTAGAATGTACCATTTTGAGACTAAACAACATGACAGTACTCTTGTATGTTTTTCCTCAAAGTCTCAAAAGCAGCAATATGTCCCCCTTTCTCACACAGCGATGGTAAATGCCAAGCTACCCTTGCCCAGTTAGGCTTTGCTCATGGCTTAATTATTATTTGCTGCAAAAAAACCCTCTGGTGCTTATGCACACAGAGCTTACCATTCATTAAACATATGTCCTGTCTGTCCAAATGAGCCATGCTTTCCCATTCCCAGCCACCACTGTGCAGTAAAAGCCAGAGGCATACCTCCTTTCTGTCTGATTTACCTGGTCTTCTAGAGATCTCAAATGAGCTTATAGGTGATGTCTAACTGCCTCATATTTTTCTCAATTGTTGTTGTTGTTGTTATGTGCCGTCGAGTCGGCCCCGACTCATAGCGACCCCTCCTTGGGTTTCTGAGGCAGTATCACTACGGAAGTAGGATTGCCCAACCTTCCTTCCGAGGAGTGGCTGGTGGGTTTGAACCGCCAGCCTTCTGGTTAGCAGTCAAGTGCTTTAGCCACTATGCTACCAGAGCTCCCCAAAACTAAACCCACTGCCATCAAGTTGATTCCAACTCATAGTGACCCTATAGGGCAGAGTAGAACGTGCCATAGAGTTTGTTGTTGTTGTTGTTGTTATGTGCCGTCAAGTCGGCCCCGACTCATAGCTACCCCTCCTTGGGTTTCCGAGGCAGTATCACTACAGAAGTAGGATTGCCCAACCTTCCTTCCGAGGAGTGGCTGGTGGGTTTGAACCGCCAGCCGTCTGGTTAGCAGGCAACTGTCTTAGCCACTATGCTACCAGAGCTCCCCCATAGAGTTTACAAGCCTATAAATCTTTACAGAATCGGACTGCCCCATCTTTCTCAGCAGGTGGGTTTCAACTGCTGATCTTTTGGTTAGCAGCCCAATGCTTTAACTACAGTACCACCAGAGCTCCTTACTGAGACCAAAGTAATATTAAAAGAGGTCAGTTTCTACTCTGCGTGGCAGAGGTGCTTTGGAAACTGTCTTGGTTTAAATAGGTCAGACTTCTGATCTGGACCAGCCATTTGGATAGAGAAAATGCCTGTAAGAAGGCTCTTACCAACCTTTATCTAATTATTACCTGTATTTCCAATCTAGACCTCTTTTCTGAGCTCCAGACTCAAATATACAACTTCACTCTCTAGCTGGATGTTTCACAAGCACCTCAAATTCATCATTCTGTAAATGAAGATACTTATTATCCTCTTCTTCCTTTTAGGAACAGAACTTCCTGGGTTTTAATTTGGCCAGCCAAGCCAGACAAGGACTACATTGATTTCATAGCTTCTTTTGTAGCTAAATGTGGCCATGTGACTAAGCTCAGGACAATGGGATGGGAGGAGAAGTGATGTGTACCAACTTCTGCATCACTGCTCTACAGACAAGCTATTTGCTCTAGACCTTTGCTTTCCTTTTTCCTACTGGCTGAGAAATGGCTATGACGGATGGCACGTCAGGAATGGCAGATTCACCTTCACTATGGCTGGACTGTTCACAACTGGACTTTTACAGGAGAAAGAAATAACCTATTTCTTGTGAGTCAGTATAGTTTTGGATCTCTTTGTTATAGCAACTTAGCCTATACTTTAATTGTTGTTGTTATTATGTGCCGTTGAGTCGGCCCTGACTCATAGCAACTCAGCCTTGGTTTTCCAAGGCAGTATCATTAGAATACCAAAAACTAAACTTTTTTCTTTTTAGCATTTTCCCTCCCTTATATGGTTCTCTTCCTACATTCGCCCATGTCCATGAAATACGTTCTCATAAACCCAAATCAGAAACCTGGCATTCTTTGACCATTCCTCTTCTTCTGTCTCCACATCCAACCAAGTCAGTTCTACTTTCTGCATCTCTGGTTGCTCTGCCACTTACTCCACTCTAGTGTACCGTGCGAGTTCAGGCTTTCATCATGTCTTGCCTCTCTTTCTGCAAGGTGTCCTAGCTGGATTCTGCTGCAACTTTTGCCCACATCTAATATACTCATTGGGAGCTCTGGTAGCATAGTGCCTAAGGCACTTGACTGCTAACCAGAAGGCTGGCGTTTCAAACCCACCAGCCACTCCTCAGAAGGAAGCTTGGGCAACCTACTTCCGTAGTGACACTGCCTCAGAAACCCAAGGAGGGGTCGCTATGAGTCAGGGCCGACTCAATAGCACATAACAACAACAACAACAACAATATACTCACCACACTGAGTCCAAAAGACTACAAAGTGCAAATCTGATCAGGGAACTACCTTGTTCTGACTCTTTAAAGACTCCCCGCTAGCCTTCAAGAAGGAGCTCTGGTGATGCAATGGTTAAAGTGCTTGGCTTCTAACGGAAAGGCTGGTGGTTCAAACCCAACAGTGGTTCTGTGGGAGAAAAGACCTGGTGATCTATTTCCATAAATTTATAGCCTAGGAAATGCTATGAGGAAGTTCTACTCTGTCCTACAGGACTGTTATGAGTCAGAATCTACTTGACAGCACATAAGAATAAGCCTTCAAGAGCACAAATACCCTTTTGAAATTAGGCCATCCCCTACCATCCTCCCATATCACTAAATGTTCAAACCATACTAAAGTATGTGTAGTTGCCAGAAAATATCGTGTCTTCCATTAATTCTTGGCCTCTGCATATGCTGTTCCCTCTGCAAATTTCCCTTTCCTCTATCCACTCTTTCCCTGGTAACTCCTACTTATTCTTTAGGACTCACCTCAGCTATCACTGCCTCTAGAAGCTTTTTCTGACTCTTACTGAAGTCATAGCACCCAGGGTAATCACATCACATTATCTGAGAATTTCCTATTTAGTCATGGTCTCCTCCCTTAATATAAAGCTCCTTCTTCCAGACTCCTAAAGACCTTGTAATTTATACATGTGTTGACTGGTTTAACTCAGTTAGTAAATTGTATTATTTGTTCCAAGGAGCCCTGGTTGCACAATGGTTAAACATTCAACTGCTAACCAAAAGGTTGGTGGTTTGAACCCACCCAGGGACTCGACGAGAGAAAGACCTGGCAAGAAAACCCTATAGGACAGTTCTTTGTCACATGGGGTCTCTATGAGTCAGAATCGATTCAAAAGCACCCAACAACAACTATTTGTTCCCTCCTTACCTTTGTCCTGTAGGCAGAATATACTTCCCACCCCACGGACTATGGACATGGCCACGTGACTTTCTATGTATGTCCAGTAGAATGTGAGCAGATGTTGAGTAAGCCATGTTCAGACACAACCTTTAAAGGCACTTGTGTGGTTTGGCTCTACATTCTCCCTCCCACCTTGACAGCTTGCCCTCATCATGAGAATATTATGCAACAGACAGTGGCTGCTCCTTCATCCTAGCTTGGGATGAGAAGACATTTGGAAGTCCACCAAACACAGCCAATCTACAATGTGCCAAATAATGTACTAGGAGTTATAGATAATTTTATATGTAATTGTAATAGCCCTATAAGGGAGATAAGTTTCCATTTTAAAGCCAAAGAAATAAGGTAAGATGTTAAACTAGCATTGAAATTCAGGCGGTTTGAGTCTCATGCCCCCCTCCTCCACTTTTGAATCTGTCTCCTGATGAGCCAAGAGCATAGAATCCCAGCTGAATATGAGGGTCCTACTCCTAGCTCAGAGCACCACTTCCTACAGGGCTCCAGACGCTGAAGGAAACAGAAGTAGCAACATGTTCTTCTGAGTTCGTCCTTGTTTCTTGGCCCATAAAGAACTCTAGTCATCCAAGATGCCTTCTTTCATTTGCACAGAGCCAAAACTATCTTGAAGACCAAGATTTTAAGCACACATAGGCCACAGCTATGTTTCTGGGTTTCTGGTTGCACAGTACAAGTCCCTAGGCCCATATGGGCCCTGACATGCCTGCAGTATCTGCTTTGTCACTGGGTCACATCCTCTGTTCTCCTGTGACTTGCTGGACCACTCCTCATTCATTCTTTTTTCTATATATCTCAGGATTTAATTAGAACTAATGACTGTCATTCTTTTTTGCTTTTTCCCTGAAATATTTCCTTGAATCCTAAGAACTTTGAGCTAATGTCCCATGGGAGATACCACATATGTTCATTTAAATCAGGAGTTCTAGTACAATCCACCTTAAACAGAAAAGAATGTTCCTCTTGGATACAACCTTTTGAAAAACCAAGTCCTATTAAGTCCCAACAGTGTTTCTTACTTTTAATTAATAAGATACCATGGACTTGGACAAGTCACATTCTCTTCGAGACTTGGTTTCTTATGTGTAGGTAAGTAATACCAGCCTTACTTAGAAGGATCAGATGGGATAATGTATATAAAAATCATTTAAAACAGAGAATAGCATTATAGCATGGAAACTAACAAGGACAGCAACAACCATGTTACACCTTTCTTTATACTTTTGATTGGGGTAAAAATAAGGTATAGGAGCTAAAACAGTTAGAAGAAGTGAAGAGTGAGTTCTAGAGCAAAAAGAGACTAGAAGGGCCATGTTGGCTGGAGAAGGATTCATCCCATGGGACCTAAGTCCTTGTCTCATTCCACAAGTCACATTTAATTGGCCAGAGTGGACCCTATCCTGTTCACCAAGCCCTGGACACTACTCCATTTGTTCCTCTGAAAATTCTAACAAGAGCTCCCACTTCCTAACTGGTGTTTTTCATTCCATTCATTACTGGTTTGGGGAATACTAAAGAAAACTGGAGTTGCTAATGGCTTTTCCCTGGGAGAATTATAAAAGGAAGTTTAAACCTGTTGCTCTATAGTTTTGATTTCTAAACTCAGAAAAATTCAGAACTGTGAAACCTTAGTGCTGAAAATGACCTTAGAGTTCATCTCATTCAACAGATTATAAGACCAAGAGCTCAAGCTGCCCATTGTTACATGCTTAATTTATAGAGAAGATGGTATTGGAATCCAACCCTCAACTCCCGAGTCAGGGCTCTTTCCACTAACCAAGTGTTGGTACTAATACTTCCAACATAACACTAGCTTGCAATAAGACTATCAGTATTAATACACAAGTCTGTATAAACTCAAAAAAAAAAAAAAAAAAAACTCAATGCCATCGAGTCATTTTCAACTCTTAGCAACCCCCCCTTGGGTTTCTGAGGAGGTATCTCTATGGAAGCAGATTGCCCAATCTTCCTTCCGAGGAGTGGCTGGTGGGTTTGAACTGCCAGCCTTCTGGTTAGCAGTCAAGTGCCTTAGGCACTATGCCACCAGAGCTCCCACCCAGTAAAAATCATGTGAGTCTAAAATCTAAAGAATAATGGAGATACTGAAAACAATCCCCTCCCCAGTCCAGAGAAACATTAAGGCTTGAGGTGAAGAGGAGTGGGAAGACCTGTGATAAAGAGTTGAAAGAAGATGCTCTGGTATGAACACAGTCTGTTCAATGGGGAGAAGTAGAACAGAGGAAAGAAAGAAATTGGAAAGTATGTAGGATGAAAGGAGATAATGGAAGTTGAAGTTTCAGAAATCTCTATGGGACTCTTCATTCTTCAGGGTTAATAACATTTTAATTCTTTATACCTAAGCCTGCCCTCATATAGTCACCAGGCATCTACCTGAATGCAAACCAGACCTGGTAACAACCATTCCCAGATACCTCTGTTCCTTCTGCAAGTTGGGGTAGAAGCCCTTCCAAGGCACTAACAATACTTCGTGCAGATATCTATTATTGCTTTTGTGCAAGCTACTCCTTGACTAAGTGTTCATAGGCCTGGCTCTGCCACAAAACCGTGAGCTCCTTGAAGCCAGGGATTGTGTCTTATTTGTCTATTGACCCTAGCACAATGCCGGGAACATGGTAATAACTCAGTAATTAACTATGCACGAATAAATGCCTTAACTATGCCATCACCTCTTCTGGGAACTCATCTCTGAGCTGCTCCACCCCCACCTTGATTGGGTTGGCTATGCCTCCTCTGTTCTCATGGCATCTGTAGAGTTCTTATCATGGGACCTTTCACCACCCTATCAAAATTACCTGAAAACTTGTTTGAGTCACTGACTAGACTGACAACTCTTTGAGGGCAAGGACTATCTTTTATCTTTTTAAGCTCAGTACCTATCATAGCACTTAAAATTTACCACAGGCTTATAGAATGAATGAATAAATGAGTGAATGAACTGAAATGGTTACCAAAAGAAATGCTTATAAAACAGGCACTCTCCATCAGAGAGGCACCCAGAAAAGTCTCCAGGAAAACACACTGCCTGCTCTGGAACGTGTTCCCAGAATATCGACACAACACCAGCATCTCTCACAGCCTCTGCTGCCAGGGAAGGATGAAATGCCACCTATATTCAGGGACAAAGACAGAGTGAACACTCCCTCAAGTCTTAATGCTAGATGGTACCTGTTGCTAAAATAACAGCTGGTTAGCATTTTGTTTTATTCAAAACAGTAACAACAAAAACAATCTATTACAGGAAGCAGCATCACAATGACAATAAGGAATCACTAGGCTAAACACAGCAGAAAAAAACATGGAATTTTAGCAATGAAAGACAAGGAAGGAGCTGCTAAAGCCTGAGGAAAAAAATGAAAGTGTTGATTAGAAATTGCTCAGGCTGCATAAAAAGAGAAAAACAAGGGGGGGGGGG
>NW_006921631.1:7472891-7475210 GCF_000298275.1 Orycteropus afer afer | reverse complement strand
AGAAAAACAAGGGGGGGGGGGGAATGGGAGGAGAGAAGAGGAGAGAAAAAGAGGGAGAGAAAGGGGAGGGGGAGAAAGAGAGAGGCAGAGAGGAAGGGAGGGGGAGATTAATGGTCCCCCCCCTCCCGTTCTCTGTCTCATTTTTAATGAGTTCTTTCCTTTCTCCCTCCCCCTCAAGAAAGAATACTTTGATTGGGCTAGACTAAAATTTCTTACCTTTCTTTTCAAGGTTTCTCTGCAAAGAATGAGTCTGAATTCATCTCATTCTCCACTGCTCCTCTCTCCTCCCTCCCCTCTTCAGCCGCCATTGTCAGCTCTTCTATTTTGCTCAAACTGAGAGGCAGCTTGTCAACGGTCACTTCCCACAACCATAACGGATAGGGTCAAGCAGAAGCTGGGATCAGGGGGATGCCAGTGGGTGATCAATGGCATCTCAGGAGCCAGCCGCACTTGCAAAGCAGAGAAACCAGGACCATCTGACAGCTAAGATGGCCCTGATAACTAACCTGTTGCCTGCTGCCAGGCAGAAGTAGCCTCTGCAGGTGCAGATGGCAGAAGTCACAGACAAAGCATCACCCCATCCAAACAAAAATTTCAACAACAAAATAGCCAGAGAGGCAGCTTAGCAGAGTGCCTTAGGAGGCTGGCCCAGGGTTTGGGAGAACTGGGTCCTAGTCCCTGTCTATCACAAATTGGCTATGTGCACACTGCTTCTCTGGGCCTCTGTTTCCTCATCTATTAAGTGAGAGGGCTGGACTAGATTACCCATGATTCCTTCTGGTAATAAGGTTATATTGCATAAAAAGCTATCAACACTAACATGGGTTATAGGATCCCCTTCTTCTACTATTCCAGAGTGCTTCTCTTGGGCAGCCCCACCACCTTCTAGAAAAGCACCTTCTGGCCCAGAGCCCCTCTCCAGATGCATGGCTGGCATGATATAGGCGCAAGGCCCAAATGCCCCTAAAATGTGAGAACTGAGAAAAGGCAAATTAAGGACATTTAGAATCAGTGAGGGTGGAAGTGGAAAGCGCTGGGAGGCCAGGGGAGGGGGGAGGCATGGATCAGCCAAACCCTGAAATTAGGGATGATTCATATTTGAATAATGTGGGAGGGATGAACTCAGAGCAGCCAAGAGAAGAGGCTAATCCTGTTCAGGAGCCCCCCCAAACTAAATCCAGCAGGGGGACAAGAGTGAGTGTTAGGGGCCCCACATTTGAAATAGGAAAATATTAAACAACCAATAATCTTATTGAAGCTAGGGGAAATGAGGTTGCTTCTCTTTCTTTCTTCTCAAAGTATATTTCCCCTCTCTCAATGATTGCTTTGGATATTATATTTAAGCTTCTTTGCCTTTTCCTACTGATTTCATTTTTTCAACTCTTCTGGTTGGTGTCCCTAGAGGGGACAAACTTTTTCATTTTTTGGTCTTATTATCTGTTTTCTCTCCTTCCGTTCACTGCCTCCCTCCTCTCTTCACCATCCTTCTGGCCCTTTGCCTCTGTTTACTCCATCTCCACCTTCCTTTGAGTTTCCTCTCACTCAGTCCAAGCCACCAAACCTTTCTCATCCCTCCTCAGCAGGGTTGCTTTGTGACTCTCTCAGGGCTGGCCACCCTACCCTACCAACTGCCCCTTAACTGTGCTGACTCATGATGTAGGACAGCATATGAAGTACCAAAACCTTTTCTGACACCTCAAGCCCTTGAAGTTCACAAAAAGGGAGGGAAGACACAGAGGATACAGCTGGACAAAGTGACTCTGGTCCCTGGGAGAAACCCAACTCCTCTCCCAGACTCTGTTAGCTGTGACTCAAGACCTCTGAATCTCTCTGCACATTGTCTTTATTCCGGGGGGAGAGAAGTGGTGCATCTATCAGCAAGTCTCTCCTCTAACTATGGGACCACTGCCCAAATGGTACCAAGTGAAAGAGAGCCTGGCTCAAAACTCCACAACTATTCAAAGCCTCCATATCCATCTTCTTTCTCATCCCCTCTCCTCAGGATCCTACAAGGAGCCACAGAGACAATGCCTTGTGTCTTCCTACTTTTCTAGGGAAAAAATTAAAGACAGCCACCTCCCAGAATTCCAAGGAAACATGTTCTCTCAATTAATCAGTCTCCTCGCAGCTTTCATTTTTCCAGTAGGCTTTCCCCAGGACTCAGCATTACAAACTTAGGATAATACCGAGGAAGGACCGTTGTATGGAGGGGGAAATGCACATTTCAAGAGAATAATCTCCTGTCGTTAGGGAGTCAAACACCTGCGTCTGGATCCGCCCCCCCCATCACTCACTCTAACACACACACACCCACACACA
>NW_006921631.1:7462334-7472716 GCF_000298275.1 Orycteropus afer afer | reverse complement strand
GGGGGGGGGGGAGGACTGTACCACAAGGGTAATATACATAAAGTTATTCGACTCTATAGAAAATAACTCTTACCTGTTAGCCAGAAGAGAGCTATCAACCCCAAGATGACCCTGTCCATTTTCCCCAACTTCTCATCTAGCTCAAGGAGTGAGGAAAGTGGGAAACGGCAGGAATACAGGGCTCTATGTAAGCAAGTGGCAGGAGGCAGCCGCGGTGCTGAGACCGCGGGCGTGAGTGGGCACCAAGCGTCCCTCGGCGCCGCCGCCTGCAGGGCAGAGCAGGCGGGGCCCCCTGCTGGACCGCGCCGCCTGGGGAACGCGCGCAGCCGACTGCTCCTGGACACCGCGCGGCGTTCAGGCGGCTCATTACCTCGCGCCGGCCCGCGCCGCCGCCGCCGCCGCCGCAGCCGCGGAGCACCCGCACGCTCAGGCAGCGTGGCGCGGGGAGAGAGCCTCCTTGTCGCCAAGCCCGCCCGCGTGGGGGAGCCAGGCCGCCGCGCCGCCTTCTCCCCTCCCTTTCCTCCCCCTCCGCCCGCGGCTTGGGCTTCCAAAGTTTTTCGGTCACGTGCCTGTCCCTGGCAGCCAGGAGGTCACCGTTGAGTAATAAAGTCCACCGGAGGAGAGAGGGCAAAGGGGCAGCGGGCAGAGGCATGGGGGAGGCAGCACAGGGAGCCATCGCAGCGACTTCTCCCAGGGAAGCCAGCGTTCGGGAACGCTGGGCAATTGTACCCAAGCCAGTCCCGGAACAAGTGTTCCAGATTGGGGAATCGAGGACAAGGAGTCTGTGTAAGGATGTGGCTACAGTCAATCAGAACTGAGAAACAAGAGGACACAGCGACAAACGTGGTGGACCTGCATGAAGAGACTTGGCCTAATCTGTGGGACTTAGACTAACATGGTCTCTGGCAAGGGTGCTTGATTTTGCTGTACCCCCCACCCCTTCAGTATGTTTCCTTTTTTGACAGTGCAGGGAATTGGAAGGCTCGGCAGAATAGAGAAAGGTAGGCGGGAATCCCAAGAAATAACTTTTTCCTGTTAAAATATTGTAAGGTGAAATAAGAGCGTACAGCCCTTTGACTGAAAATATGTAAAACTAGATGAAACGAACCATTATAACTGCTAACATTTGTCCAACACCTTATACTTTGCAGGGCATATATACTCCACATGAATTATTTCTGGGGGTTTTTAGACAAATTTGTTTGGTGTACGTAGGAAAGGAGTTAAAATTTAGATGTTGAGAGAGAACTGAGAAATGTACGCTTTGCTTAATAAACATAGTAAGCAACTAATATGAGTGCAGAAATTATCAAAAAATATCATTAATATCACACGCAAAGAAAATTTTACTGAAAATAATTAAAACATGGTCACAGCAGTACATTGACAGGGAACTGCCAGAAATGCAAGCCGGATTCAGAAGAGGACGGATGTGGAATGAGGAATATCATTGCTGATATCAGGTGGATCCTGGCCAAAAGCAAAGAATACCAGAAAGATGTTTAGCTGTATTTTATTGACTATGCAAAGGCATTTGACTGTGTGGATCATAACAAATCATGGATAACATTACAAAGAATGGGAATTCCAGAACACTTAATTGTGCTCATGAGGAACATGTGCATAGACGAAGAAGCTGCCATTTGAACAGAACAAGGAGATATTGCATGGTTTAAAATCAGGAAAGGTGTAAGAGTGGTTTCTATCACCATACTTAGTCAATCTCTATGCTAAGCAAATAATCCTGGAAGCAGGACTATATGAAAAAGCACACGGCATCAGGATTGGAGGAAGACTTATTAATGGCCTGCAATATGCAGATGGCACAACCATGCTTGCTGAAAGCAAAGAAGACTTGAAGCACTTACTGATGATGATCAAAGACTACAAAAATAAAATTACTTGGGAATAAATCTTACCAGGGACACAAAAGACCTCTACAAAGAAAACTATAAAAAACTACTTCAAGAAACCATAAGAGATCTACATGAATGGAAGAACATCCCATGCTCGTGGATGGGAAGATTGAACATTGTGAAAATGTCAATTCTACCCAAAGCAATCTATACATTCAATGCAATCCCAATCCAGATCCCATCAACATTCTTTAGGGATATGGAAAAACCAATCACTAACTTTATATGGAAAGGAAATAGACCTCGGATAAGCAAAGCACTATTGAAGAAGAAGAACAAAGTAGGAGGTCTCACACTGCCAGATCTCAAAACCTATTATACAGCCACAGTAGTCAAAACTGCCTGGTATTGGTTTAATGACAGATACATAGACCGATGGAATAGAATTGAGAACCCAGAAATAGATCCATCGACCTATAGTCAGCTCATCTTTGACAAAGGCCCAAAATCCATTAAATGGGGAAGAGATTGTTTAATAAATGGTGCTGGCAAAACTGGAGATCCATTTGCAGAAAAATGAAACAAGATCTGTACCTCACACCATACACAAAAATGAACTCCAGATGGATCAAAGACTTAAATGTGAAACCCAAAACTATAGAGTTCCTCAAGGAAAAACTGGGGGCAAATCTAGGGGCCCTAATATATGGCATAAATAGACTATCAAGCATAACTCAAAATGCACAAACAGCAGAGGAGAAACCAGATGATTGGGACCTTCTAGAGATTAAATTTTTGTGTGCTTCCAAAGACTTCTCCAAAAGAGTCAAAAGAGAACCTACAGATTGGGGGAAAATATTTGGTAATAACATATCCGACAAGGGACTTATCTCTAGAATTTATAGAAAACTCCAACACCTCAGTAACAAAAAGACAAACAATCCAATTTAAAAATGGGCAGAAGACATGAGTAGACACTTCACCAAGGAGGATATTCAAGCGGCCAACAAACATATGAAGAAATGCTCATGATCACTAGCTATTAGAGAGATGCAAATCAGAACAACAATGAGATACCATCTTGCTCCAGCACTAGTAGCAAAGTTCAATGAGACAGAAAATAATAAATGCTGGCGAGGATGTGGAGAGATTGGGACTCTCATACACTGCGGGTGGGACTTTAAAATGGTACAACCGTTGTGGAAAGCAGTATGGCGATTCCTTCAAAAGTTGGAACTAGAAACACCATTTGACCCAGCTATTCCATTACTAGGTGTATACCTTAAAGAAGTGAGAGCCATGACAAGAACAGACATATGCACACCCATGTTCATCGCAGCACTATTTACAATAGCCAAAAGATGGAAACAACCTAGGTGTCCATCAACTGAGGAATGGATATCCAAACTTTGGTACATACACACAATGGAATACTATGCAACCCTAAAGAATAATGTAGAATCTGCAAAACACCACATAATGTGGATGAACTTGGAGGACATTATGCTGAGTGAAATAAGTCAATCACAAAAGGACAAATAGGGTATTAGTCTGTTATTGTAATAGTCAAGGAAACATTTATCTACGGAAGACCATCTTCTTTGTTGGTTACCAGGGGTGGGAGGAGAGGGGAGGGAATATTGTTATATAGCTAGAGATAAGTTTTGATTTGGGTGAAGAAAGAGGCAATGTACCAAAAGTGAGTGATCAATATAGTGGCATTGAGGAAGAGAAAGACAGAGAGAGGTACGTGGGAAGTACAGACAACAAAGATGAACCCTTTTACACATATAGTACAGCATGGTCCATGAAGGCAAACACGGGTATATGGATGGATAGATGGGTGGACAGGCTGACATATTAGGTATGTATATGAAGTGGAGAGTGCACCCAAGAACATATATAGGATTGGCAGAAAGTGGTCCAATAACTTTATGTATATGATCTGAAGTCCCAGATGTATAATGGGGCTGACAAGGGGCAAGGCTGTAGTCACTGCTTGGTCACAGCCAGTTACCCAGAGGGACCGAGTAGTTGAACCTGTGGGCTCGGGATCATAGTCACAGAGGACATCAAGCTCAATTGGCATAACATACTATGCAAAACATTGTTCCACCTCCTACTGTGGCAAGTAGCAATTGAGATCTTAAAAGCTTGCAAGCTGCCATCTAGATGCAACGATGGGTCTCTCCTTGTCCAGAGCCAAGAAGAATGAAGAAAACCAAAAGTTCATGGAAACAATTAGTCCTAGCGACTGGTACACCATCCAATCTGCAGCCTATATGACTATGAGACCAGAAGAAATAGATGGGTGCTCGGCTACTACTGTCAACCACTTGGAAGAGGGTCCTTGCAGGAAATCCTGGATAGACAGAGAGAACAATGTGGAACAAAACTTAAAATCATTTGGAAAAAAAAAAAGCGGGAAACAGGTTTGCTGGCCTGAGGGAACCTGGTGGAACCACTGAGACTATGGCCCCTAGCTGCCCTTCAGGTCTGGAATTGAATGCACACCAGTGGCTTCCAGCCAAACAATAGACAGGCATATCACTTGAGCATTTACCTGAGGTAGATACACTCCTTGAAGAGAATAAGCATGAGAGAAAGAAGGGCTGCTTATGCACAGGGAGACAGCTTAGGGGGCAGGAGTGCATGGAGGAATGGACACAGGGAAGAGGTAACTATCGGGAGGAAGTGGGAGGGGAGATGTTGCATTGTGCTAAATTGTGGTCAATGTCATGAGACAAAGTGTATGTGAACTGCTGTATGGAAAGTGTATTTGCTCTGTAAATTTTCACCCAAATCATAATAAATAAATAAATAAAGATAAAAGACTACAGCCTTCAGTATGGATTACAGCTCAACATAAAGAAAACGAAGTCCTCCCAGCTGGACCAATAAGTAACATCATGATAAATGGAGAAAGATTGAAGTTGTCAAGGATTTCATTTTACTTGGATCCATAATAAACATCCATGGAAGCTGCAGCCAAAAAATCAAAGATATATTGAATTGGGCAAATTTGCTGCAAAAAAACTTCTTTAAAGTGACAAAGATGTCATTTTGAAGACTAAGGTACACCTGACCCAAGCCATTGTCTTTTCAATAGTCTCATATGCATATGAAAGCTAGACAGTGAATAAAGACGACCAAAGAAGAATTGATTCATTTGAATTGCAGTGTTGGCGAACAATATTTAATATACTATGGACTGCCAGAAGAACAAACAAATCTGTCTTGGAAGAAGTGCAGCTGGAATGCTCTTTAGAAACAAGAATAACTAGACTTCTTCTCACATACTTTGGTTGTATTATCAGGAAGGACCATCTCTGGAGAAGGACATCATGCTTGGTAAAGTAGTGGATCAGCGAAAAAGGGAAAGACCCTAATGAGATGGACTGACACTGGCTGCAACAATGGACTCAAGCATGGCAATGATTGTGGACAGTGTTTTACTCTGTTATATATAAGGTCACTAAGAACTGGAACCAACTCGACAGCACCTAACAACAAATACCTAAAAACCTAATAAGCACCAAGAGGATGCAGAGACTTAATGTGTTTGGGTGCTAACACCAAATGGCTGGAGGTTCCAGTCCACTCAGCGGCACCTTGGAAGAGAAGCCTGGCAATCTACTTCTGGAAAAATCAGCCACTGAAAATCCTAGGGAGTGCAGTTCTACTCTGACACACATAGGATCTCCATGAGTCACAACTGATTGCATGGCAAATGGTTTAAGTACCAAGAACTAAGATAACAAAAATGAATATGACAGATTTCCTGCCCTTAGGAGTGGCATCTTAGGGCCAGAGGAGGGAGGAAGATCAAACCATTAAACATATACTATATAGTGTAGTGCCTAAAGCACTTGACTGCTAACCAGAAGGCTGACGGTTCAAAACCAGCAGCCACTCCTTGGATGGAAGGTTGGGCAATCTACTTCCGTAGTGGTACTGCCTCAGAAACCCAAGGAGGGGTCGCTATGAGTCAGGTTTGACTCCATGGCAAATAACAGCAACAACAACACATATTCATAGTAAAATAGGGTAAATGTGATAATGGAGATACAGAGAAAGTTCAGTGGGAACAATGGGGAAGGAGCAATTCATTCTGGAGAGGAGGGAGGAGGCACAACAATAAAGAAGGTAACATCTGAATAAGTACCTGATGAATAAGCAAGGTCTGGACTACAAAACAGAGAGGTATGAAATTGTTTCTGAAATCAGAGTGGTTCTAGGCCTGAGGGGAGTTCCTAAAGTGGAAACACTGTACACTGTACACTTAAGAATGAATGTATCTGTGAAACAGGATGATAAGTGAACACAAGAGAAAAGGTGAGAGGAGACCATAGATGGTCTTTTATGGCTGCCTGACACTGGAATTCCATTCTTACTTTTAATAAATTCCAACTACAGAAACCAAAATATCTAAATGCACCTCCTACACACACCTGACCACCCCAGCTGGAGTGCAAGCCTAGGCCCCAGGCTGATCTCACTCAGAGCTTTTTGAATCTGAAGAAAGTGACACAAGAAGCAGAGATACTGGAGAATCAGTTTTTGCCATTGGGCCAACAGTAGCATCTAGAGTCCAGGGGCAGTAGTGGTTGAGGTTAGGCCACCACACTGCCCTGAGGTGTGATTTTGGCTTTGTTCCTGGTTGTATAGCTTATTTACTGACCCTGGCCTTCCTGGCAATTCCTGTGAGCCACCCAATATCCTTTCATGCTCCCTCTTTACTTACTTTGGCCAGAAATGATTTCTGTTGTTTGTAATTAAGAACCCCAGTTAATATACAGTGTCAGAGAAATCTGGAGGACTATTTACTTTCATATACAAAATATAAAAATAAAAGAGGTAACTAATATTTGTGAGGTTCCTTTTAGGTTCTAGGCAATGTTGCAGACGATGTTTTACTAGCTTTCTCATTTAATTCTGAAAAGGAAGCTCAGACCCAGATGAACTTCTCTAAGATCAGGTAGCTAATAAACAGCAGAGCTAGGGTTTGAACTCAGTTCTGAGTTTCTATACTTCTTCTGTTTCTATACTCTTTTCACTATAGAATAGGGACACCTAGACCAGAGATTTGAAGTGATGATATATTTGTACTATTCTCTGTTATTTAGTGTATGTGCATGTGTGAGAGAGAGGTTGAACAGTGTTTTATATCCAAACACAGGTAACAGTGTTATTTTCTGCAAAACTTTGACATAAGGGCAAGTATGTACTTGAGAGGCGAACAGTGAAGAGAACCTGGATGTGCATGTGAAGCGGAAAGTGAAAGCCCACAGAAGTGAGCTTTGAATGTGTGTGCTCAGCGTATGTGTCTAAGTGTACTTCAATAAGGAATCAGAAGACTTGGAGAAGAGCTTGTGCCAGAGTTAATCATAGAATGCAGGATGCCTTGCCCACCATCCTGGGAATTTGCTTTGTGTACCTTTGCCTGGTATCAAGAGAGGTTTAGCTGGCCTATCCTGGATCTTCCAGAGTGGGTGGGGCCCCAGGCCATCCTTAAGGGGATACTAAATTAGAATAAACTACAATGTGTGCCCCTCCTGAATACCTTGCTGTTACCAAAGTTATAGAGATAATATAAAAGCACTGACCTAATGATTCAAAACATGCATCCTGAAGGATGGAGGTGGAAAGAGGGTGGCCCAATAACAGTATTATTTTGTCTTACTGGTTGTGGTAGTGGAGTATATCACCAGAATCCCAGTGGTCTTCCAAGTAAGGTTTTTGAATTTCCAGCATTGGAATCTCACATTAAGGTGCCTGCTTAAAGTGCTACAGAAAACTATGGGATGAAAATGTCTGGGTAGGGGCCTGGGAATCTGCATTTTAACCACCTTCCTCAAGTGTTTCTGATGCACATTAATGTTTAAGAAACACTGATCATCTTTTTGTTTCCTGGGAATTTGTTGAGTTGATGAGCCTGGGATTTGTTTAGATTCCAAACCAAAAACCACATCGACTGCTGTGGAGTTGATTTCAACTCACAGTGACCCCGTAGGACAGAATAGAACTACTCCATAGGGTTTCCAAAGCTATAAATCTTCACAGAAGCAGACTGCCACATCTTTCTCCCATGGAGTGGCTGGGGGGTTCAGACTGCCAATCTTTTGGTTAGCAGGTGAGTACTTTAACCACTGTGCCACCAGAGCTCCTATGTGAGCTCCAGTTGTCCATTTACCCCAGCTCAATAGGACAGGACCCCTCGGTAGAAATTGATTTATCATAGCCAAAGGAGGGTCTAGATCTCCAACACTTCATCCTTTCAGCTGAAACCAAAGATGTACATGTCAGAACATGGTCTTGTGTGTCACCACAGCAGAACTCTCAGTAAGCCACAGCTGGAAGTGGGGAATGGACTAGCAAGCTGCTTCATCAAATCTGCACACTTTAGAACAGAATTAGGACACAGAGAAAAAGGAAGTGAACCACTGCAATGAGACATGCTGGTAGCTGGTAGCAACCACACGGGTATAAATATAATGCAGCTGAATCCTCTTCAAAACATGATTTCATTACAGACACACAGGCATGCATGCACATGAATTCTGCTTAACATTGGTCTTTCTATCACACAGATAACATCCCATTTCTACTTCTCTCTCTGATCTTGAGTTCCAGGAGGGATATATGAGATCTGAGTTAAAAACAGGTATCAGGTCTCTTATCTAAGTTTTGTTCATCTCTCCTTCCTCAGTGCTACCTTTTAGGTTTGTTATCTTCCCCACCCTCCATATCTTCAAAACTACCCTGAATGAACTACAAGTCTAAAAATCTAAATTAATCCAAGGATTTTTAAAAAAACTGGAGACTCTATGTACCATATACTGGAAACTGGAACATATTTTCAGTCTGGAAACCCTTTCATATTGAAGAATAAATTCTTTCATTAAGAAAGTGGTTTAAAGAAAGGAAATGCAAATGTAAAGTACATGATGCCAAAAAAAGAGCTGAACCACCAAGAACAGTGGTAAGTATATAAGAAGTAAAAGATTGGGAGAATGTGCTGAAAATTCTACTTACTTGAGGCAGATTTAATCCAAGAGCCTGCTGTCTCTAGTGTCAGTGGTGCTGGGTGCTGAACTAGGTAAAGCCTGTTGTGCCACCTCCTGAAGCCTGATGCCACTGGAGTTAGCTCTCTGACAATACTTCTCTCAGAAAGATCCATTCAAGGAGAATGTGAGGGAAAAAGCCAAACATGAAATTATATTTATAGCATGGCCTCAAATGTGGAAAAATGCTATACTAAATTGTGTCCTCCAAAAAGATAACGTGGAAGGCCTAATCCCTGGTACCTGTAAACGTGACCTGGCTTGGAAATAAGGTCTTTGAAAATTTCATCAGTTAATATGAAGTCGTACTGGAATAGAATCAGTTATACCTATATGACTGTTGTTGCTAGGGGCTGTGAAGTCGCTCTGACTCACAGCGACCCCATCGCAACAGAAGGAAACATTGCCTGGTCTTGAACCATTCTCACAATCTTTGCCATACATGAGCCCGTCATTGCAGCCACTGTTGAGGGTCTTCCCCATTTTTGCTGACCCTCTACTTTACCAAGCATGATCTCCTTCTCCAGGGGCTGGCCCCTTCTGACAACATGACCAAAGTAGATGAGACAAAGTCTGGCTGTTCTCATTTCTAAGGAACATTCCAGCAGCACTTCTTCCAGGACAGATTTGTTCATTCTTCTGGCAGTTCATAGTATTTTTAGTATTCTTCACCAACACCACAATTCAAAGGCATAAACTTTTCTTCAATCTTCCTTATTCATTGTCCAGCTTTCACATGCAGATGAGAGACTGAAAATACCATGGCTTTGGTCAGGCACACCTTTGTCTTCAAGGTGACATCCTTGCTCTTTAACACTTTTTGTTTTAAACTTTTTATTATGAATTGAGTGAAAGTTTACAGAGCAAATCAATCTTCCATTCAATAATTCATACACATTTTCTTTTATATCATTGATTGCAATCCCTTCAATGTAACATCACTCTTCCCACATCCTCCTGATGTTTCTTATCCTTCCTCCTCTTCCTGACCCTTCCTTCCTTCCGAACTAACACGCATACCTTCTAAATTCTTACATAAAAAAACCTGTTTCTTGAGGAGTCTCTGGGTGACACAAATGGTTAAGCACTTAGCTACTAAAAGATTGACAGTTCAAATCTACATAGGATCACCTCAGAAAAAAGGGCTGGTGATCTATTTCTGAAAGATTACAGCCATTAGAAAGAGAGAGAGAGAGAAGATTCTAGACGAAAGAAGGAAACCCAAGAGAGGCTGGGCTATTCATGGCTAGTTGTGGACATTGATGTTCTAAATAATTGTTTTTTAGACTATGAGCTATATGAATAAGGGAAGTTGACATTCTCTGCTTCTAAGCCTCCTGCTCTTTTTTTTTTTTTTTTTTAATTGTGATTTGGGTGAAGATTTATGGAGCAAATTCACTTTCCATACAGCAGTTCACATACACTTTGTCTCATGACATTGACCACAATTTACCACAATGCA
>NW_006921631.1:7459763-7461063 GCF_000298275.1 Orycteropus afer afer | reverse complement strand
AATTTGCCAGTGGTTTGTCAATTTTATTGATCTTTTCAAAAAACCAACTTCTGGTCTTGTCGATTTTTTTCTATTGCTCTTCTATTTTCTGTTTCATTGATTTCTGCTTGAATCTTTATTATTTCCTTTCTTCTGGTGACTGTAGGCTTTTCTTGCTGTTCTTTTTCTAATTGGTGGAGATGTTGGTTTAAAGTGTTGATTTTGGCTCTTTCTCCTTTTTTGATGTGTGCAGTTATTGCTATAAATTGGCCTCTGATCACTGCTTTTACTGTGTTCCAAAGATTTTTATATGTTGTCTTTTCATTCTCATTTGATTCAAGAAATTTTTGAATTCCAGTTTTTATTTCTTCTCTTAACCAGTCTTTCTCAAGGAGGGTGTTGTTCAGTTTCCAGGTGTTTACTCTTTATCTGTTGATTTTCCTTTTGTTGATTTCTAGTTTGACAGCATTATGATCTGAGAAGATGCTTTACAGTATTTCAATGTTTTTAAATTTATGAAGGCTTGCTTTTGCTTTGTGGCCTAACATATGGTCTATCCTGGAAAATGTTCCATGTGCACTGGAAAACAATGTATATTATTGTGCTGCTGTTGAGTGAAGTGCTCTGTAGATGTCTGTAAGGCCAAGTTGGTGGATTGTAATGTTTAGCTCTTCTACATCTTTGTTGAGTTTTTTTTCCAGTTGTTCTATCTTTCAGTGAAAGTGGTGTATTAAAGTCTCCCACTATGACTGTGGAGTCATCTATTTGGCTTTTCAACTCTGATTTATGTACTTTGGGGCTCTTTCATTTGGTCCATAGGTATTTATTATGGTTATATCCTCATGTTCAGTTGATCCTTCAATCATTATATAATGTCCTTCTTTGTCTCATATGGTGGTTTTTGTCTTAAAGTCAGTTGGATCAGAAATTAATATTGCCACTCCTGCTCTCTTTCTGTTGCCATTTGCTTGATATATCTTTTTCCAACCTTTGATTTTTAGTCTATTTTTGTTTTTGTCTCTAAGTTGTTTCTCTTGTAGGCAGCAAATTGATGGCTTTTATTTTCTTATTCAATCTGCAACTCTCCATCTCTTCAGTGGTGCATTTAATCCATTAACATTCAGTGCAATTATTGATAAGTATAAATTGGTTGCTGTCATTTTGTTGTGTGTTTTTTCATGGTGTCCCTGGTTTCTTTGTTCCATGTTATTTTCTGTGCTGAGCTCATTATGTTTATGAATTGAGTTATCATTTCCTTTGTTGCTGTTGTTTTAGTATTTGCTGAGTATTTGTGCTTGTCCTCTTTTTCATTGTGATGTGA
>NW_006921631.1:7450980-7458458 GCF_000298275.1 Orycteropus afer afer | reverse complement strand
TCCCTTGTTTCTACCACTTTATCCTGCTTCTTTGTGTGGACTGTGATGGTCTGTTGTTTCCGAGGCATCGTGATGTTGTATTTAGATCTCTGTTAACTGTTTGTGAAGAGCAGCCAAGGTTGATTCAGGCTTTTCTTGGTGGTTTTTTATCATTGGCCCATTGATGGAGAAGGAGGTGATGGCTCTCAGTCAGTAAGTAAAGTTGCAGCAGGTGTGGTTGTAGTTGTGTCTTATGGGGACTGTTGCTGTCTCCCACTCAATTAGACAAAAATTACAACTGAATAACCATAAAAAAAACTAAAAGCACATGGACAAAAAAATACACCATGTAATCACACAGGAACAGTAACCAAAAAGAGAAAAAGAAGAAGAAAAAAACAATAAAACCTGCAATATCTGGGTATAGGGCAATAAGAGAAAAAAGGTAGAGAAGGAGAATAACGAAGAAACAAATGCGAAAAATGCAGAAAGAAAAAAAATGGAACAGGGTTAACCATGAGAAAAAGAAAAAGGAAAAAAAAAATTGCAACCATTAACAGGGAAAAGAAAAAGAGCTGAAAACTAGGACCTGGGAGGGGAAGAATAAAGAATAATAGTAAAAAGGACAAGTGTATTATTAATAATAGTAGTTTTAAAACAGACAAAAACAAGCAAACTAAAAACCAGAAAAAGAAAGAGAAAAAAAATCAAGGGAGAGTAGGGCAGGGCACTCAGGCTCTGCCTGAGCACACAGAGTGGTATGGAGTTCCTGAGTGCCTAGAAGGTGGGTGGGAGTGGGGGATGACCACACCTCCATTCACCAAGGGGTGTGGGGTATAAGAGTAACAAGGGGACTATTGTACCTTTTCAGTCTTGCAGGTCCGGGGTGTCCTTGGGGTTACTGGCAAGCAGAACCTGTTCTTAAGCCCCTGGAATCTCGGAGAGCACTGTCTCTTTAAATATCCAAAATGGTCAAGCCACTTGTAAACATTCAAAATGGTGGCGCCCTCCGGACAGGCAAAAGTCCACAGCTCAGCCTGCTTTTCTCTTCGCTGGTGCTTCGCATTTTATTCCCCAGCCACCAGAGCAGTCCTCCATGCAGTCCCTGGCTAGCAGGGCTCATTTTTAGGTTAATTCTTAAGTCCTACCCCCACTCGGGACTCTCCAAGCTGTCTGTGCTATGCCATCAGGCTTGCTTAGGATCGCTGCCAGACCACAGCTCCATTTGTCTCCTTTTTCGGTATTTTCATGCAAATTCTTCTGCTAGTTGGGGTTAGTCCACTTCTATATCCTTCCCTTCAGGGCTCAGGGGTCCAGGATTATCTTCTGTGTCTGTGTTAATTGTTTCCCCTTTTCTTTGTTGAAGAGGATTTGTGCAGTCTTTCTCCCTATTCCGCCATCTTACCGGAAGTCCTCTTTAACACTTTAAAGATGTCTTTTGCAGCAGATTTGCCCAGGGCAGTATGTTGTCTGATTTCTTGACTCTTGCTTCCATGGATGTTGATTGTGGATCCAAGTAAAATGAAATACCTTGCAACTTCAATCTTATATCCATTTATCATGACATTGCTTATTGGTCCAATTGTGAGGAGTTTTGTTCTCTTTATGTTGAGGTGTAATCTGTACTGAAGGCTGTAGTCTTTGATCTTTATTGGTAAGTGCTTTAAGTCATCCTCACTTTCAGCAAGCAAGGCGGTGTCATCTACATATTGCAGGTTGTTAAGAAGTCTTCCTCCAGTTCTAATGCCATGGTCTTCATATAGTCCAGCTTCTTCGACTATTTGTTCAGCATACATATTGACTAAGTATGGTGAAAGGATACGACCCTGATGTACACCCTTCCTGATTTTAAACCATGCAGTATTCCCTTGTTCTATCTGAATGACAGAATATTGGTCAATGTACATGTTCCTCATGAGCAAAATTAAGTGTTCCGGAATTTCGATGTTCACAATATTATCCATAATTTGTTATGATCCACAAAGTTGAATGCCTTTGCATAGGCAGTAAAACACAGGTAAACAGATTTCTGTTATTCTTTGCTTTCAGCCAAGATCCATCTGACATCAGCAATGATATTCCTCACTCCACACCCTGTTATGAATCCAGCTTGCATTTCTGGAAACTCCTGGTCAAATTACTGCTGCAACCATTTCTTAATTATCTTCAGCAAAATTTTATTTGCATGTGACATTAATGATATAGTTCAATAATTCCCACATTCTGTTGCATCACTTTTCTTTGGAATGGGAACAAATATGGATCTCTTCAGGTCAGTTGGCCAGGTAGCTGTCTTCCAAATTTTTTGGCATAAATGAGTAAGCCCCTCCAGCTCTGCATCTGTTTGTTGAAACATGTCAATGGGTATTCTAACAATTCCTGGAGCCTTGTTCTTTGTCAATCCCTTCAGTGCAGCTTGGACTTCTTCTTGCAGTACCATTGATTCTTGATCATATGCTGCCTACTAAAATGGTTATTGCTGGTGTCATGATAATTGTTGTTAGGTGCCATTGAGTTGTCTCTGTCTCATAGTGACCTCATATACAGCAAAACGAAACACTGCCTGGTCCTGTGCCAGCCCATTTATCTTTGCTATACCCGAGCTCATCGTTTCAGCCACTGTGTCAATCCATCTCATTGAAGGCCTTTCCTTTTTTTGTTATTCCTCCACTTTGCCAAGCGATATCCTTCTCCAGGGAATGGTTCCTTCTGACAACATAACTATAGTAGGTGAGACGAAGTCTGGCGATTCTTGCATCCAAGGAGCATTTATTTGGTTGCACTTCTTCCAGGGTAGATTAGTTAGTTCTTTTAGCAGTCCATGGTACTTTCAGCATTCTTCACCAACACCACAACTCAAAGGCATTGACTCTTCTTCAGTCCTCCTTTTTCATTGTTCAGCTCTCACATTCATATGAGGTGATTGAAAATACCATGGCTTGTGTCAAGCGCCCTTAGTCTTCAAGGAAACATCCTTGCTCCTCAGCACTTGAAAGAGGTCTTTTACAGCAGATTTGCCCAATGCTATACAACATCTGATATCTTGACTGCTGCTTCCATTGGTGTTGATTATAGAACAAATTAATATGAATTATTTGACAACTTCACTCTTTTCTCCATTTATCATAATGCTGCTTATTGGTCCCATTGTGAGGATTTTTGCTTTCTTTATATTGAGGTGTAATCCATACTGAAGACTGTAGTCTTCCATCTTCATGAGTAAGTGTTTCAAGTCATTCTCACCTTTAGCGAGCACAATTGTATTGTCTGCATAATGAAGGTTGTTAATGAGTCTTCCTCCAATCCTGATGCCACATTCTTCTTCATATAGTCCATCTTCTCAGATTATTTGTTCAGCATACAGATTGAATAAGTATGGTGAAATGATACAACCCTGACACACTCCCTTCTTGATATTAAACCATGCAGTGTCCCCTTGTTCTGTTTGAACGACAGCCTCCTGGTCTATGGACAAGTTCCTCATGAACACAAGTAAGTGTTTTGGAATTCCCATTCTTCTCAATGTTATCCATAATTTGTTATGATCCACACAATCAAATGCTTTTGCATACTCAATAAAACACAAGTAAACATCTTTCTGGTATTCTCTGAGCCAAGATCCATCTGACATCAGCAGTTATATCCCTCATTCTATGTCCTCTTCTGAATCCAGCTTGCATTTCTGGAAGTTCTTGTTCAATATACTGCTACAACCATTTTTTAAATTATCTTCAGTAAGATTTTATTTGTGTGCAGTATTAATGATATTGTTTGATAATTTCCACATTCTGTGGGATCACCTTTCTTTGCAATGGGTACAAATATGGATCTTTTCCAGTCAGTTGGTCAGGTAGTTGTCCTCCAAATCTCTTGACATAGCTGAGTGGGTGTCTCTAGTGCAACATCCATTTGTTGAAACATCTCAGTGGGTATGCCATCAATTCTTGGAGCCTTGTTCTTTGCCAATTCCTTCAGTACAGCTTTAACTTCTTCCTTCAATACCATTGGTTCTTGATCATATGCCACCTCCTGAAATGGAGGAACATCGACCAGGTCTTTTTGTTACAGTGACTGTATATTCCTTCCATCTTCTTCGAAGCTTCCTGCATCATTCAATATTTTGCCCATGTTGTTGTTATGTACTGTCGAGTTGGACCCAACTCATAGCGACCCCTCCTTGGGTTTCCGAGGCAGTATCACTATGGAAGTAGGTTGCCCCATCTTCCTTCCAAGGAGTGGCTGATGGGTTTGAACCACCAGCCTTCTGGTTAGCAGTCAAGTGCCTTAGGTATAGAATCTTTCAATATTGCAACTCGAGGCTTAAATTTTTTCCTCAGGTCTTTTAGCTTGAGAAATGCCAAGCATGTTCTTTCCTTTTGGTTTTCTAACTCCAGGTCTTTGCACATTTCATTATAGTAATTGCCTTTGTCTTCTCAAGCTGCTCTTTGAAATCTTCTGCTCAGCTCTTTTATCTTGTCATTTCTTCCATTTGCTTTAGCTACTCTTCTTTCAAGGGCAAGTTTCAGAGTCTCTTCTGACATCAATTTTGCTTTTCTTCCTTTCCTGTCTTTTTAATGACCTTTTGCTTTCTTCATGGAGGATGTTGTTGATGTCATCCCACAATTCCTGTGGTTTTCGGTCATTGGTGTTCAATGCATCAAATCAATTCTTTAAATGGTCTCTAAATTCAGGAGGGATATAATCAAGGTCATATTTTGGATCTCGTGGTCTTGTTTTAATTGTCTTCAACTTCAACTTGAACTTGCAAATGAGCAGCTAATGGTCAGATTTTCCAACTACTGGTGAATCTTCTTTGTTTCCAACTTTTGTATTCTAGTCACCAGTGATAATCAGCACATCTTGATTGCGTGTTTGGCCAATTTCAGACTGCAGAAGTTGATAAAAATCTTCAGTTTCCTCATCTTTGGCTTTAGTGGTTGGTATGTAAATTTGAATAATAGTAGTATTAACTGGCTTTCCTTATAGGCATATGGATATTATTCTATCACTGACAGCACTGTACTTCAGGATAGATTTTGAAACATTCTTTGTGATTATGAACACCACACCATTCCTCTTCAATTTGTCATTCCCAGCATAGTAGATCAGGAGCTCTGGTGGCATAATGCCTAAGGCATTTGACTGCTAACCGGAAGGCTGGCAGTTCAAACCCACCAGACACTCCTGGGAAGGAAGATTGAGTGATCTACATCTGTAGTGATACCACCTTGGAAACCCACGAAAGGGTCATTTGTATGTGTGTGTGTGGGTGTGTGTAACTTTTTTTTTTTTAATGTGATTTGGGTGAAAGTTTACAGAGCAAATTCACTTTCCATGCAGCAGTTCACACATACATTGTCTCATGACATTGACTACAATTTACCCCAATGCAACACTTCCTCCCAATAGTTACCTCTTTCCTGTGTCCATCCCTCCATCTACTCCTGCCCCCTGAGCTGTCTCCCTGTGCATACACAGCCCTTCTATTTTCCCATGATTGTTCCCTCCAAGGAGTGAATCTACCTCAGGTAAATGTTCAACTCATGTGCTTTTCTTTTGTTTGGCTGGAAGCCACAGGTGTGGGTTCAATTTCAGACCTGAAGGGCAACTAGGGGCCATAGTCTCAGTGGTTCCACCAGGCTCTATCAGACCAGCAAACCTGGTCCCTGTTCTTTTTCTTCAAATGATTTTGAACTTTGTTCCATATTGTTCCCCCTCTCTATCCAGGATATCCTACATAGATTCCCATCTGAGTGGTTTACAGTGGTATCTGGGTACCATCTAGTTCTTCTGGTCTCATAATTGTATAGGCTGAGGATCTCATGGTGTACCAGGAGCTTGGACTAATTGTTTCCACGAATCTTTGGTTTTCCTCACTCTTTTTTGCTCTGGACGAGGAGAGACCCATTGTTGCATCTAGATGGATGCTTGCAAGCTTCTAAGATCCCAGTGGCTACTCACCAAAATAGGAGGCAGAACAATGTTTTGTGTAATATGTAATGCCAATTGAGCTTGATGTCCCCTGTGACTATGGTCCTGAGCCCACAAGTTCAACTACCTGCTTCCTCTGGATAGCTGGATGTGACCAAGCAGTGACTACAACCTTGTCCCTTGTCAGCTCTACTATACACCTGGGAATTCTTAGAGAACAGGCAAATAACTTATAGAACCATTGTCTGCCAACCCTATACATGGTCTTGGGTACACTCCCTACTGCACAGACATACCTAATAGTTCAGCCTGTCCACCCATCTATTCACCTGTATACCTATGTTTGCCTTCACTGACAACACAGTACTGTATGTGCAAAACCATTCATCTTTGTTGTCTGTACCTCCCATGTACCTCTCTATGTCTTCCTCTTCCTCAATGCAACCATGTTGATCACTCACATTTGGTACATTGCCTTTCTCTTCACCCAAATGAATACTTATCTCTACCTATCTAACAGTGTTCCCTACCCTACCCTCCCACCCCGGTAACCAAAAAAGAAAATTTCCTTCCATAGATAAACCTTTCCTTGACTTTTACAATAACAGACTAATACAATATTTGTCTTTCTGCGATTGACTTATTTCACTCAGTATAATGTCCTCCAAGTTCATCCATGTTATGCAGTGTCTTGCCAATGCTAGGTTATTCTTTAGAGTTGCATAGTATTCCATTGTGTGTATGTACCATAGTTTGGTTATCCATTCCTCAGTTGATGGACACCTAGGTTGTTCCCATCTTTTGGCTATTGTAAATAGTGCTGTGATGAACATGGGTGTACATGTCTGTTCTTGTCATGGGTTATGTCATCTTGTGTATCAATGGTCGGTTTTTGTTTACTATTTTTGGTTCTCTGTTCAAAGGATTCTCTTTAGTATCTCTTATAAGATTGGTCTGGTTTTAACAAATTCCCTTAGTTTCTGCTTATCTGGAACTCTCCTAATTTCACCATCGTATATGAGGGACAATTTTTCCAGGTATATAAGTCTTGGTTGAAAATTTTTCTCTTAGGGTTTTATATATACCATCCCATTACCTTCTCACTTGCATGCTTCTGCTGAGAAATCAGAGCTTATTCTTACTGGTTGTCCTTTGTAAGTAACTTTTTTGTTTTTCCCGTGCTGCTTTCAGGATTCTTTCTTTGTATTTGGTTTTGAAGAGTTTGATGATGATACGTCTTGGTGATTTTTGTTTGGGGTCTATCCTGTTTGGGGTTCATTGGACTTCCTGAGTGGATATATTCTCATCTTTCATCATATCAGGGAAGTTTTCCTCCAACAAATCTTGGACAATTTTCTCAGTAGTTTTAATTTTCTCTTCCTGTTCTGGAATTCCAGTGACATGTAGATTATTCCTCTTGATGGTATCCCACATGAACCTTAGGCTTTCCTCATTTTGTTTTGATTTTTTTTTTTTTTTTCTGATTGATCCCTTTTCAAAGGAGTATTCAAGTATTTGCCTTCATTCTCATTAATTCTGTCTTCCATTGCATCAATTCTATTTCTTTG
>NW_006921631.1:7444282-7450880 GCF_000298275.1 Orycteropus afer afer | reverse complement strand
TTTTGTTCTTGGATTTTCTTCCAACATTCTTCTAGGGTTTTGTCTGTGTTTTCCTTGATCTGTCTCTCAATCCTATGAAGATACCTAAATATAATTCTCTTGAATTCCTTATCAGAGAGTTCCAATGCTGCTTCTTCCTCAGGGATGTGTTCTGGGTCTGTATCCTGCTCCCTTGTTTCTGCCACTTTATCTTGCTTCTTTGTGTGCACTGTGATGGTCTGTTGTCTCCAAGACATCGTGGCGTTGTTGTATTTAGATCTCTGTTAACTATTTGTGAAGAGCAGCTAAGGGTGATTGAGGCTGTTCTTGGTGGTTGTTTATCATCGGCCCTTCGGTGGAGAAGGAAGTGATGGCTCTCACTCAGTGAGTGAAGCTGCAGGAGATGTTGTATGGGGACTGTTGCTGTCTCCCACTCAGTTTGACAAAAATAACAATTGAATAACCATCAAAAAGTAAAAGCACATGGACAAAAAATGCACCATGCAATCACACAGGAATAATAACAAAATAAAGAAAACAAGGGAAAAAAAACAAAGCCAAACAAAGAAACAAAAACACCACACTATCTGAAGAGAAGGTAATAAGAGAAAACAGGTAGAAAAGGAGAATAATGAAGAAAAAAAATGGTAAAAATGCAAAAAGAAAAACAAGGAATGGGGTTAACCACAAGAAAGAAGAAAAAGAAATTAGAACCAGGAACAGGGAAAAGAGAAAAAGGTGAAAACTAGAACCTGGGAAGGGAAAAATAAAGATTAATAATAAAAAGGACAAAAGTATTAATAATAGTAGTAGTTTTAAAACAGACAAAAACAAACAAACTAACAAACAAAAAAATCAGGGCAGGGTGGGCAGGGCACGTTGGCTCCATCCAAGCACACAGACTGGGATGGAATTCCTGCTGGCCTAGAAGGTGGGTGGGAGTGAGGAATGGCTGCACCACCCTCTGTTCACCAAGAGGGTGCGGGGTAAAAGAGTAATATGGGGAATAAGGCACCTTTCCAGTTGTTGGTGTCTGGAATGCCCTTGCAGTTCCCAGCAAGTGGAGCTTATTCTTAAGTCCCTGGAATCTTAGAGAATGCTGTTACTTTAAATATCTAAAATGGTCAAACCACTTGTAAACATTCAAAATGGCTGTGCCCTCCGGACAAGCAAAAAGTTCACAGCTCAGCTAGCCTTCCTCTTCGCTGCGTCCCCTTTTATTCACTAGCCACCATAGCAGTCTTAGGTTCTAACACAACTCAGCAATATCCAAGCTGTTGTGCCATCAGAATCTTAGCCAGACCACAGCTCCATATATCTTCTTTTTTTGGTGTTTTCATGCAAATTCTTCTGCTAGTTGGAGTTTAGTCCACTTCTATACCTTTCCCTTCAAAGCTTAGGGGTCCAAGATTATCTTCTGTATCTGTGTTAATTGGTTCCCCTTTTCTTTGTTGAAGGGGGCCTGTGCAGTGTTTCTGCCTATTCCACCATCTTTCTGGAACTCCCCAAGGAGGGGTCATTTTTGGCATAGTGGATCATGGTTATCTGATTCAAAATGGCCAAAACAGGTCCATTTCAGCTCACTAGTGCCTAGGATATCAATCTTTATGCATTCCATTTCATTTTTGACAACTTGCAATTTTCCTAGGTTCATACTTCGTACATTCCATGCTCTGATTATCAATGGATATTTGCAGCAGCTGTTTCTTCTCATACTGAGTCGTGCCACTCCAGCAAACGGAGGTCCCAAAAGCTCTACTTTATCCATATTATCAAGGTAGGCTCTCCTCTGATGTGGCAGCTCTTTCCCAGTCATATTTTGAATGCCTTCCAACCTGAGGGGCTCATCTTCCGGCGCTGTATTGGACATTGTTTCAGGACTATTCATAAAATTTTCCTGTAATATATCAGACAGTGTTTCACTACTATTCATAAGGTTTTCACTGCCCAATTCTTTGAGAAGTGGATGGCCTCTTCCTTCTTCAGTCTGTCTCAGTCTGGAAGCTCCACCAAAACTGGTCCACCACAGGCACCCCTGCTGGCACAGCCTCCAGCCTCACAGCAACATGCCAGCCACCACAGTATGAAAAACCGACAGACAAGTTTGTCTCCCTTAGCTGTTCCAACCACTCCATTCACTTCCTGGGCTATCCCCTACCTGTTCCTGCCAGCCCTGTCTGCTGCTCCCTGCCACCTGGGGCTCTCCCCTGCCCACTTTACCTGATCCAGCCAACAGCCCTGTCTGCTGTTGCTCCCTGCCACCTGGGAGCTGTCCCCCACCCGCCTTACCTGTTCCATCCACTGGAAGGGCAGGTACACAAACAACAGGCAATGATGAGAATGGAGCCTGCTGGCTGGAGCATGCTGGATTCACAAAGCGCAGAGCCAGCAATGAAGACGAAAAGGTAGGCTGAGGTCAGACCAAGGGAAGCCAGGCTACCAGGTCTGGATATAATGCCACAGGCAATGGACCATCCATTAGGATTTCTAAGCAGAAGAACAAGATCAGACCTGTGCTACAGCAAAATTATTCTGGCCACTGGGTATAGGACAGGTTAGTAGGGACAGAAACAACAGTGTCCTCATAAAAGAAGAAAAAATACACAAAGAAGGCAGGCAGAGGATGAACATCCATGTGACAAAGGAGGCAGATGTAGCCACAAGTCAAAGAATGCTGAGGACTGCTGGGAGTCACAAAGGCTGGGAGGAAGAGATGAAACTGTTACTCTCTTAGAGTCCTCAGAAGGAATCAACATGGCTGATAACCTGATTTGTTCTTCTAGCCTCCAGAAATGTGAGACAATAAATTTCTATTCTGATAACCCATCCAATTTGTAGGAAATGAAGATAAATATATTAAAAAGAGAAAAGAAATAACAAAAGAGTAACAATGGTTATCTCTGGGTAGGGTTATCATTCCTTTATACTTCTCTATACTCTCCAATATTTCTACAAGGTAGAAAAAATTGTTGGACAAAAGATATACCATGCCAAAATTTACTCAGTCTCCAGAACATCCTTGGGTGAAGGAGAGAGGCAGGAGGAAAGTTGACAAGTGCTTAGTCAAGCCTGTATCTTTAGCCAGATATAAAGCCCCAAATGCACACCTGCTTTCATTCTGTGTCTTAATCATAAGCAGTTATTCAAGTTAATGATGAGCAGTTGAAACTCTGGGCACCCTTACTGACTAATAGTTCAACCTCTAATTTCATTGTAAGCTAGGAGCCGAAGACGAAGTAAGGCTGTTCCTCTGTTATGAATTCTGCTTTGGGTTTTTGCTTTATTCTGTTGTTTCACTATTAATATTTTTTACAGATCAGAAGAACATTGACAGTCCCTAAATTGAGCATCAGAGTAGATTCTGATTCCAGTGGCCAAGCAGTTCCCTTTAGACAAAGGAGGAAGAAGAAAGGTTACCTGGTTGCCTGTACTTCAACAAAGCTTTGGGCAGTCTTGGTGATCAGGCCAGAAGTTGGCTTCACAGAGCCCTAAACATTCTTCTAGAGGCCTTCTCCCTTGGCACAGGTCAGAGACAGAACCTCAGGGAAGAAAGTGAGCCAGATAAGTATGTAATCCAGTGACCTCACCCTTAGAAATTGGCAGAGAACTGGAACGAGGAGGCCAGAACACTGAGCATCATGAAAGGAAGCAGCTCAAACAAGAGGGGGTCATTTGTGGGCTCTCAAGTATTAAAGAACAGTGGCCTTGAACTTTGTCTTAGAGTTTGGGGATATGGATTTCTAATAGAAGTGTAAATTCTGTGTCCCTAACCCCATTCTGAGTGTGTGCCTTACACATAAAAATGATCAATATATATTTGTCTAATTAATTATAAACTGCTCCAGGGTATTCATCTTACCTTTTCCTCATCAACTGTCCTTTTCTCTTCCCTAGATTCATTCATTTATGTCTGTCTTTTCTTCCCTAGATTCATTCATTTACGAGTGTCTGTGTGTTTGCTATGAGTCGGAATCAACTTGACAGCAACTAATAACAAGAACTGTATTCTAGGCACTATGCTATCTAGAAATTCAAGATGCATCAGAATCCAAAATGTATCACTGAAGATGAATGAAACACAGCCCCTAACAGTCAAAATTGTAGTTGAATTGTAGCTATGGTGGGGGAAGAGGCAGACATGTGGTCTTCAAGTGTGATAGTGTGGCAGGGCCTATATTAGCAGCCTGTACCAGGACTAGTGGGGGCACAAAGGAGGAGGGATCAATTATCCAATAGGGATGCTGGTCACAGAGGCAGTTTTGGATTGAATTGTTGCCCCCAAAATATATTATAAATTCTAAACCCCTATATCTGTGGATGTCATCCAATTTAGGAATAGGACTTTCTTTGTTATGTTAATGAAACCCTATCAGTGCGCAGTGTGTCTTAAATCAACCACCTCTGAGATATAAAAAGAGCAGAATAGGCACGGAGAAGGAAGCACAAACAGAAGGGAAGATACATGCTACGTGAAGATTGCCAAGGAACTGTGAGAAAATAAACTTGTTAAAGCCACTCACTTGTGATATATCTGTTATAAAAAAAAAAAAAAAACTCACTGCCATCAAGTCAGATCCGACTCATAGCAACCCCTCCTTGGGTTTCTGAGGCAGTATCTCTATGGAAGTAGATTGCCCAACCTTCCTTCCAAGGAGTGGCTGGTGGGTTTGAACCGCCAGCCTTCTGGTTAGCAGTCACATGCCTTAGGCACTACACCACCAGAGCTTCCATATCTGTTACAGCAACACTAAATAACTAAGACATATGCCTTCATAGAAAAGTGACTGCTGAGCTAATTCTTAAACATAATCTGGACAGAATTTTTAAGGGCAGAAAGAGAGCAGGAGGAAGGGCAGGTACACAAACAATAGGCAGTGATGAGAATGGAGCCTGCTGGCTGGAACATGCTGGATTCACAAAGCGCAGAGCAAAGGGCAAACAGGTGGACTGAGGTCAGACCAAAGGAAGCCAGGCTACCAGGTCTGGATGTAATTCCACAGGCAATGGGCTACCTATAACGATCTCTAAGCAGAAGAACAAGATCAGACCTGTGTTTCAGCAAAATTATTCTGGCCACAGGGTGTAGGATAGGTTGGTAGGGAGAGAAACAACAGGCGGAGAATGCTCCCTGCTAGAGTTTATTACAACAGCTCAAAAACAAGCAACAAGCAACAAAACTAGGCTTTCAGACAGCAAGAATGGGAAGCAAACAGCAAGTGAGATAGACATTACAAGGAGTCACAAGAGAAGCCACATAACCTGACAAGAGGTTAGATGTTGTTTTAGTTTGCTAGTGCTGCTGTAACACAGACACCACAAATGGATGTCTTTAAAGAACAGGAATTGGTTTTCTCACATTTCAGAAGGCTACAAGTCCGAAGTCAGGACAATGGCTATAGGGGAAAGCTCATGTGTCAGTTCTATCTGGTTCCTTGGTGATTCTCATGTGGCATCTGTCTTACACCCTGTTTGGGCTCCCTTGTTTCTGTGTCTATGCTGCTACTTATAATTCAGAGGTGATTAGGTTTACGACACACTCTACAGTGGTATGACTGCATTAATATAACAAAGAAAATGCTATTCCCAAACATGATTATATCTATAGGTATTGTTGTTAGGTGCTGATTAGTCAGCTCCAACTCATAGCGACCCTCTAGGCAACAGAATGAAACACTGCCCAGTCTGTACCATCCTCACAATCCTTGCTATGCTTGAGCATATCATTGCAGCCACTGTGTCAATACATCTCACTGAGGGTCTTCCCCTTCTTCATTGACCCTCTACTTTACAAAGCATGATGTCCTTCTCCAGGAAATGGTCCCTTCTGACAACATGACCAAAGTAGGTGAGACAAAGTCTAGCCATCTTCATTTCTAAGGAACATTCCAGCTGCACTTCTTCCAGGATGGATTTGTTCATTCTTCTGGCAATCCATGGTTTATTCAATATTCTTTGCCAACACCACAATTCAAAGGCATCAACTCTTCTTTGGTCTTCCTTATTCATTGTTCAGCTGTCGCAAGCATATAAGGCAATTAGAAATACCTTGGTTTGGCTCAGGTGCACCTTAGTCTTCAAAGGGACATCTTTGCTTCTTAACAATTTAAAGAGGTCTTTTGCAGCAGGTGTGCCTGATGCAAAATAATGTCTGATTTTCTGACTGCTGCTTCCATGGGTGTTGACTGTGGATCCAAGTACAATGATATTCCTGACAATGTCAATCTTTTCTCTGCTTATCAGGATGTTACTTATTAGTCCAATTGTGAGGATTTTTGTTTTCTTTATATTGAGGTATAATCCTCAACTGAAGGATACTGAAGACTGTAGTCTTGGATCTTCATCAGCAAGTTCTTCAAGTCTTCTTCACCTTTAGCAAGCAAGGTTGTGTCACCTGAATATCACAGGTTGTTAATGGCTTTTCCTCCAATCCTGATGTCACATTCTTCTTCATATTCAGCTTCTTGGATTATCTACAGATTGAATGTTGCTGTTGTTGTTAGGTGCTGTCTAGTCAGCTCTGACTCATAGCGACCCTATGTACAACAGAATTGTGTTGGATAGGGTTCTCTAGAGAAACACAAAAACCAGCAAAGTATATATATATATATATATATATATA
>NW_006921631.1:7430395-7443798 GCF_000298275.1 Orycteropus afer afer | reverse complement strand
GGATAGTATTACAGGTAGGCCACACCCCTGGGGAAACTCCCCCTAGACTGACCGGCCGCTTAGGACATAGTCATGTGATCCATCATGAGAAACAACACTCACAAGTGAAGTCCAGCCAAGTTGACAGATCTTCAACTATCACAAGAATGAAACACTGCCCAGTCTGTGCCAGTCTCACAGTCCTTGCTACACCTGAACCCATTGTTGTAGCTGCTGTGTCAATCCATCTCATTGAGGGCCTTCCCCCTTTTTCATTGACCCTTCACTTTACCAAGCATGATATCCTTCTCCAGGAAATGGTCCCTTCTGACAACATGACAAAAGTAGGTCAGATGAAGTCTGGCCATTCCTGCTTTCAAGGAACATTCTAGCTATACTTCCTCCAGGACAGATTTGTTTGTTCTTATGGCAGTCCATGGTACTTTCAGTATTCTTGGCAAACACCACAACTCAAAAGCATCAACTCTTCTTCGGTTTTACTTATTCATTGTCCAGCTCTCACATGCATATGCAAAAAACCAAACCCACTGCCATCGAGTCGATTCCCACTCATAGCGACCCCCATTGGGTTTCCAAGGCTGTAAATCTTTATGGAAGTAGATTGCCTCATCTTCCTTCTGAAGAGCAGCTAGTGAGTTTGAACCACTGACCTCCCAGTTAGCAGTCAAGTACCTTATCCACTATGCTACCAGAGCTCCTTACATGCACATGAGGTGATTGAAAATACCATGACTTGGGTTAGGTGCACCTTAGTTCTCAAAGAGATGTCTTTGCTCTTTAGCACTTTAAACAGGTCTTTTGCAGCAGATTTGCTCATCTCAATGCGTCATCTGATGTCTTGAGTTCTGCTTCCATTGGTGTTGATTGTGGAACCAAGTAATATGAAATCTTTGACAACTTCAATCTTTTCTCCATTTATCATGATGCTGCTTATTGGTCAGTTGTGAGGATTTTTGTTTTCTTTATATTGAGATATAATCCATACTGCAGACTGTAGTCTTTAATCTGCATCAGCAAGTGCTTCAAGTCATCCTTACTTTCAGCAAGCAAAGTTGTGTCATCTGCATATTGCAGGTTGTTAATGAGTCTTCCTCCAATCTTGAAGCCACACTCTTCTTCATATAGTCCAGCTTCTCAGATTATTTGCTGAGCATACAGATTGAATAAGTATGGTGAAAGGATACAACCCTGATGTACACCCTTCCTGATTTTAAACCATGCAGTATTCCCTTGTTCTGTTTGAATGACAGCCTATTGGTCTGTATACCCACAGGTGTAAGGATTAGGATTCCAACATAAACACACACACACATAATGGTATTGGAGGGGAGCATAATTTAATCCATAACAGATGTATGTGGGCTGAGCAATCAGACTCAGAGTCAATCAGACTTCAAGTTGAGTTACTCAAGAATGTGGTAATATATTTAGGAGATGTCCAGAAGATACATGGAAATTCCCATTTTTGCCAGGCTAAGCATCACATAATAAATATCCTTGAGAATCTAAAAGAACAGCTTGGAATAAGAGTGTTAAAGAAGCAGAATTCAGACCAACTCATGGGCTGTGTGACCTGGACAAGTCACTTTACCACTCTAAACCTCAATTTGCTCATCTGCAAAATGGTCATGATCATAGAAATCTATTGAGAGTTTTGACAGGAGGGGATTGGATAGTCCTGTGGTGTGTTTAGCAGAGAGTCTTACATAATACCTTTCAATGAATGTTAGTTATTATTACTACTACTATTATTATAATACAGGTGGGAGGATGCATTCTGAACATCAGGACCTTAACTTGAACTGGCTTCAGTTTTCATAACATTTACCCTGCTGGAAATCACACTTCATACTTTATATCTCAGCTTCTCATCAACTTACACTAAAATCCCGTCCTTACTGTGGCCTTATAAGCCCTGTATGATTTGGCCCTAGCTCCCTCTCCAAAACCTCTCTTCTTCACCCTTCATTCACTTCATTCCAGCCACAAGACTTGCCCTGTTAGTCCTCAAATGTACCGGGCATGATCCAACCTCAGAAACTTTGCACTTGCTGTTGTTTTTACATGGAATGCTCTTCCCCTGAGCATCCTCACTTCCTTCCAATCTATATAAAATTTTATTTTCTAAAATAGGGCTTTTTCTGACCAGCCTAAAATTTCACCCTCCATCAGTTCTTAGTCTCTTATCCTGTTTTATTTTTCTTCATTGCACTTACTGTTACCCAATATTTTATTTGTTTATTTACTGCCTACTTTATTCAATCTGTTCTAAGCTTCATGAAGACAGAAACTTTGCTTTGTTCAACCTATTTCTATGCCTAGAATAGATCCTGGTATGGGCCCTCAATAAGCTCATAATAAATATTTATTGAATGAATGAACTACTGTTTTCTCAAACACTTTCCCTCTCTTGCTTCCCCTGGTTATCTTCCCGCTTCTTCTGATGCTCTTTTGTAGTCACTTTTACTGGTTCTACCTTCTCTAGATCATTTCTAAATGGTGTTCCTCAGGACTCCATCCTTTTTCTATCTCTTCACTTTCCCTACATGATCTCATCTGTGAATTTAAATACCATCTTTATGTGGCTTGCTTCCAAATTCTATCTCCAGCCCACAACTCCAGACTTTATGCCCAATGGCCTACTTGACATCTCCCCTCGAATGTGTAATAACACACTGCCATTGAGATGACAGCGACTCATAGCAACTCCCATTGGGTTTCCAAGGTAGTAAATATTTATGGAAGTAGATTGATCCATTTTCCTTCCACAGAGCAGCTGTTGAATTTGAACTGCCAGCCTTCTGGTTAGCAGTCCAATGCCTTACGCACTGTGCCACCAGAGCTCCTTTGAAAGTATAATGTTGTTGTTTTTAGATGCCATTGAGTCATTTCCAACTCATAGTGATCCTATGCAGAGCAAAACAAAACACTGCCAGGTCCTGCGCCAACTCCACAATCCTTGATATACTTGAGCCCATCACCACTGCCACTGTGTCAGTCCTCCTTGTTGAGGGCCTTCCCCTCTTTCGTCGACCCTTCACCTTACCACGCATGACATACTTCTCCAGTGAATGGTCCCTTCTGACAACATGACCAAAGTATGTGAGACAAAATATGGCCATTCTCGCTTCCAAGGAGCATTCCAGCTGTACCTCCTCCAGCACAGATTTGTTAGTTCTTTTAGCAGTCCATGGTACTTTCAGCATTCTTTGCCAGCACCACAACTCAAAAGCATCGACTCTTCTTCGGTCTTCCTTATTCATGTCCAGCTCTCATGTGCATATGAGGCAATTGAAAATACCATGGCCTGTGTCAGGTGCACATTAGTCCTCAAGGAGAACTGGTCAATCTTCATCCATTTCAGGAGGTAGCATTTGTTCGAGAACCAATAGTAATTGGCTTTGTCTGCTCGAGTTACTCTTTGAAATCTTCTGTTCAGCTCTTTTATCTTGCCATTTCTTCCATTTGCTTTAGCTACTCTTCACTCAAGGGCAAGTTTCAAAGTCTCTTCTGACGTCCATTTTGGTCTTTCTTTCTCGTATTTTTAATGACCTCTTTCTTTCTTCATGGATAATGTGCTTGATATCATCCCACAATTCTCCTGGTTTTTGGTCATTGGTGTTCCATGCATCAAATCCATTCTTTAAATAGAGAATCTATTGTTTATATTCAGGAGATATATAATCAAGGGCATATTTTGGCTCTTATGGACTTGTTTTAATTGTCTTCAACTTCAAGCTGCATTTGCATATGAGAAGTTGATGGTTTGTCTGTTATACAATCAGCTCCTGGCTTTGTTTTGGCTGAAGATATTGAGCTTCTCCATTGCCTCCTGCCACTAATGTAGTCAATCTGATTCCTGTGTACTCCATCTGGCAAAGTTCACATGTACAGCCACCATTTGTGTTGTTAAAAAAAGGTATTTGCAATGAATAAGTCATTGGTCTTGCAAAATTTTATCATGCGATCTCCAGCATTATTTTTGTCACCAAGGACAAATTTTCCAACTACCCATGGTGATTCTTCTTTGTTTCCAACTTTTGCTTACCAGTCACCTGTGATAATTAACACATCTTGATTGCATGTTCAGTCAATTTCAGACTGCAGAAGTTGATAAAAATATTCAATTTCCTCATCTTTGGCTCTGGTGGTTGGTGCATAAATTTGAATAATAGTAGTATTGACTGGTCTTCCTAGTAGGCATATGGATATTATCCTATCACTGACAGCATTATACATCAGGACAGATCTTGAAACATCCTTTGCAAGGATGAATGCCATGCCTTTCATCTTCAAATTGTCATTCCCAGCATGTTGTTGTTGTTGTTGTTTGCCATCGAGTCAGCCCTGACTCATAGCGACCCCTCCTTGGGTTTCCGAGGCAGTATCACTACGGAAGTAGGATTGCCCAACCTTCCTTCTGAGGAGTGGCTGGTGGGTTTGAACTGCCAGCCTTCTGGTGAGCAGTCAAGTGCCTTAGGCACTATGCTACCAGAGCTCCAGCATAGCAAATTATATTGTTGTCTGATTCAAAATAGCTCAAATGGTCCATTTCAGTTCACTAATGCCTACGATATCAATCTTTATGCATTCCATTTCATTTTTGAGAACTTCCAATTTTCCTAGATTCATACTTCATACATTCCATGTTCCAATTATTTATTAATGGATGTTTGCAGCTGTTTCTCCTCAATATGAGTTGTCCCATGTCAGCAAATGGAGGTCTTGAAAGTTTTACTTTATCCATATCAGTAAGGTTGGTTCTACTCTGATGAGGCTGCTCTTTTCCAGTCCTATTTTGAGAGCCTTCTGACCTAAGGGGCTCATCCTCCTGCACTGTAGCAGCTGTTTCTGGACTATACATAAAGTTGCACAGTAATGTATCAGACAGTGTTTCTCTGCTATTCATAAGGTTTGCCATGACCAATTATTTGAGAAGTGGATGGCCTCTTCCTTCTTCCTAGTCTGTCTCAGTCTGTAAGCTGCGTTGAAACCTGTGCACCATGTGCAACCCTGCTGGCATTTGAAACACTGGTGGCACAGCCTCAAGCCTCACAACAACATGTAAGCCACCACAGCATGATAAACTGACAGACAAGTAAGTCTCCATTAGTTATTGGAAACATTTGATTGTGTGGATCATGACAAATTATGGATAACATTGAGAAGAATGGGAATTCCCGAGCACTTGATTGTACTCATGAGGAGTCTGTACCTTGACCAGGAGGCTGTCGTTCAAACAGAACAAGGGGACACTACATGGTTTAAAATCAAGAAGGGAGTGCGTCAGGGTTGTATTCTTTCTCCACACTTATTCAATCTATATGCTGAGCAAATAATCCGAGAAGCTGGACTATATGAAGAAAAACGTGGTATCAGGATTGGAGGAAGAATCATTAACAACCTGAGATATGCAGACGATACAACTTTGCTTGCTGAAAGTGAGGATGACTTAAGGCACCTACTGATGAAGGTTGAAGAATACAGTCTGCAGTATGGATTACATCTCAACATAAAGAAAACAAAAATCCTCACAACTGGACCAATGAGCAGCATCACAATCAATGGAGAGAAGATTGAGGTTGTCAAGGAATTCACATTGCTTGGTTCTACAATCGATGCCAACGGAAGCAGCAGTCAGGACATTAGACGACGTGTAGCATTGGGAAAGTCAACTGCGAAGGAACTGTTTCAAGTGCTGAGGAGCAAGGATATCTCCTTGAGGACTAAGGTGCGCCTGACACAAGCCATGATATTTCCAATCACCTTGTATGCATGTGAGAGCTGGACAATGAATAGGGAAGACCGAAGAAGAGTTGATGCTTTTGAGTTGTGGTGCTGGCGAAGAATGCTTAAAGTACCATGGACTGCTAAAAGAACTAACAGATCTGTCCTGGAGGAAGTGCAGCCAGAATGCTCCTTGGAAGCAAGAATGGCCAGACTTCGTCTCACCTATTTTGGTCATGTTGTAAGAAGGGACCATTCCCTGGAGAAGGATGTCATGCTTGGTAGGGTGGAGGGTCGACGAAAGAGGGGGAGGCCTTCAACGAGATGGATTGATACAGTGGCTGCGATGATGGGCTCGAGTATAGCAGGGATTGTGGGGCTGGTGCGGGATCGGGCAGTGTTTCGTTCTGCTGTGCATGGGGTCGCTATGAGTCGGAAACGACTTGACGGCACTTAACAACAACAAAGAACAGAAGGAGCAGATAATGGAAATTATGGTGAGGCTTTGGACATCCCTTGGCATTAGCACTATCCTCCCCTCAGTTCTCCCTGTTTTAGTAAAAGGTACCATTTGCTACTTGGTTACTCAAGCCAAAACCCTAGGATTCCTCTTTTTCTCTCACGTCTACATTTAATCCATTAATTAATTCTACTTTTCTCTCAAAATACAGTTGGAACCCATACTCTCCTCTTCATTTCTAGTGATTTGTCTCTGTTCCAGGTTGCCATTATCTTTCACATGGAGGCCAGAAGCCTTTTAATTGGTGTCTCCATACCTATTCTTGCTGCTTTAAAAAGACCCATTCTCCAAAGAATATCAAGACTTATCTTCCTAAACTGTAAATCACATGATGATAGCTTTATTTTAAATCCTTAAATGATGACCCACTATATTTAGAGTAATATTTGAACTCCTTAAAATGGCTTCCAGTACCATGCCCAAACCTGCTGATCACTCCAACCTCAGCATACACCATGCTAGATACACTACAGCAATACCAACCAGCCTTCCATCTGTTCTGATGATCTGCCCAGCTCTTTATTGTCTGGGACCTTCACAAATGCTGTCCCCTCTGTCTGTAATGCTCTTCTTTCAATTCCTCACATGACTAGCTCCATTCCTTTGCAAACTTTCTCATTTTAAATGGCATCTGTTCCTTAAAGAGGTTTTCCCAGATCACCTATCTAAAAATTTAATTGTTAAATCTAAATATTGCTTTAAAATATTAAGAAAAAGCAATCTTAGCTAAGATGGAATAAAAGGGAACAGATTTATCCCACAGCCTGAAATAACTTAAAAAAAAAAAAAAAAAAAAAAACAGCTAACAACAAAATATCTAAAACGATGTTTTCAGGCTCTGGACATCAGGGAATTTTGGTAATCCCTGGGCAGGCGGGGGAGAGGGAGAGAGAGAGAGAGAGAGAGAGAGAGAGAGAGAAACAAACAAGGTGAGTCCCAGCACGCTGTGTAGAAAAAGTTCCCAGAATATAGTAGCATCAAGAGTGGTAGGCAGAACCCAGTGGTCAACCTTGATCGAGGAGATGGAGTTCAATATATAGGTAAGTGATGGTGTGTAGAGTTTGTCAGGTAGAGTAGCACACACACATGCAAAGGGCTCTGGAAATCTGCTTAAGATTTCTCTTGAAGCTCAAGTGAATAATGATTAGTGCATGTGTGGGAGAAAACAGCAAGGTACCAGGGAACAAACATCCTGAAAGAATTAGAAGGTACAATCTTTGGAACCCACAACAGGCTAGAAATAGTTTGTGTTCCCATCAACCAAAGTGGAAAAACCTCCAAAATCATAGGATATTGGGTAGAATACTTAGACAGTTGTTATATCAATTGAGAAGAAAATTAGTCCTAATGGTTGCTCTGACCCCAAATAAGAAAGCATAAAAATAAGCCTCAAACTATTTCCAAGTAAATTCACTGTGTCTCAGAAGGAAGCACAAGAATATTTACTTGTATACAAAAATATGCAGCATTCAGTAGGGTAAAATTAACAATGTTGTTGGTACAGTTAGGTGCTGTCAAATTGGTTCCAACTCATAGTGATCCTATGTACAACAGAATGAAACGCCACCTGGTCCTGGACCATCCACACAATCATTGCTATGCTTGAGCTTGTTGCAGCCACTGTGTCAATCCATCTTATTGAGGGTTGTCCCCATTTTTCCACTGACCCCCTTTTCCAAGCTTCATATCCTTCTCCAGGGACTGAGTGGTCCCTTCTGACAACATGACCAAAGTGCATGAGATGAAGCGTGGCCATTTTCACTTCTAATAAGCATTCAGGCTGCATCTCTTCCAAAACAGATTTGCTCCTTCTTCTAGAAGTCCACTGTATATTCAGTATTTTTTTCCAACACCATAATTCAAATATATCTATTCTTCTTCAGTCTTCCTTACTAATGGTCCCACTTTCACATGCATATGAGGCTATGGAAAATACCATGGCTTGCTTAGGTGCACCTTAGTCTTCAAAGTGACATCTTTGTTCTTTAACACCTTAAAGAGGTCTTTTGCAGAGATTTATCCAGTGCAATATATTGTCTTATTTCTTGACTGCTCCTTCCATGGGTGTTGATTGTGGATCCAAGTAGAATGAAATATTTTACAACTTCAATCTTTTTGCATTTATAATGATGTTGTTAACACAATAACTAGCATCCAATAAAACATTACCAGGCATGCAAAGAAGCAGGGCAATAAGACCCATAAATAGGAGAAAAGACAACCAGTAGAAACAGACCCAGAAGTGACAGACAAGGACATGTAATAGTTACTATAGCTACATTCCATCTGTTAAAGAAGATAGGGGAAAGATAGAGTGTGTTAAGAAGAGATATGGAGGCTATAAAAAGGCTCCTAGTGTCAGAAGCGAAGAAGAATGCAAAAAACAAAAAAACAAGGGTATTTGGAAGCAGTCAGCCAAAGGACACGATGGCCCTCAAGACCAGAAGAGCTAGATGGTTCTTGGCTACCAATGCCAACCACTCAGGAAAGGATAAAAAATGTGGAACAAAATCCAAAAATTCAATAATGAACAGAATTACTGGTCTGATGAAGTAGGATGAGACCCCCAATACTACAGCTCTGGAATACATTTTGTACATGGGGTAGAACTCACCCCCAGAGGCTGGCTCTCAGCCCAATAGTTAATAAGATGTACATGCAGACCACTCAACCCAGGATGACACACCCACATACTCTATGGTAGTACATCCCTTACAGCAATAGACCACGGAGCACCAGAGGACCAACATTCAAATTGAGGAAATGCAGGACAAACAGGATTGCATGAATATGTGGGGCACAGGGGGGAGGGTTATTGGGTAAGGAGGGGAGGAGACTGGGTTGGGGTTGGATATGGTGAACGGGGAGTGAAACTAAGTGTACGTGTAACATTGATTGTAAAACAAGCTTTAAAATAAAATAAATAAAAGGCTCAAACAAAACTTGTAGAGATGAAAACTAAATTATTTGAGATTAAAATCACACTGGATAGGATTAATAGTAGATTAGACATTGCAGAAGATTTATTGGACATGAGGATATAACAACAAGAAGTATGCAAAATGAAATATAGAGAAAAAAACTCAAAATATATGAAGAGAGCATTTGTTAACTGTGGGGCACTTCAAGCAGACTAACAGGATAGTGAGGAGACTTTTGCAGGTGGTGGATATGCTCACTACCTTGATGGAGATAATGGCTTCAGATGTGTGCATATATGTCAAAACTCATCAAATTGTACGCTTTAAATATATGCAGTTTATTGTATATAAATTATTTCTCAATGTTAGTATTAATAAAAGCAATCTGGAGCAAAAATTCCAGATGATATCAACATAGGAAACAGGAGTGGAATGGAGGAGGGGTGGGATGTGACACTGAGGGGAGAAAACAGTTTTCTAAACTGCTTCTTTGAGAAGAGAGGATGTAGATACCTCTTAATTATAGAGTTCTGCTGATGCAGTGTTTAAAGCATTAGGTTGCAAACCAAAAGTGTGGGATGCATTGATCAGCTACTCTGCAAGAGAAAGATGAGGCAGTCTGCTTCTGTAAAGATGTATAGACTTGGAAACCCAGTGAGGCAATTCTACTCTGTCCTACAGAGTCGCTATGAGTCACAATTGACTTGATGGCAGTTGGTTTTTGGGTTTACTCACAATAAAATTCACACATTTCAGGTGTATAGCTTAATAGTTTTTAATAAAGATATACCCCTCCAGAAACCTAGTGGGGGTCGCTATGAGTCAGAATCAACTCAATGGCAGCGAATTTGGTTTTTTTTTTTAGTACCCACCACCACTACCACAATCAAGATCTAGATATTTCCAACATCCAGAAGGTTCCAAGTATCTAGTTCTTAGTTGAAATTGGCCTCCTATCCTGGATTCAGTTAACTACTAATCTGATTTCTATAAGTTTAGTTTTGCTTTTCTCGAGTTTCATATAAATTAAATCACATAGTATATACCTTTTTACATATGTCTCCTTGTACTCAGCAAAATTATTTTGAAATTCACCATGTTGATGCATATTTCAATTTTTCATTCCTATTTGTTGCTCAGTGTAGTCTACTGTACAGATATACTACAATTTGTTTCTCAGTTCATCTATTGATGAACATTTGGGCTATCTAATTTTGGGCTCTTATGAATAGAGCTGCTATGAATAGTCATGTACAAGACTTTACATGGATATATATTTTCATTTATTTTAAATGACTGGAATTGCTGGTTCCTATAGGAAATATATGTTTAATTTTATAATAAATGGTCAAGCAGTTGTCCCACAATAACGTAAGAGAGTTCCAGTTGCTCCATATCCTCACTAATGTCTGTCAGTTTGTTGTACTGTAGTGGCTTGCTTATTGCTATAAGGCTATAAGCTATGCCACTGGTATTTCAAATACCAGCAGGGTGAACCATGATGGACAGGATTCAGTGGAACTTCCAGACTAAGACAGACTGGGAAGAAAATCAGGGCCATCCACTTCTGAAAAAATGGCCACAGGAGTTCCAGTAAGAAGGTGGAATAGGCAGAAAGACTGCACAGACACTCTTCAACAAAGAAAAGGAAAACCAATTAACATGGAAACAGAAGATAATCCTGGACCCCTGAGCCTTGAAGGGAAGGATATAGAAATGGACTAAACTCCAACTAGCAGAAGAATTTGCATGAAAACACCAAAAAAGGATATATATGGAGCTGCAGTCTGGCAGCAATCCTGATGGCACAGACAGCTTGGATATTGCAGAGTGGTGGTAGGACCTAAGAATTAACCTAAAAATCAGCCCTGCTAGCCATGGACTATACAGAGGACTGCTCTCGTGGCTGGGGAATAAAAGAGGAAGCAGTGAAGAGGACTGCGGGCTGAGCTGTGGACTTTTGTCTGTCCAGAGGGTGCAGCCATTTTGAATGTTTACAAGCGGCTTGACCATTTTGGATATTTAAAGTGACAGTGTTCTTCCAGATTCCAGGGACTTAAGAACAGGCTCCTCTTCCCAGGACCCCAAGGACATTCTGGACCCAGATGACTGGAAAGGCGCAACATTCCTCTTGTTACTCTTATACCCTACACCCTCTTGGTGAACGGAGATGCAGCCATCCCTCACTCTCACCCACTTTCTGAGCTGGCAGGAATTCCATCCAAGACTGTGTGCTTGGATGGAGCCTGGGTGCCCTGCCCCATCCTGCCCCGATTTTTTTTTTTTTTTTTCTGTTTTCTGTTTTTTAGTTTGTTTGATTTTGTCTGTTTTAAAACTACTTATTATTACTTTTGTCCTTTTTACTATTATTCTTTATTCTTCCCCTTCAGGTTCTAGTTTTTAGCTTTTTTTCTTTTCCCTGTTCTTGGTTGTAATTTTTTTTTTCTTTCTTTCTTGTGGTTCCTTGTTTTTCTTTTTGCATTTTTCCCTTTTTATATTTTTCTTCATTGTTCTTCTTCTCTACCTTTTTTATCCTATTACCCTGTCCCCAGGTATTGCAGGTTTTTTCTTTCTCATTTTTCTTCTTTTTCACTTTTTTCATTTTTTGGTTACTGATCCTATGTAATTATACAGTACATTTTTGTCCATGTGCTCTTACTTTTTTGATGGTTATTGAATTGTTATTTTTGTCTGAGTGGAAGACAGCAACAGTCCCTATACAACACAACTACACCCATACCTCCTGCAGCTTCACTTACTGAGAGCCACTACTTCCTTCTCCACCAATGGGCCAACGATAAACAACCACCAAGAAGAGGCTGACTCACCCTTGGCTGCTCATCACAAACAGTTAACAGAAATCTAAATACAACAACTCCATGATGTCTCAGAGACAACAGATCATCACAGTCCACACAAAGAAGCAAGATAAAGTGGCAGAAACAAGGGAGCAGAATATAGACCTAGAACACATCCCTGAGGAAGAAACAGCATTGGAACTCTCTGATAAGGAATTCAAAAGAATTATATTTAGGTATCATCAAAGGATTGAGAGACATACCAAGGAAAACACAGAAAAAACCCTGGAAGAATTTAAAAGAAAATACAAGAACAAAATGACAAAATAAATGAAAAATTATAGATGATTTTAACTACAGATAGAAATCCAGAAGATTAACACTAAATTGTCAGAAATAGATAGCACATTGAAAGGGCAAAGGAGTAGAATTGATGCAATGGAAGACAGAATTAATGAGATTGAAGAGAAATACCTGAATACTTCTTTGAAAAGGAATTAATCAGATAAAAGATCAAAACAAAATGAAGAAAGCCTAAGGTTCATGTGGGATACCATCAAAAGGAATAACCTACATGTCATTGGAATTCCAGAACAGGAAGAGAAAAATAAAACCACTGAGAAAATTATCTGAGATTTGTTGGAGGACAACTTCCCTGATATGATGAAAGATGAGAATATATCCACTCAAGAAGTCCAACGAACAACAAACAGGATAGATCCCAAAAGAAAATCTCCAAGACATATCATCATCAAACTCATCAAAACCAAAGAAAAAGAAAGAATCCTGAAAGCAGAACGGGAAAAACAAAAAGTTACGTACAAAGGACAACCAATAAGAATAAGCTCTGATTTCTCAGCAGAAACCATGCAAGTGAGAAGGCAATGGAATGGTATATATAAAACCTGAAAGAGAAAAATTTTCAACCAAGAATTATGTACCCAGCAAAACTGTCCCTCAAATATGATAGTGAAATTAGGAGATTTACAAATAAGCAGAAGCAAAGGGAATTTGTTAAACCAGACCAACCTTACAAGAGATACTAATCAGAATCCTTTGAACAGAGAATCAAAAATAGCAAATAACAACCGACCATTAATTATGTCACTACAAGATGACATAATCCAGAAACCACAGCCATGGACATATCCAAAGTAAAATAAGCCTACAAGATCGTAAACAGAAAACCAGACACATCAATTGGCAAGAGGACAACTACAAACCAAAAAGAGGGAAAATCCTGTGTAGTTACAGAACTTCTGAATGGTGAGGAAGTCAAGAGAGTTGCAAGATAGAATGGACTGTTCTAATCTCAGGGAAAAATTATAAATCACAGGGTAATCTCAAAGAAAAATGATAAACCTTCACATCACAGTAAAAAAGAGGACAAGCACAAATATTCAGCAAATACTAAAACAATAGCAACAAAGGAAATGA
>NW_006921631.1:7424986-7425609 GCF_000298275.1 Orycteropus afer afer | reverse complement strand
TAACCAAACTATGGTACATACACACAATGGAATACTTTGCAACCCTAAAGAATAACCTAGAATTGGCAAAACACTGCATGATGTTGATAAACTTGGAAGGCATTATGCTGAGTGAAATAAGACAATCACAGAAGGACAAATATTGCATTAGTCCGGTATTGTAAAAGTTAAGGAAAGGTTTATCTATGGAAGGAAATTTTCTTTGTTGGTACCAGGGTGGGAAGGGAGGGGAGGGAACACTATTAGATAGGTAGAGGTAAGTATTGATTTGGGTGAAGATAAGGGCAATGTACCAAATGTGAGTGATCAACATTGTGGCATTGAGGAAGAGGAAGACATAGAGAGGTACCTGGGAGGTACAGACAACAAAGATGAACCCTTTTGCGCATACAGTACTGTGTTGTCAGTGAAGGCAAACATGGGTATATGGGTGGATAGATGGTTGGACAGGCTGAACTATTAGGTATGTCTATGAAGCGGAGAGTGTACCCAAGACCATGTATAGGGTTGGCAGACAATGGTCCTATTAGTGTATTTATATGATCTGTAAGAATTCCCAGGTGTATAGTAGAGCTGACAAGGGACAATGTTATAGTCACTACTTGGTCACAGCCAGCTACCCA
>NW_006921631.1:7420958-7424481 GCF_000298275.1 Orycteropus afer afer | reverse complement strand
CTGGTCTGATAGAGCCTGGTGGAACCACTGAGACTATGGCCCCTAGCTGCCCTTCAGGTCTGGAATTGAACCCACACCTATGGCTTCCAGCCAAACAAAAGACAGGTATATGAGTTGAACTTTTACCTCAAGCAGATACACTCCTTGGAAAGAACAATCATGGGAGAAAGAAGGGCTGTTTGTGCACAGGGAGACAGCTCAGGGGGCAGGAGTGCATGGAAGGATGGACACAGGGAAGAGTTAACTATTGGGAGGAAGTGGGAGGGGAGCTGTTGCACTGTGGTAAATTGGAAAGTGAATTTGCTCTGTCAATTTTCACCCAAATCACAACTAAAAAAAAAAAAAAAAAAAATGGCCACAGAAAACCTTATGAATAGCAGTGAAAATCAGAGAAGCTGGAATGTATGAAAAAAGAATATGACATCAGGATTGGAGGAAGAGTCATTAACAACCTGCAATATGTAGATGACACAACCATACTTGCTGAGAGTGAAGATGACTTGAATCACTTATTGATAAACATCAAAGGCTGCATCTCCAATATGGATTATACCTCAACATAAAGAAAACAAAAGCTCTCATAACTGGACCAATAAGCAACATCATGATAAATGGAGAAAGGACTGAAGTTGACAAAGATTTCATTTCACTTGGATCCATACTCAACACCCATGGAAGCAGCAGTCAAGAAATCAGATGTTGTACTGCAGTGGGCAAATCTGTTGCAGAAGACCACTTTAAAGTGTTAAAGAGCAAAGATGTCACTTTGAAGACTAAGGTGCACCCAACCACCCAAGCCATGGTATTTTTAGTATGAAAGCTGGACAATGAATAAGGAAAACTGAAGAAGAATTGATGCCTTTGAATTGTGGTGCTGGTGAAGAATACTGAAAATACCATGGACTATCAAAAGAATGAACAAATATGTCCTGGAAGATGTGCAACCGGAATGCTCCTTGGAAGTGAAAATGGCCAGTCTTCATCTCACCTACTTTGGTCATGTTGTCAGAGGGACCAATCCCTGGAGAAGGATATCATGCTTGGGGTCAGTGAAAAAGGGGAAGACCCTCCAAGAAATGGATTGACACAGTGTCTGCAATGATGGGCTCAAGCATAGCAAGGAGTATGAGGATGGCACAGGTCCAGGCAGTGTTTTGTTCTTTTGTTCATAGGGTCACCATGAGTTGGAGCTGGCTTAATAGCACCTAATAACAACAACATTATAGTAAGTATATGTTTAATTTTAGAATAAATGGCAGGCAGTTGTCCCACCAATAACGAAGGAGAGTTCCAGTTGCTCTATATCCTCACCAACATTTTATACAAGTATATTTGAAAACCTGAATGATACAGACAATTTTCTTAGAAATTACAAATTACCAAAATTGGCTTAAGGAAAACCAAAACCCAAACTCAAACTCAGTGCCAGTGAGTCAATTCCTATCATACTAACCCTATATAGCTGCTTCATCTTTCTAGTGCAGAGTGGCTGGTGAGTTCAAACCACCAACCTTTTGGTTAGCAGCCAGATACTTTAACCACTGCACCATCATAGCTCCTTTAAGGAAATCTGAAAAGGCTAGTAACCATTCAAAATAATGAAATAGTAGTCAAAGGTCTACAATGCCCCCCAAAATATACTAGGATCAAATGGTTTTACTAGTAAGTTCTACCAAACTTTCAAGAATAGATAATTTCTACTTATTATTCAATCTGAGCAGAGAAAGAGATAGCAGTTCATTTTATGGATTATCACAACCATGATACTAACATTTGATTTAAAAAAAAAAAAAAACCCAAACTCACTGCCATGGAGTTGATTTGACTCACAGTGACCCCTCCTTGGGTTTCTGAGGTAGTACCTCCACAAAAGTAGATTGCACAATATTCCTCCTGAGGAGTGGCTGGTGGGTTTGAACCACCGGCCTTCTGGTTAGCAGTCAAATACCTTAGACACTACACCACCAGAGCACAAAAAATACCTATAATTTAGTCTCACTACAACCAAAGAAGCAAAAATTCCAAACTAAATATATATGTATTTTTTAAAAATAAGCAATGTATCAGAATCGAGAAGAGTTTATACTAAGATGCTTCAACATTAGAAAAACTCTATTGATATTAATATTTATATTAACCAATTAAAAGATAAAACCATATGATCTTTTCTCAACAGCAAAAAGACGGAAATAACCTAAGTGCTCATCAATGGACAAATGGATAAACTATGGTACATTAAAAACCTGTGATATGCAGATGACACAACTTTGCTTGCTGAAAGTAAGGATGACTTGAAGCACATACTGATGAAGATTAAAGACTACAGTCTGCAGTATAAATTACAGTTCAACATAAAGAAAACAAAAATCCTCACAACTGGACCAATAAACAGTATCACAATAAATGGAGAAAAGGTTGAAGTTGTCAAAGATTTCATATTACTTGATTCCACATTCAACACCAATAGAAGCAGCAGTCAAGAAATCAGACAATGTATTGCACTGGAGAAATGTGCTACAAAAGACCTCTTTAAAGTGCTGAGGAGCAAAGATGTCTCTTTGAAGACTAAGGTGCACCCGACCCAAGTTATGGTGCTTATAATTGCCTCATATGCATGTGAAAGCTGGACAATGAATAAGGAAGACTGAAGAAGAGTTGATACTTCTGAGTTGTGGTGTTGGCAAGAATACTTAAAGTACCATGGATTGCCAGAAGAACAAATCTGTCCCGGAAGAAGTGTAGCTGGAATGCTCATTGGAAGTGAGAGTGGCCAGACTTCATTTCATCTAGCTTGGTCATGGTCAAAAGGGGCCATTCCCTGGAGAAGGATAACATGCTTGGTAAGGTGGAGGGTCAGCCAAAAAAGGGGAAGGCCCTCAATGAGATGGATTGACACAGTGGCTGCAACAATGGACTCGGGTATAGCAAGGATTGTGAGGCTGGTACAGGACCGGGCAGTGTTTTGTTCTGTTGTACATAGGGTCGCTATGAGTTGGAGTTGACTCGATGGCACTTAACAACAACATGGTACATACATACAATAGAATACTACACAACATAAAGAATAACAATGAATTTGTGAAACACCTCATAACATGAATGAACCTAGAGGACATTATGCTGAGTGAAATTAGTCAATCACAAAAGGAAAAAATACTTTGAGACCACTACTGTAAAAAGTAAGGAAAAGATTTACACACAGAAAGAATCACCCTTTGAATGTTACCAGGAGTGGGAGGGGAAGAGAGAGTAAATCACTAAATTGAAAGTAGGTACTATTAGGTGAAAGGAAAGGCAATATACAACAAGGGGGAGGTCAGCACAAAAGGATCAAGGCAGTGGAAGACACAGGAAGGAGCACAAGAAGTAAAAGCAACAAAGGTGATAGTGCTGCATACATAATCCTACAATAATACTGGAGGAAGTACAGCCAGAATGCTCCTTGGAAGCAAGAATGGCCAGACTTTGTCTCACCTATTTTGGTCATGTTGTAAGAAGGGACCATTCCCTGGAGAAGGATGTC
>NW_006921631.1:7398405-7420818 GCF_000298275.1 Orycteropus afer afer | reverse complement strand
CTGTGCATGGGGTCACTATGAGTCGGAAATGACTCGACGGCACTTAACAACAACAACAACAATAATACTAATGACAATAATCTACAAGTGGATACATAAAAACTCAAGCTGAGCAGAGGTGGGAAGATGAATGGGACTACACCCATGACTATATATATAGGTTTGACAGAGGAAGAAGAAAAAAACTTATAAGATGCAGAAAAAGTATTAATAAGTTTCCAACTCCCATTCTTGATTTAATATATATATACATATAACATGAATATACACATTTGCAGACTAAGCAGACAAGGGGATTTCCTCTGGGAAACTTACCTCAGCAGAAAACCCAAGAATCAATGGATACTATTAAACTAATATGAGATCAACATGACGACTTGGTAGAGGATCAACGAAAAAGAGGAAGACCCTAGATGAGATGGATTGACACAGTGTCTGCTGCAATGAAGTCAAACAGCAACGCTTGATGGCACAGACCTGGTAGTGTTTCAGTTCTGTTGTACACAGGGGTGGCTATGAGTAGGAAGATACTCAAGGGCAACTTACAACAACATAATACTTTATTCAAGGACATTATTTTATATCCCAGCTTCTTATTGAACATGTTTCCTTCCTAACAATCGTAAAAACCTGGATTCAAAACTAACGGCGACCATATTTGTTGAGCCACTTGTTTTTGAGATCTTTTACCTCCTTATATTGTAAACTTCCTGAGGGTAAAGACCTTGTTTGCCTTGTTCCTCACTTTATTCCCCCCACCCTACCCCCAATATCTTTTTCCCAGTGCTTCGGACCAAGTTGCTCCTTACAGTCCTGAAACATGGGAGAACCTAAACTATCCACTAGTCTCCCTTTTGTCTACCTACTTTGATGCATATTGCGCAACAATATACAGAAATTGCCCCAAGGCTTCCACGTGACACTGCTCTCTCAAATGACTCATCTCAACCAATCAAAATGCTTCCCACCTGTGACCGCCCTTGCCCCAACCCACCCCACTACCTCACGCGATGGAATCTCCCGGCCTCAGGCTGTTTTTCTCTGAGATTTGCCAATGCGGCTGCGCGCCAGCCCTGATTGGCTGAGAGCTGCCCCTCTGCGCATGCTCTGCAGCTAGCTCGGTTACTAAGAGCGGGAGCCCTGAGAGGGCGCAGGCGGCTTGTGCTGTCTCCCTGGTGGAGTTCGCCATGCCGAACCGCAAGGCCAGCCGTAATGCCTACTATTTCTTCGTGCAGGAGAAGATCCCAGAACTACGGCGGCGAGGCCTGCCTGTGGCTCGTGTAGCTGATGCCATCCCTTACTGCTCCGCCGACTGGGCAGTAAGGCTGGAGTGGGGCGAACGGGCCGGGAAGGGCAGTTAGAGCAAGTGGGAGGGCAATTAGGGGATGAGATAGGAGGAAGAGAGGCCTCAAGAAGTAAAGTGGCCGCTTGGTCCCTGCTGGAGGGAAAAGGAACCCTTTTATCCCTGGCCCGGGACAAACCGAAGCCGGATCCGCCTCAGTGCTGTGCCGAGTCGTTGACCATCTTGGCCCGGGTTATTCTGTCCTAACTTCTGTTTCTCTCCTTTGTTTCCCTTATTCAATCTCCCCAAGCTCCTGAGGGAGGAAGAAAAGGAAAAATATGCAGAAATGGCTCGAGAGTGGAGGGCCGCTCAGGGAAAGGATTCTGGGCCTTCAGAGAAGCAGGTAAAACTAAGTAGAGAAGAACAGCCACCTCCCCGGCACTAAAACGTGTTCAGTAAATGCTGGATGAGTGAATGGACAAATGTGAAGTGTAGAATTCTCAGTGATTTCAGTTAGCACAAAGTATAATTTTTTGTTTGTTTGGTGTCAGAATGCCTGTTAACCAACCAACAGGGTCTGTATCTAGAACACACATAGGTATTTTCGTTTGGTGTTGAAAGGCCTGAGGAATCCTTGTTAAGGAAACCTGCAGTCAATAAACCATGATGAACAATGAAAGTATTTGTTATTTAGAAGTTGTATTAGATAATCTCTAAGGGTCCCTTTGAAGGAGGTCTGGTGGTGGAGTGGAGAAGGCATTTGGCTGCTAACCAGAATGTTAGTGGTTCAAACCCACCAGCTGCTCCATGGAAGGAAGAGGGTGCAAGCTACTTCTGTACAGATTTATAGTCTGGGGAGCCCAATAGGGGTTGCTAGAGTGGAAATCGACTCCATGGCAGTGAGATTGGTTTGGTTTTTTAGAAGGGTCCCTTTCAACTCCTTTGTGAAAGCAGTTTGGACCATTCTCTCTTTTTAAAGAGAATCTGGAACCAAGTCACTTGCTGTGTTAAAATACTGCAGTAATAGGACTTGGAGATGTTGATTAATGTTTGTGTTCCTTACAGATAAAAGAATTGATTGAATAAGGTTTATTTGGGTAAATTTTTGTGTAGTAGAGTGCTAACCCAAATCCACTGCCATCGAGTCAGTTCCCACTCATAGTGACCTTATGTGACAGAGTAGAACAGGGTTTCCAAGGCTGTAAATCTTTATGGGAACAGACTGCCTCATCTTTCTCCTGCTCAGCAGGTGGGTTTGAAGTTTAACCTTTTGGTTAGCAGCCAAATGATTTAACTACTGTGTCATCAGAGCTACTAGTAGAATATTAAAAATACTAAATAAAATTTGGTGGTTTTTTTTTTTAACTGATTTGTGTCAGGAAAATGTAGGTTAGTTGTGAGGGTTTTTTCCTCCGTTTTCCCATTCTTACCCAGTAAATTTTTATTTTTAAACTATCAACATTGAATTGAAATTCAAGAGACACTTGCTTTATATTTGAAAAACTTTGTGGATTTGTTTGAGTAGAAACTCTAGCCAGTTGAATTTGTATTTAGTTGTAAGTCTTGGTTATTCTTCACCAATTTCTTACAAGACGCTCCAATTTTTATTTTTGTCCAATTTCTTAAAAGACATTTTCTGTCAAAAATTAAGATATGTTGGGTATACGTACCTCATGTGAGACCTGGAGTCAGCATGATTTGTTTTTCACTTTAAGTGAAAAACAGAATATGTGAGTGCTTTAGCAAGTTAAGTTGTTTTGGTCACTGGCCTGGTTTGTAGTAGGTGGCTCCATAAGATTAGCTAGGTGTCAGCAGTGGACACTGGCTTTGAGTAACATTTGCATTCATTAGTTACTACTCACTTACTAATTTAGAATTTTTATAAATTTTGCTATTGTCAGCCTTTAGGTGTAGATGTTACTGGCAAATATATATTTATTTACCTATTGGATTCTTTTGCCTGGACAAGTTACTGAAGTAAACTACAGGCTGTTGTGCAGTGTTTTGGTAAACATAAAGTGCACAGCAGAAGTTTATGTGGTCAATCATTTTCTTCTTTAGAAACCTGTTTCTACACCACTGAGGAGGCCAGGCATGCTTGTACCAAAGCAGAATGTTTCACCCCCAGATATGTCAAGTTTGTCTCTAAAAAATGATCAAGGTAGAGTAATCCTGAAGTATTTTGCTTAGATAGATTTGGGTGCTTAAAACTCTTTGATATATTGAGTGAAATTGTTTCTGTTCTTTTTAAAGTAACACACTGCAGGTGATTAAATATGATGGTGCTGATGTTATTTAAAAAATTAGGTAATTTGCCTTTGTTGACATACGTTTTGTTTAGAAATCTGGTCTCTTGTTTTCTACCATTTCATAGATTATCTATAGCTAGACACTTAAATAAATTTAAGTTATAAAGGTTAAAATAAATTATTGAGCTAGCCTAGAAGAGAACATAGCTAATAAGGACACTTACTATTTCTTCTGGCTGTTTTTATTAGTTGTGTTCTGATTTTGAAGATTAATAAACTTTAAACAGTATTAACTGTGGCCATTCTGTTTCTCACATTCCTTCTTTGTGTAGAGAATTTATAGTTAATCTCAGATGTTTTATAGGTCAAAATTAAAGAAGGAATGAACTAACTTGTTAATAGTTTTTCAGTTTTCTGTACTGATTATGTTTGGTTTTATTTCCTAAATTGGGAAAATATTATTTGTTAAATATGAGTCACAGCTTTTCTTGTCATTTCTGAGATTTAGGGTTTATGTATAGCTGGATTACGTAGAGTTCTCTCCAAGTTTGAATGATTTTGTTGCTTCATGCAAAGAATGGTTATTACTTTAAACCTTGATAAGTATAATTATAAAAATCTCAGTTCATTTATCTGCTATAGCTGATTAGTTTTCTCTTTTTCAGCTAATTTAGAAATACAGGAGCACAAGTTTAAAAATAATTCTAAGGTTCCCCCCTGCACACTTGAACTAAAGAGGCTTTTCTGGAAGGGGTACATTTGAGATGTTCATCTGTTGGTTTTGTCTTGTGATTTTTTTTTTTTTTTAGCTCTCCTTGGAGGCATTTTTTATTTTTTGAACATTTTTAGCCATGGTGAGCTACCTCCTCATTGTGAACAGCGCTTCCTCCCTTGTGAAATTGGCTGTGTTAAATATTCTCTCCAAGAAGGTATTTTGGCAGATTTCCACAGTTTTATAAATCCTGGTAAGTAGCTAGGTAGAGTGGGTAGATGAGAGAATTTTAAAAATCTATGTCTATCTATTTAAATCCTGACTTCATTTGATAATATTTGTTTGAACAGCTGATTTCTTAATTTAACAAGGCTTCATAACAAGTTTGCTAAAAAACTGTTTAGGTATGAGATGTTGACACAGACTTTTGAGTTTAGACTTTTTACCTCAAGGATGCATTAGAGCTGGATGGATAGAGTATCTGAAAAATACATAGCCTACATGTTCACTTACCTGGGTCCTTAGATCTTGAGATTTTCTAAAAGATTTTTGTGCCTTTGTTGTCTTCTGTGTCTACCCCATCCTTCACCTCAGTGGTCACTCGTTTTAAAATCTACTATTGCTCTGTAACCATGAGCAAATTACTTAACATTTGGATCTATTCTTCATCTGTAAAGTGGGGATAATACCTTTGGAGGGCTGTTCTAAGGAATTTAAAAAAAAAAAAAAAAAACCCAAACTCCCTGCCATTGAGTCAGTTGTGACTCATAGTAACCCTCTTTGGGTTTCTGAGGCGGTAAATCTTTTACGGAACTAGGTTGCCCAGTCTTTCTTCCGTGAAATGGTTGGTGGGTTTGAACCGCCAGCCTTTGGATTAGCAGTTAAGTGCCTTAGGCACTATGCCACCAGAGCTCCTTGTTATAAGGACTAGATGAGAATATATATAAATAGTTTAGTACTTAATAGGCTCTCAGATGTCATCACTATCAATTCTTCCCACTGTTCTTCCCCATTAAAGGTGATACAGCTATGGAGAGATAGGATTTGAATCTGTTCCCAAGAGGGAAGAGAATTGTTAAGGGAGTACCATACTCTTAAAAGTCTGAGGACTATATAGAGAACACTAAAGCGGAATAAAGTGCCATCTTTAGTTTTGTCAGTTCTTTCAAAGTTTATAGGACATCCCAATACTTTTTTTTTTTTCAGATGATATTAAAGCTAATCAGTCTATGTACTCTTGTGATAGTTGACTGCTCAAAAGAAACCAATCCTGTTGCCATCGAGTCCATTCCAGCTGATGGCAACCCCATGTGTTGCAGAGTAGAGTAGGGTTTTCCATGGCTGTAATTTTTTATGGAAACAGTTTTCTTCTGCGAAGCTACTGGGTGGAGTTAACAGTCGATCACAAACTGCTTGTGTCACCTGTTGTTGTTGTTTGCCATTGAATCGGACCCAACTCGTAGAGACCCCTCCTTGGGTTTCCGAGGCAGTATCTCTACAGAAGTAGATTGCCCAACCCACCTGGGCGCCTTTAAACCAAGCTGCCAAGTCAGTTCCAACTTATGGTGACCCAGTATGTTGCAAAGTAGAATTGCTTCATGGGGTTTTCTTGATTTTAGTCTTTACCAAAGCAGTTTGCCAGACATTTCTTTTGCAGTGTTACTAGGTAGATTCAAACCACTGACCTTAAGGTTAAATAGATGAGCACATACATTTTGGGACCCTAGTTGCTGCTTAGGATTAGCCAAATAGCTACTGTTTTTCATATGGGTTATAAAACATTAAAAAGAATTTGGAGATATCCCCCACCCCGAGAAATGCGTGACTTGTCACATCCAGGGCCTTCGTGGTACTTAAGATTCCTTTAGCAGGTTTCTTCGCCTAGGATTTCTTTTTCTGAAGGAAGAATTTGTTTTTTAAAGTAATTTAGAGAATATTACAGAATTCTTTGGTAGTCATTAACTTGTTCTTTTTTAAAAAAAAAACCACTATGAAGGTTTAATCTTTTTTATTTTCACATAGTAATAAAAATCACCTACTTATATCATTAGTTGGTCATACTGTTGCATAACCAAAGAGCTTCCAGATTTCTGCTTCTCTCAATAATATTTTATTTTTGTGTTACAGGTGAAATTCCACGAGGATTTAGGTTTCATTGTCAGGCTGCAAGTAAGTATAAAGGAATGGGTTAAAGTATGGAATTGAATGTGTATATACATGGTTTAAGCTACTACTTTAAACAGACACATAGAACAGAAGTTGAGAAGATCTTAAATTATTGTTGAAGGATCTCCATTGAAGTGGTAGATAGTATGTTGATCTTAAAAAAACTGAAAATTTTATTAGTATAATATCACTTTTGCTTTAGGGGAACTGTTCTTTTGTTTTCTGTATGTATCCTTTGGCCTCAGGATCAGCTGTTAGTGGCCAGGTACTTAGGTAAGCTTTTTAAGAGATCTCAGATTATTTAGATTAGGGTCATTTATGTAAAGCCAGTTCAAAATTATTTTTAAAAAGTTGATGGGTCAACATAGTCACGGGACGTCAAGCTCAATTGGCATAACATACTAAACAAAACATTGTTCCACCTCCTACTTTGGCGAGTAGCGATTGGGATCTTAAAAGCTTATAAGCTGCCATCTAGATGCAACAATGGGTCTCTCCTTGTCCAGAGCAAAGAAGAATGAAGAAAGCCAAAAATTCATGGAAGCAGTTAGTCCTAGCCACTGGTACACCATCCGATCTGCAGCCTATATGACTATGATACCAGAAGAACTTAGATGGTGCCTGGCTACCACTGTCAACCACTTGGAAGAAGATCTATTAGGAGATCCTGGATAGAGGGGGAGAAGAATGTGGAACAAAACTCAAAATCATTTGGAAGAAAAAAAAGGGGAGGGACCAGGTTTGTTGGTCCAATAGAGCCTGGTGGAACCACTGAGACTATGGTCCCTAGCTGCCTTTCAAGTCTGGAATTGAACCCACACCTGTGGCTTCCAACAAAAAAAAAGACAGACATATGGGTTGAACATGAACCTGAGGTAGATACACTCCTTGGAGAGAACAATCATGGGAGAAAGAAGGGCTGCTTATGCACAGGGAGACAGCTCAGGGGGCAGGAGTGCATGGAGGGATGGACACAGGAAAGAGGTAACTATCCGGAGGAAGTGAGAGGGGAGCTGTTGCATTGTGGTAAACTGTGGTCAATGTCATGAGACAAAGTGTATGTGAACTGCTATATGGAAAGTGAATTTGCTCTGTAAATTTTCACCCAAATCACACACACAAAAAAAAGTTGATCGGTCAAATAAGTAGAATGATAGCGGTAAACAGATAAAATCGCTCTGAATTAATTTTATAGATGAGGAAAACAAGTTTTTAAATGTTTTTTCAAACAGTATTTTGTAACCAAAGGACATGACTATGAATAGCTCTTGAGTGAAACTCTTAGAATCTAGGTTTTTAACCAGTTTCCTATTTGATTAGGATGAAGGTTTTGATAATAGGTTTATTTTTTAATTTATATTAATTCAAAACTGTCATTTATTAAGGACTATTTAATGATTCCTTTATCTAAATTATTATTTTTTCACTTAAAAAATGTAGGCAGTTAGCCTGTAAGAGTATTTGAAATTAGAATTAAGTTTTCTAAATCTGCCCTGATAGGCAGTTATATTATTATGCAGTTTTTTAAATAAATGAAGATAATATTTTAGACTCATTTTAGGTTGTATACTTTGAATTTTTTCAAGTTACTTAAAAATAATTACTAGTCAGATTTTTGTTTTCCTGGAATCAAGTGCATCAATTCCTCTTCTGTCTTCCTTTTTCAGTGTCCGGCTTTTGTATGTGTGTAAGTGGTGTAGTGCTTAAGGTATTTGATTGCTAACAAGAAGACTGGTGGTTCAAACCCACCAGCCACTTCTTGGAAGGAAGATTGAGCAATCTACTTCCATACAGATACTGCCTCAGAAACCCAAGAAGGGGTCACTGTGAGTTGAGACTGACTAGACAGCAGTGATTTTTTTTGTTTGTTTGTTTTTGAGGTGAATGAAAAGGCTATGGCTTTGGTTAGGCACACCTTAGTTATCAAAACAACATCTATGCTTTGAAGGGGACCTACTAAAAAACCTCTTCCTTCAACTCCTTATTTCACAGCCTACAGCCCTGATTCCAATGAATGCTTTAAAATAGGTAAAACTTTGGAAATGACTGCTTTCAGCATCCTACATAAAAGTCCCATCAGCTTTTAAAATGAAGCTTTATACACGAAAAGAATATAACATTCCTGTAAGGTATAAACACTATTAATGAACTGCAGTGCACCCACCAGTCTGCTGAAGAAATGGCATGTTGCCAGTACCACTGAAGCTTACTCTATCTTCCTTGGTTGCATCCTCTTCCATCTGTTTAAGAGAAGCACTATTCTAAATTTTGTCTTAATTTCCTTCCTTTTTTTGAATATACATATAAACGGTACATTTAATTTTGTTTGTTTGAACTTTGATGTAATTAACAGAGGTATTTTCTGTTTTTTTTTTTTTTTTTTTTTAAATGCAGTGATTCCTTTTCCCCAGTTTTCTGTTGGGTTGTTTGTCTCACTGATTTGTAGAAGTTTATTATATGTTCGTTTATTGATTCTTTTTAATTGTCTACTTTTGTTTTTCAATTTGTGCTTTATAATGTCTTTCATTTTCTGTTTGTTGCCTTTTAATGAACAGGTTTTATTTTAATTTAGTAAATGTACCAATCTTTTTTCTTAAGCCTTCTGTTTGTGTGCGTGTGTGTGTAAGAAGTTTTCTCCTATTCCCATATAACTTGCATTTTACTCTAACAATTATGAAATGGTGTTTTCATATCTAAGTTCTTATTCCACCTAGAATTGACTTGCGTATGGTATGAAATGTTGTTGTTGTTGTTATGTGCCGTTGAGTCGGCCCCGACTCATAGCGACCCCTCCTTGGGTTGCCAAGGCAGTATCACTGTGGAAGTAGATTGCCCAGCCTTCCTTCCGAGGAGTGGCTGGTGGGTTTTAACTGCCAGCCTTCTGGTTAGCAGTCAAGTGCCTTAGGCACTATGCTACCAGAGCTCCTATGGTATGAAATAGAGATTAGATTTTAGTTTCTCTCATAGGCATAATCAGTTGCCTTAGTCTCATTTGCTGAGTTATCAGTTCATTTCCAAATATGGAGTCTCACCTATGTGATGTTTCCATTTGTATGTTGCTCTTTTCTCGCCTCCGTTCTATTGATCTACTTTGTGTGTGTGTGTGTGTGAATACTATATTCTTAACCATAATATAATTTAATAATATTTACCTAATTAGACAAGTCCCTTCATTTTGTTATTTTGGGGTATCATGGCTATTCTTGACCCTTTGCTTTTCTGTGTTTCACAAAAGCCTTGTTGGAATTTACATTGGTGTCACCTTTACATCTATAGACATTTTAAAGAAAACTGACATTTTTATGATCCTGAGTTTTTCTGTTAACATGGAATTACTCTTTTAATTTTAGAACTTTAATGTATTCCAATTAAATTTTATAATTTCTTTCCATAATCTTAACATATTTTGTTAAATTTATAACTTACCTTGCTTGTGAGCATTGGCTTTTTTGAAATTATATTATCTAATACTTTTATATTTCAGTTTTTATCCCACCAGTTATTAAACTGTAATTTGAGTTTTTAATAAAGTTTTATGTAGTCATATCTGTGAAATGACCTCTCTCATCTACATATCTTTATTTTTAAATTTTTAAAATTTGGTTTCTCATGGTACACAGGCTAGGACCTCTAGTTTTTAGTATTTCACCAGTGACTGTACTATTTCTTACAGTTTTATTTACTTTTTTGATTGGTGTGTGCTCTTTATCAGTATAAAGAAGTTCCCTTCTGTTCCCAGTTTGTCCAAAGAGATATCTGTTGTGAATTTCAGTGGATGCGCTGATGATTTTAGAGTTTTCTGTCCATGTGGTGATTTACTAATGTTAAACCAACCTTGCATTTCATGAACAAACTTAACATGATCACAATATATGTCTTAAATTGCTGAATTTTGTCTGCTAATATTTTGTTTTAGGATTTGTACATTCATGTTAAAGACTGAGACTAACTTTGTCTCATTTTATTATGATTATTTTGTGATTATAAAATGGGTTGGGGACTGTCCCTTCTTTGTAGTATTTAGGAGATATTTTTAATATTGGGATGATCTGTTCCTTGAATGTCCTGTAGAATTCACCCATGAAACTTTCTGGATCAGCATGATACTAAATCTGGAGGAAAACTTTTGAAGCTTAAAAAGTTGGTGCATAGAGTCTTGTTTTACTAAATGCCCCATATATTAGCGGAATTTTCCATGTGAAGGGGTTTTATAGTCTGAAGATAAAAGATTTCTATAAAAATGTTTCTTTGTAAAAGAAATCCATAATAACTTAGTACAGTAGTTTTGTCCCTACTCATTAGAGTTGTTTTAGAAAATTGTTTTAATGGTTATTCTAATTTAAATTAAGTGTTTAGAAAAGAACATGGAAAGTAGCCAAGAAATGCTTGAAAGAGAACCATTGAAGTTAGAGAAATGGCTTGACTATCAAACTTGTACATTTAAAGTTATAATAATTAAAAAACAATATACTATTGGAGGAAGAATTAATAAGAGGGTAATAGAATACAGTTTAGGAATAAACTTAAATATGGGAGCTTACTATAAAGGTGACATTTCAGATCAGTGGAGAAGAATGGGGAGCTAGTCCGATCATAGTGGCCAATTTGGATCTCTCTATAAAAACAAAGCTGGACCTTTCCTACCATACATAAATCAAATTTCAGATGAGTTGAACAGCAATACTCGAAAAAAGAACAAAAATAGTTATATATTTAAGAAAACAGAAGAGAATCTTTATAAAACTCTTGGGGATGGAGAAAGCCATATCATATTTATTCACTTAACAAGTTTTTGAGTACTAACCATATGCTAGGCAGGTGTTCTAGAAGTTGAGGATAAATTCGTGAACAAAACATAGTCCCTGCATTTGTAGAATTTATATTCTCCTGGAAGGAGAAGACAAAATTAAATTATGTAATATGTTAATGTGACACATACTATATAAAAAAAATCAGTAAGTGGAATTAGAGTAGGAGATCAGCAGTGTCTGAACTTCCATTTGAGATCATTTTCCTTATAGCTGAAGAGTACCTTTCAGTATTTCCCTTAGTGAAAGGTCTGCTGGTGATCAAATCTGTTTAGTTTAAAAATTTTTATTTCATTTTTATTTTTGAAAGATACTTTCACTGGTTTAGAATTCTAGGTTGGCAGTTCTTTTCATTCAGCACAGTAAACACGATTCAGTTTTCTTTGAGATTCCTTTGTTCCTTTGAAAATTTAACTGTTAAGTCTTATTTGTTGTTCCTTTGGAGGTTGTCTTGTTTTTGTCTACTTTTACTATTTCCTTTTGGTCTTTTGTTTCTAGCACTTCTCCTTTGGTGTGCCTAGGAGTGCTTTTATTAGCCATTTATCATTCTTGAGGTTTGTTTTAGTATGTGATTATCTTTCATAAGTTTTAGAAAGTTAGCACTTTTTAAAATACTGCTTCTGCCTCATTCCCCTACTTTTCCTTTTGGGATTCCAATCAAGTGTATATTGCATGGGGACCATGGTCGGGGGGACATCCAGCTCAATTAGTATGCAAAATACTGTTCTACATCTTAACTTCAGTGAGTAGCAATGGTGGTCTTAAAAGCTTGTAAGTGGCCATCTGAGATGCAACTATTAGTCTTTCCTTGTCAGGAACAAAGAGGAGTGAAGAAAAAGATGCATGGAGACAGTTGGTCCAAAGTACTAAAGGGCCATGAGAACTTAAGCTTTTATAACCCTGAGACCAGAAGAACTAGATGGTACCCAGCTACCCATGTCAGCCACTCAGAAAGGGATCAGTATTGGAGATCCTGGATAGAGTGGAAGAAAAAAATGTATAAAAAAATTTTAAAAATATGAAAAAGACCAGGTTTACTGGTCAGACACTGGTGAAACCCCCTAGGCTATAGCCCTGAGTCACCCTTCAAACCTGGAATTGAACTCTTGTGGCCTACCTTTCAGCCAAATAGTAGATAGGTCTGTGAGCTGAACAGCTGCACAAGGAAAATGCACCCCTAAGAACAATCAAACATGGGAGGAAAAAGGCTGTATTTGCACAAGAAGAAGGGGAGGCAGGAATGCATAGGCAGGAAACATACAGGGAAAGGGTAACCACAAGGAGAAAGTGGGAGAAAAGCTGTTACATTTTGGGGATTATAATCAATGGCATAAACAAAATGTGTATAAACTGTTGAATGTAAAATAAATCTGCTTTATAAAATAGACTTTTGAGTACCAACCAACAATAAAAAATTTAAAAAAAAACTAATAGAACTTTTCACTGTTTCCATTCTACCTCTTACATTATTTTCTGTTTTCATTCTGGCTCTTACATTATTTTCTGTTTTCATATTTTGTCGTCTTTATTCTGAATGTTTTCTTCTCTTTTATCCTCTAATCTGATTAATGTGTCAGATCATTTGAATCCATCTATTGAGTTCTTAATTTTAGTTCTGTTTCTGAATTTACAAATAATTTTTATGGTTCTGCTGACATTAAAAATAGTCTTATTTCACTGAATATAATACCTGGTTATTTTAAAGTCTTACTCTAATAATTCTATTATAAAGATCTTATCTTTGAGTATATTTTTGTAATCTGTTGATTATCTTGATATTAAGTTAGCAGATCTCTTCAAATCGTCATATGTTTGGTTATTTTTGAGTCCTCAACAATATGTATATTAACTTGTTATTTCTCTTCAAAGAAGATTTATCATTGCTTCTGGGAAAAGCAAATAAAGTTGATAGAAAGAGACCCACAAGAACTCTAGCTCAATAGCCAGCTCAGGTTACTTTAATACAGTCTCAGGGATTGAGATAATTTAGGGTCACTCTATTTCTAGTTGATATTAACTAAATTTTTCAAAAATGAAAGGCAGGGACATGGTGGACAGAGTACCACCAAAAGATCATCAGCAAAGTTGGCACCTGGCATCTTAGTTTAAACAATGGACACTGGAAGGCAATGGGATATTTAAATTTTTTTTCTCTGTTGGTCTGGATCTGTTAAAATTGCTGCTCAGTTTCTCAGCCTCTAGATCATCTCTTCCAGAATTGCCATATGCCCTTAGGGGAAGAAACAACCCCAAATGCCAGCCTTGGCCAAGATCCTGGACCCATAATTACTCACTGATGTTTTATTTCTACAGTGCTTTCAAGCAGACATTTCTTTATACTAGTCTGTCATTATCCTCCTGTGTCTTTCTTTTTTTAAAATAGTTTACAATTCTATGCCAAAATTCGTAATCTAATTTCTTCACTTCAAATGTAATAAGCATCATTATTTAAAATCTGCCCAGTACCTTTAGTGTCTGGAATTCTTGTTGGTCTCTTTCTATCAGGGTTGTTTTTTTGTTCTCATATTTCTCTGTGCACCTGGTTATTAATACACAGTGTTGAAGTAAATGTAGAGTAGGTTGAGGCCTACAACAGTGATAGCTTCCTCCAGAAAGGATGGGTCCAGGAAACCGAGGCATTAGCAAATCAGGCCCAAAAAACTGTCATAAAGTAGACTTAGATTTTCAAATTCCTCTTCAGGGATTGGGAAATGATACTAGGTGAGAAGCTGCCCCAAAAACTAGATTTCTGTATTCTCATCTTAATCCAATATTTCTCACTGCTGTTTGTGCCTTTAATATACATAAGCTTTTTTATTTGGAGGTTTGGTCTGAATTACCTTTTTTTTTTTTTACTTGAAGTAGAAATCTTTATCATAAAACCTTATAAAAGCAGCCATTGCTTTAAGTTTGTCATGAAGGGCATCATAGTAACAGTGAAAGTGTTAACAGGCTTGGTCACTTAACAAACCTGAATTTAAGTCCTGGATCTACTACTTAGCAGCTGTTAACTTACTGTGATCTTCTGTGATTCTCAGTTATCCCTTCCTGACATGTGTATATTACCTTTCTCATTATGATTATAATCCCTTATCAGGATTATAGAGTAAGATACATAAAGTACCTAACCATAACCAGGCTTGGTGCAAGTGCTTAAATACGAGTTACCCACTATCTTTCTATACCTGCTCCATAATGTCCTGGTCAACTTTTGAACTCTCCTTCTCTTTATTTCTTCCAGGTGATTCTAGTCACAAGATTCCTATTTCAAATTTTGAATCTGGGCATGACCAAGCAACTGTGTTGCAAAACCTTTTTAGATTTATTCATCCGAACCCAGGGAACTGGCCACCTATCTACTGCAAGGTAATTTCAGCTTAAGAACTTCTCGAAAAGTAGCCAGAAAGCATTTTTGCCTGTGTATTAATTGCATGTGTTAAAACATGTTTATTCTGAATTATTTTGAATATAATTTTAAATTTATCTGGGTTTGGAAGGGATTTTGGAGGCTGGAAAAGCTGAATTTATTTCTGCTTTCATAGATCTCATGCTTTTGAGTTCCTTCTTCTGAAATATCTTCAATATCTTTTTTATCCTGAAGAATGGATGTTCTAGTCTATATGCCTATTCTTCCAAGCAAGATTATCTTTTATTCAAAACTATATTTATAGCATTCCCTTGCCCCTCTTTTTGTAATCTTTAGAAAAACTATCTTTGTTCTTTATTTGTCTAAATCTTACAGGCTAGGAGTCAAATAATTGGTTTCTAACCTTGCTCCTTATTAGTATAATCTTGAACAGATTATCTGATCTTTTTCTGAACGTTGGTTTCTTCATTTGCCTATTTTAAGTCTTATAAAGTATGTTAACATTGCTATACAAATATAACTGGTTATAAGTAGTAGTAGTCTTACATATGTTGCTCTTTTTTATAATTCTTGACTTAGTTGTCACAAATTCTTCAGTCTCTCCAACCCCTCCCCCCAGTTTGAAAGGGCAGTGTTAATTGAAAGTAACTTAAGGTAAGAGAAAAGTAGGAAGCAGAAATAATTTTTATTTCCTTCTCCAGTCTGATGATAGACCCAGAGTCAACTGGTGTTTGAAGCACATGGCGAAGGCATCAGGTAAATAAAACTCCTTGTCACTGCAAAAAGTGCATTATAATATTTATATTTGTTTCCATTTTATGTACATATTCTAAGCACCTAAATTGACTAATTGTATGTGTTTTCTGTTTACCAATGGAAGAAGTCAGACATCATCTAGAACTTCTTACTGTGGAGGACCTTGTAGTAGGGATCTACCAGGAAAAATTTCTCAAGGAGCCCTCTAAGACCTGGGTTCGGAGCCTCCTAGATGTGGCCATGTGGGATTACTCTAGCAACACAAGGTATTTATAGTGACTGTACTGTTTTGAACTGAGAAAATATGGTAGTACTACTTGTATATCGGAAACCCAGTAGCGGTTACTATGAGTCGGACTCAACTCAGTGGCATTGAGTTAATAGAGTTTTACTTGTATATGCACATGGCATCACCATGAGTCATCTCCTCCTGGGATTCCCATGATGCATGTACTAGTTTGCTTGATGTTGTCTTATATGTACATTAAACTACGTTCAGCATTCTTGAGCCTTCTCTCTTGTTCTTCAGCCTCTACAACTTTAGTTAACCTTACACTCTAGTTTACTCATCTTTCTTCTGCCCCTTCAAGTGTCTTGCTAAATCCTTCTAGTAAGTTTCTCGTTTCAGTTATTGTCTTCAATTCTGGCATTTCTGTTTGATTTCTTTCATTGTATCTATCTCTTTATTTAAAGTCTAACTTTTGTTCATGGATCATTTTCCTGATTTACTTTAGTTCTTTGCATTTTCTTTTAGATCTTTAGGTTTGTTTAATGTCATTGTATTATATCCTTTCAATCTATTCATCATTTGGACTTTGATAAATATAATTTCTCAGCCTTCATCTTGTTTACTTAGATGAGCCATCATTCTTGTTTCTTCTTGTGCCTTGTGATTTTTTGTTGTTGTTGTTGGAGCTAGGGCATTAGAATTTTGCAAGATAGCTTTCTTAATTGTCCTGAGAATTCAGTGTTTTCATCAGTGCTACTTTCTGCAAGAAACTCTTGGGTGGGCAGAGCCTGCAGAATTTGCTTACCATTCTCTCTGTTAAGTTGCCTTTGTGGTAGCTCCTTTTCAGTCCAGACCAAAGTTTCTGACTTTCAGTGAAGAACATTGAGTGTACTATGGACTGTCAGAAGAAAGAACAAATCTTTCTTGGAAGAAGCACAGCCAGAATGCTCCTTGGAAACAAAAGACAGCAAGACTTTGTCTCATATACATGTTATCAGGAGGGTCCAGTCCCTTTAGAAGTACATTATGCTTGATAAATTGGAGGATCAGCAAAAAAGAGGAAGACTCACAACAAGATGGATTGACACAGTGGCTACAACAAACCCAGACATCTGCTGTGTTTGGGTTTAAACACAGTAATAATTGTGAAGAGGGTACAGGACTAGACACCATCTGTTGTACGTAGAGTTGCTATGAGTTGGAACCAACTTGATACCTGACAACAACAAATAGAACAGAGGATACACACTAATCTATCTGTTCTCCAGGGAACATGCCTTTCAGTCTTTTATTCTCTCTCCCTCTCTTTGAGGAGTGTATTTCCATCCACATCAGGTTCTCAATCCTTTAGCAGCTCCCAAAATGGCCAGAAAACCCACACTGAATTAATAAGCTACCATTGATTAATGTCCTTGGTTGTAGCTCCTTTCCCTGTTCTGTGAGGGCTCACTTACTGTGTATCCAGAAATTGGGGGCCTTTCCTTGTGCTCAGATGTGGGTGAAAAACTGTGGCTCTTGTTTGTGTGCCATGGCAGGAGAAGATGGGGAGAGCATACTCTGAGCAGACCACCAGGGAAATTTATCTCATTTTTATTGGAGCCCAAGCTGGGCCTTTCCCTGTACAAAGGTGAGCTGTGTGTTGGCTGGGGCAGTGGGCTACACTGTAGCGTAGCAATCAGTCTGCTCACTTCTGTGACCATCCATGGCTGGTAGTAGCCGATGGTTTGCTGCACAAGAGAGGGAGGGGCAAGGGAAATGGGAGAAGTATTTTTCCTGCCATAAGAGTTTCTTTGTTGTCTTGGTCCATTTGTACATCTTAGACTCTTCTTTGCCCACTAATCAGGGTCCCTTAGAGCTGAGTAGATTTTTTTCCCTCTAATTGCATTTTCTTGGTCTGTGTGTTGGGGGCAATCAGGAACTTAGACCTGTTCATGTTACCATCTTCCAAGCCCAAATAAATATTTCCCTATTATTTATTTCTACTTTATCAGGACTTAGAACATTTATTTCTTCACTGTCATTTGTACTTTATTCTCACTTTTGAGCTACTGTTAAATATTCTAATGCTCACTATTGGTCCTTTTGCTGAAATTTCCTCCCTCAAACATATATTGGTTAGATGAAGTTCATTATTTAGTACATGAGTTGACAGGCTATGGCCTGCAGGCCAATTCTAGCCTGCCTTTTTTTTTTTTTTAATTTTTAGTCTGAGAAGTTTATTCTTCAAGTGCTATCTTTTTGTGTGTGTGTGTGGTTTTTGTTGTGGTTTGGGTGAAAGTTTTCAGAGCAAATTAGTTTCTCATTCAACAGTTTATATACATTTTGTTTTGTGACATTAGTTACAGTCTCATCAATATGACACCACTCTTCCAACTTCCTCCCTGGATTCCCAGTTTCCATTTGTTGTTCTTTCCTGGTTTTTGAAGTTTGTTTTTGGGCAAATGCTGCCCTTTTGGTCTCATAAGGTTGATTGTCCTATGGAGCACATTCCTCACAGGTGTTGACTTCATAGCCCTATCTATTTGGCTGAAAAGTGATCTCCAGGAGTGGGTTCATTTGCAGGTTTGAAGAGTATCTAAGGGCTACCAGTCTCTGTTAGACCAGTAAGTCTGGTCTTTTTTATGATTTTGAATTTTGTTACACATTTTTCTCCCACTCTCTTCAGGACCTTCTGTTGTGATCCTAGTCAGAGAGGACACCAGTGGTAGCTGGGTACCATCTAGTTCTTCTGGTCTGAGACTAGTGGAGGCTTTGGTTCATGTGGTCCATTAGTCCTTTGGACTAATTATTTCCTTGAGTTTTTGGTTTTCTTTACTCTTCTTTGCTCTGGACAGAAAGAGACCAATAATTGAATCTTAGATGGGCATTCACAAGCTTTTGAAACCCCAGTTGCTACTCACCAAAGTAGAATCTAAAACATTGTCTTTATGGGCCAAAATGTTCCCTGAGGCTATGGTTCTAAGCTCTCAAGCCTAGTGACTTAGTCCCTCAAAGTGTTTGATTATGGCTAAAACGTTGCCCTGATTCTGCTCCTTGTATATTCTATTATATACAGGGATATATGTACAGTACGTCCAAAACATATGTATAATTATTCTCTGCCAAACCTATATATGCTCATAGGTATACTGTTCAGTTTACATATCTACCTGTGACAATCGTTTGTTATTACTGTCATTGTAGCATTGTATGTATAGTAGTATTTACCATTGTTGCCTTTTATTCTTACATACCTCCGAGTGTCTTCCTTTGCTTTGGTCATGCTGCACTGAATTTTTCCTTACTGTATATTGCCTTTCCCTTCACTACTGTCTAGTTAGTGATTTCCCTTCCCTTTGATCCATGGTAACCATCAAAGAATGTTTCTGTCTGTAAAACTTTTCTTGGCTTTTTATAATAGTGGTCTCATACAATATTTGTCCTTTGTGCTTGACTTACTTCACTCAGGATAATGCCCTCCAGGTTCATATTGTGAGATATTTTGAAGATTGTTATTTTTATATAGTATTCCCATCATATCTTTGTATCATAGTTTGTTTATCCAGTCATCCATTGTGCTATTATGAATAGTGCCACAATGAACATGGGTGTCCATATATCTATTTGTGTCATGTTTCTTATTTCTCTAGGATATATACCTAATAGCTGGACTGCTGGATCATATATTATCTCTAACTTTTTAACAAAGTACCATATCATTTTCCACAGGGGTTGTACCATTTTACAATTCCACCAACAGTATATGAGAGTTTCGGTGTCGCTTTCAGCATTTGTTTGTCTTTTTGTGATTATTGCTATTACGGCTAAAGAAAATTTTTAAAAGTCCACAAGATCCAAAGTACTACCTTAATTACATTGCACCTGAATTTAGAGACCATCTGAATAATAGATTTGAGTCATTAAACACCAGTGACTGAAGACCAGACGAGTTGTGGGATGACATCAAGAACATCACACATAAAGAAAGCAAATGGTCATTAAAAAGATGGAAAGGAGGAAAAGACTAAAATAGATGTTAGAAGAGACTCTGAAACTTGCTCTTGAATGGAGAGTAGCTAGAGCAAATGGAAGAAATAACAAGGTAAAAGAGCTTAATAGAAGATTCCAGAGGTCAGTTCAAGAGACAAAGTAAGGTATTACAATGAAATGTGCAGAAACCTGGAATAGAAAACCAAAAGGGAAGAACACACTCATCATTTCCAAAGCTGACAGAACTGAAGGAAAATTCAAGCGTCAAGTGGCAATATTGCAATATGGGGAAAATATTGAGTGATGCGAGATGCATCAAAAGAAGATAGAAGGAATATACAGTCACTGTACCCAAAAGAATTGGTCAACTTTCAACCGTTTTAGGAGGTAGCATATGATCAAAAACCAATGGTATTGAAGGAAGAAGTCCAAGCTACAGTGAAAAAATTGGCAAAAAATAAGGCTCTAGGAAATGATGGAATACCCATTGAGATGTTTTAACAAATGGATGCAGCACTGGAGGTGCTTACTTGTTTATGCCAAGAAATTTGGAAGATAGTTTCTGGCCAGATGACTGGAAGAGATCCGTATTTTTGCCCATTTCAAAGAAAAGTGATCCAACAGAATGTGAAAATCATTGAACAGTATTAATGTCACACACAAGCAACATTTTGTGGAATATAAGTAAAAAATAGTTGCTGCAATATACTGACAGGAAACTTCCAGAAATGTAAGTTGGATTCAGAAGAGGATGTGGAAGTAGAGATATCATTGCTGATGTCATATGGATCTTGGCTGAAAGCAAAGAATACCATAAAGATGTTTACCTGTGTTTTATTGACTATGTAAAAGCATTTGACTCTGTGGATTGTAACAACTTATGGATAATATTGTGCAGAATGGGAATTCCAGAGCACCTAATTGTGCTCATGAGGATCTTATACATTTATCAGGAATCTGTTGTTCAAATAGAACAAAGAGATACTGCATGATTTAAAAATCAGAAATGGTGTGTGTCCGGGTTGTAGACTTTTACCATACTTACTCAATACGTATGCTGAACAAATAAGCTGAGAAGTTGGACTATATAAAGAAGAATGCAGCATCAGGATTGGGGTAAGACTTATTAACCTATGATGTGCAAATGATACAACCTTGCTTGCTGAAAGTGTAAATGACTTGAAGCACTTGTGAAAATCAAAGATTAGTCTTCAGGATGGTTTGTTACTCAACATAAAACAAAAATCCTCAACCGGATCAATAAGCAACATCATGATACATGGAGAAAATATTGAAGTTATCAGGGATTTCATTTTACTTGGATCCACAATCAACACCCAAGGAAGCAGCAGTCAAAAAATCAGACATTGCATTGCATGGGCAAATCTGTAAAAGGCCTCTTTAAACTGTTAAGGAGCACAACTGTCACTTTGAAAACTAAGATGTGCCTCACTCAAGCCATGGTATTTTCAGTTGCCTTATATGCATGTGAAAGCTGGACAGTGAATAAAGAAGACTGAAGAAGAATTGATGCTTTTGAATCGTGCTATTGGTGAAGAATACTTAAAATGCCATGGACTGCCAGAAGAACAAACAAATCTGTCCTGGAAGAAGTACAGCTGGAATGTTCTTAGAAGCAAGAATGGCCAGACTTCATTTCACCTACTTTGGTCCTGTTATCAGAAGGAACTGGTCTTTGAAGAAGAGTATCATGCATGGTAAAGTAGAGGGTCAGTGAAAAAGGGGAAACCCGTCAACAAGATGAATAGACACAGTGGCTGCAATGATAGGTGCAAGCATAGCAATGATTGTGATGATGGCACAGGGCCAGGCAGTGTTTTGTTCTCTTGTATATAGGGTTGCTATGAATTGGATTTAACTCAATGGCACCTAACAACATGAACATTATTATTGCTGAAGTGAGATGATACCTCTGTTTTTTAAAATTATTTTTATTGCATCTCTTTAATGTACCCACCCCCAGAGGCAGGGAGTGGCTGGAGCCAACAAAAAGCAGCAGGATCTAGAAGGGGCAGGAGATAGGACCCACACCCAGAGACAGGGAAAGCAGGGAGCGGGCCAGGGCCAACAAAAAGCAGAAGGATCCAGGTAAGAGGCAGGAGACAGGACCCACCCCCAGAGGCAGGAAAGGCAGGGAGCAGCTGGGGCCGACAAAAGTGGATCCAGGTAGGAATCAGGTAAGGAGACGGTGGAGAGGTTTCCAACAACTAAGGGAGACAGACTTGTCTGTCAGTTTGTCTTACTGTGGTGGCTTGCGCGTTGCTGTGAGGCTTGAGGCTGTGCCACTGGAGTTTCAAATGCCAGCAGGGTTGCTCATGGTGCAAAGATTTCAATGTAGCTTACAAACTGAGACAGACTAGGAAGAAGGAAGAGGCCATCCACTTCTCAAATAATAGACCAAGGAAAGCCTTATGAATAGCAGAGAAACACTGTCTGACACATTTTTGGGCAACTTTATGAATAGCCTGGAAACATTGTCCGATGCAGTGGAGGAAGATGAGCCCCTTAGGTCAAAAGACACTGAAAATACGACTGGGAAAGAGCTGCTTCATCAGAGTAGAACCAACCTTAATGATACGGATAAACTAAAGTTTTCGGGACCTCCATTTGTTGCTGTGGGACAACTCATATTGAGGAGAAATACCTGCAAACATCCATTAATAATCAGAACATGGAATGTATGAAGTATGAATCTAGGAAAATTGGAAGTTGTCAGAAATGAAATGGAACACATAAAGATTGATACTCTAGGCATTGTTGTTGTTGTTGTTGTTTGCCGTCGAGTCGGCCCCGACTCATAGCGACCCCTCCTTGGGTTTCCGAGGCAGTATCACTACGGAAGTAGGATTGCCCA
>NW_006921631.1:7370332-7398165 GCF_000298275.1 Orycteropus afer afer | reverse complement strand
AAGGATGTTTCCAGATCTGTCCTGAAGTACAGTGCTGTCAGTGATAGGATAATACCTGTACACCTACAAGGAAGACCAGTTAATATGACTATTATTCAAATTTATGCACCAACCACCAAAGCCAAAGATGAGGAAATTGAAGATTTTTATCAACTATTGCAGTCTGAAATTGACCAAACATGCTATCAAGATGTGCTAATTATAACTGGTGATTGGAATGCAAAACTTGGAAACAAAGAAGAATCATCAGTAGTTGGAAAATTTGGCCTTGGTGACAGAAATAACACTGGAGATCATATGATAGAATTTTGCAAGACCAACAACTTACTCATTCCAAATACCTTTTTTCAATGACACAAACAGTTGGTATACAAATGGACTTTGCCAGATGGAGTACACAGAAATCAGATTGACTACATCTGTGGCAAGAGGGATGGAAAAGCTCAATAACTTCAGCAAAAACAAGGCCAGGAGCTGATGGTGGAGCAGACCATCAACTGCTCATATGCAAGTTCAGCTTGAAGTTGAAGACAATTAAATCAAGTCCATGAGAGCCAAAATATGACCTTGAATATATCCCTCCTGGATTTAGAGACCATTTAAAGAATAGATTGGATTCATTGAACACCAGTGACTGAAAATCAGAAGAATTGTGGGATGCCATCAAGAACATCATGAAGAAAGCAAGAGGTCATTAAAAAGACAAGAAAAGAAGAAAAAAACAAAATGGATGTTAGAGAGACTCTGAAACTTGCCCTTGAGCAAAGCGTAGCTAAAACAAATGGAAGAAGGGACAAGATAAAAGAGCTGAACAGAACATTTCAAAGAGCAGCTCGACCAGACAAAGCCAGTTTACTATAATGAAATGTGCAAAGACCTGGAGTTAGAAAACCAAAAGGGAAGAAGACACATGGCATTTCTCAAGCTGAAAGAACTGAGGAAAACATTTAAGCCTTGAGTTGGAATATTGAAAGATTCTCTGGGCAAAATATTGAATGATACAGGAAGCATCAAAAGATGAAAGAAATACACAGAATCACTGTATCAAAAATAACTGGTCAGTCTTTATTCAGGAGGTGGCATGTGATCAAGAACCAATGGTATTGAAGGAAAAGTTGAAGCTTCACTGAAGGAATTGGCAAAAAAACAAGGGTCCAGGAATTGATGGAATACCCATTGAGATGTTCCAATAAATGGATGCCCCAATGAAAGCTCTCACTCAGCTGTGGCAAGAGATTTGGAAGACAGCTACCTGGCCAACTGAATGGAAGAGATCCATATTTGTACACATTCCAAAGAAAGGTGATGCCACAGAATGTGGGAATTATCAAACAATATCATTTATATACCACATGCAAGTAAAATCTTACTGAAGATAATTAAAAAACAGTTGCAACCGTATATTGACAGAGAACTTCCAGAAATGCAAGCTGGATTCAGAAGAGGATGTGGAATGAGGGATATCATTGCTGATGTCAAATGGATCTTGGCTCAAAGCAAAGAATACCAGAAAGATGTTTACTTGTGTTTTGTTGACTATGCAAAAGCATTTAATTGTGTGGATCATAACAAATTGTGGATAGCATGGAGAAGAATGAAGACTTAATTGTACTCATGAGGAACCTGTACATAGACCAGGAGGCTGTTGTTTGAACAGAACAGTGTGACACTGCATGGTTTAAAATCAAGAAGGGAGTATTTCAGGGTTGTATCCTTTCACCATGTATATTCAATCTGTGTGTTGAGCAAATAATCTGAGAAGCTGGACTATATGAAGAAGAATGTTGACATCAAGATTGGAGGAAGAATCATTAACAACTTGTGATACACTGATGACACAGCTTTGCTTGCTGAAAGTGAGGATGACTTGGAGCACTTACTGATGAAAATGGAAGATGACAGTCAGCAGTACGGATTACATCCCAATATAAAGAAAACAAAAATCCTCACAATTGGACCTATAAGCAGCATTAGGATAAGTGGAGAAAAGATTGAAGTTGTCAGAGACTTCACATTGCTTAGTTCTGCAATCAACACCAATGGAAGCAGCAGTCAGGACATCAGACGGTGTACAGCACTGGCCAAGTCAGCTGCAAAGGACCTCTTTCAAGTGCTGAGGATCAAAGATGTCTCCTTGAGGACTAAGGTGCAGCTGACAGAAGCCATGATATTTTCAATTGCCTCATATGCACATGAGAGCTGGACAATGAATAAGGAAGACCAGAGAAGAATTTATACTTTTGAGTTGTGGTGCTGGCGAAGAATGCCGAAAGTACCATGGACTGCTGCAAGAACTAACAGATCTGTCCTGGATGAAGTGCAGCAGGAATGCTTCTTGGAAGCAAGAACGTCCAGACTTTGTCTCACCTACTTGGTTATGTTATCAGAAGGGACCATTCCCTGGAGAAGGATGCCTACTTGGTAAGGTGGAGAGTCGACAAAAGAGGGGAAGGCCGTCAAGGAGACAGATTGACACAGTGGTTGCAGTGTTGGGCTCAAGTATAGCAAGGAGCACAGAGCTGGCGCAGGATCGGGCGGTGTTTTGTTCTGCTGTGCATAGGGTCACTATGAGTCAGAGATGACTTGAAGGCACCTGACAGCAACAGCATTCCTTTTGATGGTACCCATATGAACCTTAGGCTTTCTTCATTTTGTTTTGATCTTTTTTCTGATTGATCCCTTTCCAAAGAAGTATTGATGTATTTGTCTTCAATCTCACTAATTCTGTCTTATAGTGATTCAATTCTACTGCCTTGCCTGTTCAATGTGTTAACTATTTCTGAGAATTTAATATTAATCTTCTGGATTTCTATCTGTAGATTTTGTATCGTTTATAATTTTTCATTTATTTTGTCATTTTGTTCTTATATTGTCTTTCAAAGTTGTTCTAGGGTTTCCTCTGTGTTTTCCTTGATCTGTCTTTCAATCCATTGAAGGTGCCTAAATATTATTCTTTTGAATTCCTTATCAGAGAGTTCCAATGCTGCTACTTCCTCAGGGATGTATTCTAGATCTGAATCCTGGTCCCTTGTTTCTACTGCTTTATCTTGTTTCTTTGTATGGACTGTGGTGGTCTGTTTTTTGTGTTTATATTAAATTGATGATTGTATGTTGGAGTGATTTGCCCAAGATTTCATTTTTTTTGTTCTGTTTGGATATGATCTGAGTAAATACAGTACTATGCTCCTTTATTTTCTAGTTTGCAGCACTTAAACACTCACCACCTGCCTCCTTTCCATTTGTCAACCTCCTGTATGTCTTGTTGTCCTTGGCAAGCTGAGGCTTTTCTTAGGTCCCTGGAATCGGAACAAGAATTTTGTCACTTTAAATGTCCAAAATGACTGCCACTTGTAAACATTTGAAATGGCTGCACCCTCCAAATAGCCGAAAGTCCACAGTTCAATCTATCTCCTTCTTTGCTGTTTTCCTTTTTAGTCATTAGTCACCATTGCAGTTATCCTTGTAGCCTTTGGCAAGCAGGGCTGAGTTTTAGGTTAATTCTTAGGTCCTAAAACCACTTGCCATCTCTGTGCCATCAGGATAGCTGATAGTCCGTAGCTCCATTTGTCCTTTCTCACTCTTTTCATTCAGGTTGTTCTACTAGTTGGTGTTTATTCCACTTTTGTATCCCTCCTTTCAAAGCTCAGGGCTCTAGGGTTATCTTCTGTGTCTGTGTCAATTGGTTTCTCTTTTCTATTTTGAAGAAAGTCTGTGTGGCTTGTCTGCCTATTCCCCATCTTGCTGGAACTCTCCTTACTTTTTAGGAGTCTTTTTTTTTTTTTTTTTTTAAGGAGTCTTTTTAGTTTTGAACTGTGGTTGACTGAATCCACGGATGTAGAATCCATGGATGTGGAACCTGCAGATACAGAGGGCTAGCTGTATGGTAATTTCTAATAACTCTTTAAGAAGTTCCAAAGGATTATGTACATCAAATAAGGGAGAAATTATTTCAGTAGAAGAATTTTAAAAATACAAAATTCTTTATAAAATAAATGTTTTATTTGATTCTTTAGATAGAATTTCTATAACCAGAGATTTGGGTTGAAGAAAATGGCCCAAACAATGGCCTACAAGAATGAAAGCACACGGAGACTGTTTAAGAAAAAAACAATATAGATCAGTTTGACTGGAGCATAAACTGTATATATCTGTAGGATGACCCAAAACCAAACCAAACCCACTGCTGTTAAGTTAATTCTGACTCATAGCACCCCTGTAGGACAGACTAGAAATATCTCACAGAGTTTCAAAGGTTGTATCTCTATGGAAGCAGACTACCACATCTTTCACATCTTCTGCTGGGGAGCAGCTGGTGAGTTTGAACTCCCAGCCTTTTGTTCGGCAGCCATGCGCTTTAACCACTGCACCACCATGGCTCCTTATAAGATGACAGTGGTTTATAAAATAGGTAAAGGTGAGGGTTGTTTTTAAAAAGAAGCATTTTAATCCTAAAATAGGAAGAAAGGAGATCATTAGGGGCCTTTGAGATAGAGAATAGGAAAGGCCTTTATGCTACATATACATCATTTGAATGAGATAGTGTTACAGCTTGAGAGTAAGCTGTGCACTTACTCAAAAGACATACTTGCTTGTGGCCTGGTGTTGGGACTTTGGAGTTTCATAAAAGAAACATATTTGAAATCAGTTAAAGTTGAAGCTAGATCTGAGTCTGCAAAGTGAACATTAATAGCACGCAAAGTATACAAAGCAATTCTGCTTTTTGACAGATTTATAGAATGAATGGACATTCCTTTAGAAAATATACCCAGATATTTTTAGGGGGTTTGGTGTAGTGACTTTGGGGAACAGAATAGAGAAGTATGAGTTAAAACTGATTAAAAACACTGTCATTTTTAATAGTGTAATTTTAGATTTTGAGGTATTTCTCCCTGAAATTAAGCTTTTATATATTTTTTCTTGTTATTTGTATATCTTATTCCTAAAGTATATTACTAGTTTTTTTAATTGCTTTCCAATTCAAGTCTGACCTCCATGAAAACTATGTATATGAGGTAGATATTCTTGGGGTTTAAATTCTAGGCAAGGTACAAAATTAACTGGAAACTAACAATTATTTAATTCTGTGTGGTTGTCTAAGCACCTAGGCTGTTTTACCTAAGGTTAATGTCAGAGTTTTATGAAAAAATTTATTGAATCACATGTCTTGGAAAGCAGTGGGAAAGTTTTAAACTTGTTTTTAGATACTTACTCTTCTGTTTAGTTAGTGGCCAGCTGAAAATATTTGACTTTTTACATTTACTGTTTAGCATGTTTATAATTTTAAATGAAGATTCTTGCTAAGTTCAGGCAAGCTTTGTATTATACAAACAGTACTGTTCTGAGTCTAAACAGTCTAACTGTATATTCAGTAGAAAGATAAATACAAGTTTATAGTGACTCTTGTTATGAAAGTGTGTTGTTTTGGTGTATGTAACCTATTTAATCATGCAGTTTATTTTGGTCATTCCTTCATATCTCCATTCAAACGTCAACTTGTCAGTAATACCTTTCTAAAAATGTCACACCTCCAACATTTCATATTATCTTTTTCTTCATTATTTTTTTCTCCTTAGAATTTACCATTACCTCACTTAACTGTGTATTAACACTTACCTATCTTTTTTGGTCCATCTTTCCCACTAGACTTTAAGTATCTGTGGACAAGAGTTTCTGTCTGTTTCATTCAGTACTATAGCCCTGGTTCCTAGAACAATGTCTGGCAAATAGTGTGTACTCCGTAAATGTTTGTTGAATGAGGACTTGTTAACCATAGTCACTAATATGCCTCTAGAATGCTCATTTTGTTTCAAGGTAAAACTTAACTATGATTATATGTAGTTCACATAGCACCATGAATTTGAATCAGAGGTGGTGAAATAAGGAATCTTTCTGTTTTTTTAAAAATACTTGTTTTATTAGGAAACTTAGTCTTTGAGTACTGTTAATTTCCTTAAATGATTTCAACTAGGTAAGTTAGGAATCTGGCATATGAAAACCCTTAAGCTGTGCTATTTCAATTAGATCAGGTTATTAAAGTCCACCTTTATTTGTACAGGTGCAAGTGGCATGAAGAAAATGATATACTCTTCTGTGCTTTAGCTGTTTGCAAGAAGATCGCGTAAGTCAGAAAAAAAAGTTTCTTCGTAGTGTTGTATTCTGATTTGAATTCATTTGTGCCATTTTGCTTGCTATTGCTTTGGCAGTTGGGGTGAATCACTGTTCACTTCTGTTTTCACAATTCTCTTTTAAAACAAAAGTTACTTTTATTCTTATACCAGTGTCACTACTTATCTGGTATAGTTACCACCTAAGCAATTTGGGTGACCATTCAAAAGCACCTATTGAAAATTTTTCTTCTAGAGCTCCTGTAGGAGACTGAATTTTCTTACTCTCATTAAGGACAGCACTTCCTTGTAATGGTGTTCAAAAGTATTGACCCCTTTCTCCACATTTTGTACTTAAAGCACCTGGAGCACTAGGTCTCTGGGTGGTCTGGTAGCCCTTTTATATAGCAGGTGATTGTTGGGTTTGAGGACAGGGAAGTGTTATGGTTGTAGTTTTATTTCTGCTGCTCCCCTACCCCTGTTTAAACATTTGAGAATCCTGGTAATCTTTGTCTTTCATTGCTACCTATTTCTATTTCTTCCCAATTCTGTAAATTTCTTTTCTCCTCACCTTAAAACAGTATCTTTTAGATGCTTTCTTTATATTGGAATTATTTTTTTAAATGTGAATGCTTTTACAGAGAATTAGGTGAGATTCTGATAGTGAACTTTCCTTAATTCATTTTAAAGGTACTGCATCAGTAATTCTTTGGCCACTCTTTTTGGAATCCAGCTCACAGAGGCTCATATACCACTCCAGGATTATGAAGCCAGTAATAGTGTAACACCCAAAATGGTTGTGTTGGATGCAGAACGTTACCAGGTAAGGTGCTGTTGATTTCTTGGGGTATCATAGTCAGTGTGGCCTAGGCCAACAACAGCTAAAGATTAAGAGTTTTCTCTCTTCCTCTAGACATTACTGTGAAGTCCTTCATGGAATGTCAAACAGTTGTTAATCTAGTTGGGTCTTGTGTAAGTTTTAACAAAGTTTTCTGAAAATTAAAATAGGCAGTTAGTCTTTATACAAAACACTCCAAATATTTGTCATGAAAGTTAAACATTTGAATGTAAATATTTTAAATATTTCCTTCAAAAATATATAAGGCCTGATTCAAGATTTAATTAGAAGCTGTCCAGTTTTCCTATCACACCTTGTTTCCTCCTTGGTATTAACTTATTAGTAGCCCTCTATATACTGCTAAGGGCATAGCAAGCAATTAAGAGTAGGGCCTCTAGAGTGAGAATTCCTGAATTTCGTTTCTGTTTCGGTCACATACAGGCTGTGTAACCTTATCCAGGTTACTTGAACTGTCTGTCCTGATTCCTTATCCCTTATCTGCAAAACAAGAACAAAAATATGGTCTAGTAGTTGTTAGGATTAAATGCAACAGTACATGAAAATACTAAGAACTCTGTCATAGCACGTAATAGATACTAAATAAATGTTATCATTAGAAAGTAGTTAATAAAACAATGACAAGGAAACCCCCAAAATAGAATGAACTGTTGATACAAATAACTTATATGAGTCTCAAAGTCATTAATTATGCTGAGTGAAAAAAGCCAGTCTCAAAGGTTTTATACTGTATGATTCTATTTACATGACATTCTTGAAACAATAAAACTATAGTGATGGAAAACATCAGGAATTGAGGATGTTGTGACTGAAAAAGGGATAGCACACAGGAGGTTTTTGAGGTGATGGAATGGTTCTGTACCCTAATTATGGTGATGATTACACAAATCTATACATGTATTAAAATCTGTACCCAAAGAAGTCAGTTTTACTGTATGATAATTTAAAAAAGAAAACAATCATCATAATCCACCACATAAGTAAAATAAAGAAAAAGAACCACATGATCATCAATTGATGCAGAAAAGGCATTTGATAAAATCTAGCACCCATTCCTGATAAAAGCTCTCAGAAAAATAGGATTAGAAGGGAAATTGCTCAGCTTGGTAAAGGGCATATATGCAAAACCAACAGCCAACATTATTCTCAATGGAGGGAGATTGAGACTGTTCCCCCTGAAAACAGGAACCAGACAAGGATGCCCTCTTATCAGTACTTCTATTCTACACTGTATTGAAAGTCCTAGCCAGGGCAATAATGCAAGAAAGGGAAATCAAAGGCATCCAAATTGGTAAGGAAGGAGTCAAACTATCCCTATTTGCTGATGATATGATCCTATACACAGAAAACACAAGAGACTCAGCAAGAAAACTACTGGAGGTAATTGAGAGATTCAGCATAGTGCCAGGATACAAGATCTACATCCAGATATCAATTAGATTTTCTACACCAGCAAAGAGATTGCTGAAAAGGAAATAAGGAAATCAATACCATTTACAATACCTACTGAAAAAAAAAAAACCTTAGGAATAAATCTTACTAGGAACACAAAGGACCTGTACAAAGAAAACTACAAAAGACTACTTCAGGAAACCATAAGAGATCTACAGAATGGAAGAACATACCATGCTTGTGGACAGGAACGTTGAACATTGTGAAAATGTCAATACTACCCAAAGCAAACTATACATTCAGTGCTATCTCAATCCAGATCCCATCAGCATTCTTTAAGGATCTGGAAAAACCAATCACTAACTTTATATGGAAAGGAAAGAGACCTTGAATAAGGAAAGCACTATTGAAGAAGAAGAACAAAGTAGGAGGTCTCACACTGCCGGATCTCAAAACCTACTGTACAGCTACAGTAGTCAAAACAGCCTGGTATTGGTATAATGGCAGACACATAGGCCAGTGGAATACAATTGAGAACCCAGAATGTGATCCGTTGACCTGTGGTCAGATGATCTTTGACAAAGGACTGAAATTCATTAAATGGAGAAGAGATGGTCTCTTTAACAAATGGTGCTGGCAAAACTGGATAGCCATTTGCAGAAAAATGAAACAGGATCCATACCTCACACCGCACACAAAAACTAACTCCAGATGGATCAAAGACTTAAATGTAAAACCTAAAACTATAAAGTTCTTACAGGGAAAACTAGGAGCAAACTTAGGGGCCCTTATTTATGGCATAAGTAGACTGTTAAGCATAACCCCAAATGTAGAAACAGCAGAAGTTAAACTAGATGAATAGAATTGCTACTGTCATCTAGTGGGTGGAAGCCAGAGATACTGCTATACATCCTACAATGCACAGGGCAGCCCCCCACAACAAAGAATGATCTAGCCAAAAATGTCAGTAGTGCTGAGGTTAATGAACCCTGCCTTAGCCTCCATCACCATCATCTATATTGAGACCAACAGAATTAGTATCATTATACCACTTTTCATTGTTTACATCAGTCACTACAGGAAGTCCAGGACCCCCAGAGCCTCTTTTTTTCCCCCATACTCCTCTTATATGGCTGATCCCTTTTCCCAATTTTCCCAGTTCCTGAAAAACCTTCTGGGGGTCTTCTTAACCTCAGTCATCAGCAGAATCTCATATCAACAATGTCTTTTTGGAAAGGTCTGTTTACCTTCTTAGTCCTGACTTGGTTCTCCTCTAAGGACACTGCTTCCCTGTTAGCCCTTTTCAGGGTAACATCTTTTTCTTCTGCATTTGTCATGAGCCTAAATCTGAGGTAATGTCCTTGTTTAATGTTAAGCATCCAGATGTCCTACTTTCACTCTAAAATTCCTAGGCTTTCAATCGCATGTCATCCAGGCTGTGTTATCTGATAACCTCTTTTGGAGCCAAGACTCCTGAGTTGGCCCTCCTCATTCTTTGAGCTCCTTGCTTAGTACTGCTCTAACAGTATTTCTGTCAAAATTCTTGATTTCAGTTTCCCCATAGATAATTCTTCTAACTGCCTGACAGTTCCTTGACTTCTCTTCCACTGATCCTGTTTTTCTGTATTTCCATGGTCATATCTTAGAACTCAGTGGTACCTCCTCCATAACCTCCATTTCAAACAGCATCTTGTCTGCTTACCACTACCTTACTCTAGTACCCCAGTACCAACAATTCTGTGGCCCCTACTTGGATCTACAATTCATTTATGCCTCTTCTGTTTCACACTCCCATACAGGGCCATGGCGTTATCCAACTCCAAAGGCATCCTTCACACATAAGGCAATGCTGCAGCCTCATGTCCCCTTCTGTACCCTCCCACCCCCCATCTTCCATTCCAGCTTAGATTACTTGGTCTGTCATTTCCACTCTCTTGTGTGCTCACCCTCAATTCCATTGCACTTCTTTTTCTTTATAATACTTGGTTGACAAACACCACCAAAAATATATACCAAACTCACTGCTGTGGAGCCAGATCCAACTCATAGCAGCCTCTCCTTTGGTTTCCAAGGCAGTATCACTATGGAAGTAGGTTGCCCAACCTTCCTTCCGAGGATTGGCTGGTGGGTTTGAACCACCAGCTTTCTAGTTACCAGTCAGATGCCTTAGGTGCTACACCACCAGAGCTCCCTGACAAACACCAACCCTGGTGAAATCTAACTCTGTGTACACTGATAATTGTGAAGCTAAATGAGCCTGGAAAGAAACTGCCGTGCTGACTGGTCTTATTAAATATTAATCACCACCAAATTCATGTGGGCCCTTAGCATTGTCTGGGAGTCATTCTGCATCTGTAACCAAATACTCTGCTTTTACTCTGTTTTAGTAAATGAAATTGTCTGTGTTCTTGTCTAAAGCCAATCCATTATATATTACACCTAATCCTTCTACCTACTGAAGGACAAACGCAAAGGCAATTGATTGTGTGGTTCAAATTATGGTTAACATTGAGAAGAATGGGAATTCCAGAACAGTTAATTGTACTCATGAGGAACCTGTACATAGACCAAGAGTCTCATTCGAACAGAACAAGGAGATACTGCATGGTTTAAAATCAGGAAGGGAGTGTGTCAGGGTTGTATTCTTTCACCATACTTACTCAGTCTGTATGCTGAGCAATAATCCGAGAAGCTAGACTATATGAAGAAAAACATGGCATCAGTATTGGAGGAAGGCTTATTAACAACCTGTGATACACAGATGATACAACTTTGCTTGCTGAAAGTAAGGATGACTTAGAGCACTTACTGATGAAGATTAAAGGCTACAGTCCACAGTATGGATTACACCGCAATATAAAGAAAACAAAAATCCTCACAACTGGACAATAAGCAGCATCAGGATAGATGGAGAAAAGATTAAAGTTGTCAAAGACTTCATATTACTTGAGTCTACAGTCAACGCCGATGGAAGCAGCAGTCAAGACATCAAACAGCATATTGCATTGGGCAGATCTGCTGCAAAAGACCTCTTTCAAGTGCTGAAGAACAAAGATATCTTCTTGAAGACTAAGATGCACCTAACCCAAGCCATGGTATTTTCAGTCACCTCATATGCATGTGAGAGCTGGACAATGAATAAGGAAGATTGAAGAAGAGTTGATGCTTTTGAGTTGTGTTGATGAAGAATGCTAAAAGTACCGGGGACTGTTAAAAGAGCTAACAAATCTGCCCTGGACGAAGTACAGCCGGAATGCTCCTTGGAAACGAGGATGGCCAGACTTGGTCTCACCTGCTTTGGTCATGTTGTGAGAAGGGACCATTCCCTGGAGAAGGATGTCATGCTTGGTAAAGTGGAGGGTCAACAAAAGAGGGGAAGGCCCTTAACAAGTTGGATTGACACAGTGGCTGCAGCAATGGACTGAGGTATAGTAGGGATTATGAGGCTGGCACAGGACCGGGCAGTGTTTCATTCTTTTGTACATAAGGTCACTGTGAGTAGGAGAAGACTCGGTGGCACATAATAATACCACCACCACCAGTCAAGGACATGACTCAAATAATTTTCTTCTTCTTTTCCTGCATTATCAGGGTTTCTCTTTTGAATCATTCATAGCAACAGCAAGCATGCTATACTATTATCTTGTCTAAACTGTCTCTTGACCCCATAATTCCCCTCCGAAGACTACTCTATTTTCTCACTCTCCTTTATTACAGTATTCTCAAAAGAGTCCTCACTGTTCTCCAATTTCTCTTCTTCTATTGTATCTTGAACTTGTTCCAGGAGGGTTTTTGCCTTCACCAGTACCCTGAAACTGTTCATGTCATGGGAGGCAATTACCTCCATGTTGCTAAATTTAATGGTAAGCCGTCTTTGTACTTGGGCTAGCAGCAGCACTGACCAGTTGATTAACACCTTTCTCCTTGAAGCATGTTTTTGCACTTGACTTCCAGTATAGTTTATCTTCCTGATTTTCCTACTGTCTCTTTGGGCATAACTTCCAGTTTTATTTCCTTCTCATGTCTTCAACCTTGAAAATGTTATAATTCCAGGGATTTTAGACATTTTCTCATCTCTACATAAACACACTCCTGTGATCTCATCCTTTTTTGTGGCTATATAGACAGTCTATACATAATGACTTAAATTTACACCTTTAAGCCAGACCTTTACCATTAAAATCCATCTTACATATTCAACTACTTCACATCTCCACCTGAATATCTAATGTTTTTGTTATGTGCTGTGGAGTCAGATCCGACTTATAGTGACCCTTCCTTGGGTTTCTGAGGCAGTATCACTACAGAAGTAGGTTGCCCAACCTTCCTTCCAAGGAATGGCTGGTGGGTTTGAGCTGCCAGTCTTCTGGTTAGAATATCTAATAGACAATTCATCATTTCCAAAGCCAAACTCCTGATATTCCTTCAACAAAATATTTGTTTCTTCTCTCTTCTCCAGTTCATTAAATGGTAGTTCTGTTCTTCAATTGCTTAGGCCCAAAATCTTGACGGTCATCTTTCACTTTTCTTTCACATTGTGCCTTCAAAAAATATAAATAGAATTCAACAGTTTTCACCACCTTCATCTCTGCTGCTATCACCCTGGCCCAGGCTACATTATTGGAGTAGTCTCTTAGGTGGTGTCTTACTTCTCTAGTGCTGTCATTAACAAAAAAAATAATATTAAAAATTACGACAAATAAGTGGCTTTAAAGAACATAAATTTATTTTCTCATAGTTCTGTAGGCCAAAAGTCCAAATCAGTGTCTCATCCACATCGATTCCTTTTGTTGCCTCTTTCCTAGTTTTGGCGACTGGCAGCAATCCTTGATGTTCCTTTGCTTGTAGACAGATTCTCATGTGGTATTTGTCTTCTTTCTGTGTGTGTGTCTGTGTCTATTCTGCTCTTTTTATAAGACAGCATTTAGAAGTGATAACATTTAGGACCCACCCTACTCATTACTTTCATTAACAAAAGAAAAACCCTGTTTCCTAACAGCCATATATATAGGTAGGAACTCTGGTGGGGTAGTGCCTAAGGCATTTGACTGCTAACCACTCCTTGGGAAGGAAGATTGGGCAATCTACTTCCATAGTGATACCACCTTGGAAACCCAAGGGGAGGGGTTGCTATGAGTCAGACTCGACTCATTTGCATTGGGTTTGGTTTCTGGTATATATACAGATAGGTACAGGGGTTGGCACTACAAAACATATTCTTGGAAAAGACAGTACAATCTTTTTCCCCTCAGCCTCCCTATAGTCTGTTGTCAACATAGCAGCAAGTGTGATCCTTATTAAAATCTAAATCCTATAAAATGACTCCTCTGTTCAAACTTCTAATTTCTAATTTTACTTCAAGCAAAAGCCAAATTCCTTACAGTGGTTTACAAGTCTCTACATAATTTGACCATTCCCTGCCTCTCTGACTTGATCTTCTACAAGTTTGCCTCCTGTTCACTACATTTCAGCCCTGTGAGCCACCTTGTTTTTTCTAGAACAGGTCAAGCATACTAAGCTCCAGAGATTTTTGCGTTGACCAAAACATTGTTCTAGGTACTTCATGACTTGTTCTCTTACCTTGCTCTCTGCCCCATGCTCCTTTCTCTGTTGGGACTTCCCTGGGTATTGTATTTAAAACAACTACCTTATTTTTCTTCTTGGACTTATCTACTTTAATAGTGGGAGCTCTGGTAGCATAGTGGCTAAGACACTTGCCTGCTAACCAGACGGCTGGTGGTTCAAACCCACCAGCCACTCCTCGGAAGGAAGGTTGGGCAATCCTACTTCCGTAGTGATACTGCCTCGGAAACCCAAGGAGGGGTCGCTGTGAGTCGGGGCCGACTTGACGGCACATAACAACAACAACAACTTTAATAGTAATTAATTTTATTTATTGCTGTCTCTTCTGACTGAAATACCAGCTCCATAAGGATTATTTTACTGGTTTTGTTTGTCTTTCAGTGCTTAAAACAGAGCCTGCTAATTGTATCTGTTAAGTAGATACTTGTTGAGTAAATGAATAAAGCACTGAATGGCAGTCAGTGGCAGGTAATTTGTATATAGTTTTACTTCATTAGTGGTAGTGAAAAGCACAGGCTCTGGAGCCTGCCTGCATGTGTTCACAGAAATGGCTCCACTCACACTAGTTGTGATACTTGGGGAAGTGATCTCTGTTCCTCAGTAAAAATAATAATATCTCCCTCAACAATTACTTAGAATAGTGCTTGGTAATTTAGTAAGCACTGAATAAAGATAGCTAATACTCTTACTGCTGTGTGTAAATATCCCATTTTTACAGGTTATATACCAAGGCTTAACAAGAATGTTACTTGGTGATAGGATGAACATTTTATTTTAACCCAGGCTGAAAACCTGTTTCACTCTAAAACTTGTTTTCCATTATACTTTATTCAGTTTTATTAACCTCCTAGGCCATTAGAAAGTGCTAGCTTAACCCTTTCAAGACTGAATTATTTTCTGCTTTGAATTTTTTGTTCAAACCATGTGTTTCCAGTAATGGAAGGCATTTTGAATTAAATGAAAAAAAAGTTTTGGAGGTAATGTGGATTTTGATAAAATTAGTGAGACACATATGTCCCAAGGGGTCTCTGGTGCTGTGGTTGGTGGGATGAGGCCCAATTCTTCAGATTCACACAGTTATTCAGGCCCCCAGCAGATAGGAACATACAGCAAAAGTTTACCTTCCCAGTAAACTGAGAGGTGGAATATTTATGTGGGTACTGTATGTAGCATGCATCACAAAAGGGTTAAGCCAGCCTACTGTTTTGACTAGTCATGGAACAAAAATGATTTAAATGTTTTAAAAGTCTACTGTGAAGATGGTAGCCATTTTAAGCTGAGAGAAAAGGACAGTAGAATAACAAATGACTTAAGTTCTTTATGTATTGGAAATTACCTACCTATAACATTCAGAGTTGAATAGACATTGAAGAAATAGATTTTAGTTTTCCTTTTTTAAAGAGTAATTTAAAATTGAAATACACTCTCCAATAAGAAATAAACTTTTTTTTATTGGTATCTTTTTGTTTCTTGCAGAAGCTAAGGGTTGAGAGTGCAGAATTTCCCCATTTCAGCTCTTCTAATCAGGAACAAAGCTCAAACATGCCCACTGGTAAGCATCTTACATGTATAAGAATATACCTCAAGGAGGTTAGAGACTTAAAGCTTACTAAAATCTCAGGGTGTGTGGTACTTCTAAATTAGCTCTAGGATGTACAGAGCTTGTTGAATTGGGGAGTTGTATGTGGCATTAATTAGTACCTTTGGATATACAGTTAGCATGTGTACACCTTAGTGTCAGTTTTATACAGTTTAACTTATTCCTCAGACTTCTGTTCAGAGCATTTGAAAGAAAACCTAGTATTTCTTATATCAGCTATAGTTTTATAGTGATGATGTCTTTTGAGAAGATGATGGAGTTTAAACGCTAGTGACATAAAATTTCAGGTGGAGAGTAAAGAACTTTATTAAAGATTTCCAGGTCTAAATAAATCTTGAGCTGGTCTAAAAACAAAACACGTTCTCGTCTAACTAGTCTGTTTGCCTTTATTCTAAGAATCTCTTCTTTAAGATCTAGTTAATTATGGCTTTTTTAGTGAGATGCCTGCAATTTGAGAGATCACTTTGTAATAACACTACGAAGTTGCTAATATTTCTTATCTTACATTTCCAAATTCCTAGGTGACCATCCGTCTGGGGTGAAAATTTCTGGCCAAAACAGTAGTGTTCGGGGAAGAGGGATTACCCGCTTACTGGAAAGTATTTCCAATTCTTCCAGAAATGTACACAAATTCTCCAACTGTGAAACTTCACTATCACCTTACATGTCCCAAAAAGATGGATACAAATCTTTCTCTTCCTTATCTTAATGATGATTCTTTTTTTTGTTAATTTCTGGAAAAATAACAGCCCAACTTCCCTTGTCACAACAGTCATTAAGCAGATCACATCAATGATAAATAAAACTACTTAATTTGTAAAGAACTTCTGTTTCATAGATTAAAAATAATTGTGGTTGGATAAGAACTTAGATTTTAGCTTTTTTTTTTTTTTTTCTCTTGAGGGCTTATTTTACTTCATGACTGTATGATGGGAATGCTATTAAAGTTGTGAGTTGTATAAGAAGAAACTGCATGTGCAGAGTTGTGGTTTTCTGAATGTTATAATGATTTTCCTTTACAATGAAGGTATTGCATATTTGCAATGAAAGGTTCTAAGACAGTGTTACTTTGTTTCTTCCCGTCATGAAATGTTTATACTAAGGCACTTGCAGGGTATTTTCATTATATATATATCTAAAAATATTAGTATTTTAGTAAAAAAGACAATTTCACAACTTAAAGTCTTTGAGATATGCTGTCTTTGACAAAAGGAATCTGAATGATGAGAAGCCAAAATCAGAGAGATTATGTAATTTGCCCCAATTTACATGCCTAGTAAATAGCTAAATTCCAGGCCTATTTGACCACAGAGTTGTTCACATTATAGCAAACAGATGTCATAATAAGTCAGGTGTTCTTCCTGTTTGTAACTTACTTAAACCAGCTCATGTGTTACATAACCGTGGAGGGGGAAAATGGATGTAGGAACCATAAGCCAAGACCATACAAAGCAGTAGCAGAGACAGCATTCCCATCGAGGTCTGTCTGAACCAAAGCCTGGTCCCTCTGATTACAGACAGTCACTCATTCTCTGTCACGGGACTCTGGTTTTCCTTACTATCCATATTCTCCTTTAATAATATTGAGTACCTGCTGTGTGGACATTTTATATATATCGTCTTGTAGAATCATCACCACTTAAGAGGAATGGGGTATTTTATAGACCCAAAACAAGGAGACTCAGGTCACATAGCTACTCAGTGGAGAACCTTAGCCAGGTCTGTCTGACTCCAAAGACCATGTTCCTGATATACCACACTGTCCTCTCTCTCCCTTTCATTTATATCTGATATCAGGATTTTTTTTTATTTTTCACCTTTATTGTGGTAGAAATATAATGATGCATTCGCCAGCATAACAGTGTCCCCATTTACAGCTCAGGGGCATTGATGACAGTTTTCGTGTTGTGCTACAGTTACTACTCTCCCTCTCTAAAACATGCCACCACCATTAGCTTAAACTCAGTGCCCTGCAAACAAAAGCTTTTCCCCTCCCCTTCCCTCCTACCCCTGGTAACCACTAATAGTCTTTAGTTTCCATGTATTTTTTTTTTCAGCGTGTCTAGGAATTTAGCCTCCCCTCCCTTCCCTGGTAACCAACAAAATTTCCTTCCACATATAAACTTTTCCTTGACTTTTTTATAATAGTGGACTAATACAATATTTTTCCTTCTGTGATTGACTTATTTCACTCAGCATAATGTCCTCCAAGTTCATCCACATTATGTGGTGGTTTTGCAGATTCTACATTATTCTTCAGGGTTGTGGAGTATTTCATTGTGTGTATGTACCACAGTTTGTTTATCCATTCCACAGTTGATGGGCACTTAGGTTGTTTCCATCTCTTTGCTATTGTGAATAGTGCTGTGATGAACATGGGTGTGCATGTATCTGTTCATGTCCTGCCTCTCACTTATTTAGGATATATACCTAGTAATGGGATTGCTGGATCAAATGATATTTCTAATTCCAGGTTTGAAGAAGTTGCCAAACTGCTTTCCACAGTGGTTGTAGCATCTTACAGTCCCACCAGCAGTGTATGAGAGTTCCATTCTCTCCACATCCTTGCCAGCATTTGTTATTTTCTGTCTTGTTGAACTTTGCTATTGATGCTGGGGTGAGATGGTATCTCATAGTTGTTTTGGTTAGCATCTTTATAATGACTAATGATTGTTAACATTTCTTCATGTATTTGTTGGCTGCCTAGATACCTTCTTTGGTGAAGTGTCTGTTCATGTCCTTCTGCCCATATTTTAATTGGATTGTTTCTCTTTTTGTGGTTGAGGTGTTAAGAGTTTTCTATAAATTTTAGAGGTAAGTTCTTTGTCTAATATGTCATTGCCAAATATTTTCTCCCATTTGGTAGGTTCTTTTTTTACTCCTTTGAGAAGTCTTTTGATGCACATAAGAATTTAATTTTTATGAACCCACACCTGTGGCTTCCAGCCAAACAAAAGAGGCATATGAGTTGAATATTTATCTGAGGTAGATAGACTTCTTGGAGCAAACAATCATGGGAGAAAGAAGGGCTGTTTATGCACGTGGAGACAGGTCAGGGGGCAGGAGTGAAGGGAGGGATGGACACAGGGAAGAGGTAACTATGGGAAGGAAGTGGGAGGGAAGCTGTGGCATTGAGGGAAATTGTAAATGTCACGAGACAAAGTATATGTGAACTGCTGTAGGGAAAGTGAATGTGCTCTGTAAATTTTCACCCAGATTACAATTAAAAAAAAAAAATTAATTTTTAGGCGGTCCTATTCATCTAGTTTATCTTGTGCTGTTTCTACATTTTGGGTTATGCTTGATAGTCTATTTATGCCAATAAATTAGGGCCTCTAAGTTTGCCCCTATTTTTTCTTTAAAGAACTTTATACTTTTAAGTTTCACATTTAAGTCTTTGATCCATCTGGAGTTAGTTTTTATGTATGGTTTGAGGTATGGATCTTGTTTCATGTTTCTGCAAATGGATATCCAGTTTTGCCAGCACCATTTGTGAAAGAGACTATCTCTTCCCCATTTAATGGATTTCAGCCCATTGTCAAAAGATTAGCTGACCATGGGTTGATGGATTGATTTCTGGGTTCTCAGTTGTGCTTCACTGGTCTGTGTGTCTGTCATACCAATACCAGGCTGTTTTGACAACTGTGACTGTATATCTGGGAATGTGAGACCTTCTTCAGTAGTGTTTGCTTATCTGAGATCTCTTCCCTTTCCATATAAAATTCTCAAAAAAAAAAAAATTCACTGCCATCGAGTTGGATCCAACTCATAGTGACCCGTCGGGTTTCCAAGGCAATATCATTGCCAGAAGTAGATTGCCTACTCTTTCTTCGAGGAGTGGCTGATGGGTTTCAACTGCCAGCCTTCTGATTAGCAGTCAAATGCCTTAGGCATCAAGCCACCAGAGCTCCCCATATAAAATTAGCGATTGGTTTTTCCATGTCTTTAAAGAATGTTGATGAACTTTGGATTGGGATTGCATTTAATACATAGATTGCTTGGGTGTAATACTGACATTCTCACAATGTTCAATCTTCCTATCCATGAGCATGGTATGTTCTTCCATTTATGTAGATCCCTTATAGATTACTGAAATAGTGTTTTGTACTTTTGTTTATGTACATCTTTTGTGTTCCTGGTAAGATTTATTCCCAAGTATCTTACCTTTTTGGTAGCTATATTGCTTTCCTTATTTCCTTTTTCAGAGATCTCTTTGCTGGTGTAGAGGAATCCAACTGGTTTTTGTATGTTGATCTTATATCCTGCCACTATGCTAAATCTTTCAATAAGTTCCAGTAGTTTTCTTGCTGATTCTCCTTGGTTCTCTATATATAGGATCATATAATCTACAAATAGGGATAGTTTTACTTCCTTGGTATCAGAAATTTTAATAAGAAATATTTCACAGAGTGGTCAATTTATATATTGTATTTTTTTTACTACCAGACATTTTTAAATCTCACATCCAAGCTTTGGAACTATTTTTCTTACAAATCAGCATGACGATAATTGTATTTTTGCACATAAAATGCTCATGTAAATAATTTGCAGACTCATATCTGGTAGCATAGTGCCTAAGGCACTTGACTGCTGACCAGAAGGCTGGCGGTTCAAACCCACCAGCCATTCCTCGGAAGGAAGATGGGGCAATCTACTTCTGTAGTGATACTGCCTCAGCAACCCAAGGAGGAGTTGCTATGAGTCGGGGCCAACTCGGCACACAACAACAACATAGCACACACAGGAGATTAATGCATGAGGAATTGTGTGGTTTACAATAAAAGTATAATGCATGTGTTATTTGCATAAAAGTCCAGTAATTGGTTGGAGAAGAGGAGTTAGGACCCAAAATTTTAATTCACATAACCTAAGTAAGCCCTGTTCTGTTTTATCTAAGTTTAATTCTGTGGTAATCCAAATTACTTTTTTTAGTTTTAGAAATAGTTTTTCCTTCTGGGGTATAGTATATCTGCCAAAATAAACAATTCAGTAGATCTCGGTGACTTATTTTAGGGGAATATCTGGTCTTCCCCTTAAAAAATGATCAAAACATTCCTATATTATCAGTAAAATTGAAACTCCTGTCTCCTGTTCTTTAAGCTCTTGAAGCAATGATTTGAGATATTAATTACCTTCTAAGAAGACTTGAGTAATTATGATGCTAGATTATCCTAGTTGAAAGCCAGGTCTCCCTCTAATAGCGTCTCCTTTGTTTTGTCCTACAACACTTACTGCTTTCAATTATTGCTATTTGGGTTTATGACATACTCTTTTCCTCAGTTGCAAACCTTGAGGTGTTTATTTCTGTATGAGAAGGTGTTTAGTAAATGTTAAAATAAATTCTTGCCATCAAGTAATGGGAAAATGATGCCAAAATATCAGAGTACCTCACATAAGGTATAAAGTTCTTAAGAAAAGAGGTCCTCCTTTCTTGTGGACTCCATTCCCATTAGTTTTTCCAAAAGTGGTTAATTTCATTTGTTCAGTGAACATGTTTTGAGGAGATACTGTGTGCTAGGTTGAAAATGCTAAGATGAATAAAATGTGACCCCTTCTCTCAAGGATTCTCACTTTAATGGTAATAAACAATTGCAATGCATCATTAAAAGTAAAATTAAGAATGAGAGACAGATCATTGGGATGTTGTTGTTATGCACTGTCCAGTCGGCCCCTCCTTGGGTTTCTGAAGCAGTATCAGATGGGGCAATCTACTTCCATAGTGATACTGCCTCGGAAACCCAAGGAGGGGTCGCTATGAGTTGGGTCCGACTCGACGGCACATAACAACAACAACATCACTACGGAAGTAGATTGCCCAGCCTTCCTTCTGAGGAGGGCTGGTGGGTTTGAACTGCCAGCTTTCTAGCTAGCAGTCAAAATTCCAGAAATAATTCCATACATCTACGGTCAGTTGATTTTCAATAAGAGTACCAAGACCATTTAGTGGGAAAGAATAGTTTTTTCAGCAAGTGATGCTGGGACACCTGGATATGCACATGCAAAAGAATGAATTAGATCACTGCCTTACATCATGTGCAAAAAAGTAACTCAAAATTTATCAAAGACTTAAAAGTAAGAGCTGAAGTTAATAATGGTTTTTTTTAAAAAAAATATAGATGTAAGTCTTCCTGAACTTGGATTAGGCAATGGTTGGTTGCAAAAAAACCAAACCAAATTCACTGCCATCGAGTCATTTTTCCAACTCCTAGTGACCCCTCCTTGGGTTTCTGACATATCTCTCCAGAAGTAGATTGCCCAATCCTCCTCCTGAGGAGTGGCTGAGTGGGTTTGAACCACCAACCTTCTGGTTAGCGGTCAAATGCCTTAGTCACTTGTCACCAGAGCTCCCAATGCTGGTTCCTTCATAGGACAACAACAAGCATAAGCAACAAAAGAGAAAAGAAAATAGATATATTAGATTTCAGAATTAAAAGTTCATGCATCAAAGGACACTTCAAGAAAGTGAAAAGAGGTACTGGGTCCAAGATGGCAGAATAGGCGGATACACTATCCAGACCCTGTACAACAAAAGACTTGAAAAAACAAGGGAAATGGCCACAGATGACAATCCTGGGTCCCAGAGCTTCAAAGGAAAGATTAAAAAGTAGGTCAAATACTGATGAAAGGAACAGATTGAACAAAAATAGTGAACAAGTAGCAGTAAACTGCTAATTGGTACAAGTGGCCATTTTGAATTACTGCAAGCAGCATTCTTACCAGAACAGGAATAAGATAACCAGCTTCACTTGCCCAGGACTACATCAGCACCCACATTGGTGATCAGGTGACCAGAGAGGTGTGTCCTCCCCCTTACCATACATAATATCCCAGTGATAGAGGTGTGGCCTTCCCCACCTCCCCCCACCCAGCACATGGTCAAACTCCCTCCACTACCAGTCGGCTGCTTTATATATATATAGGCGCTCTGGTAGCATAGTGGCTAAGACACTTGCCTGCTAACCAGATGGCTGGTGGTTCAAACCCACCAGCCACTCCTCGGAAGGAAGGTTGGGCAATCCTACTTCCGTAGTGATACTGCCTCGGAAACCCAAGGAGGGGTCGCTATGAATCGGGGCCGACTCGACGGCACATAACAACAACAACAACATATATATATGGAGCTCTGGTAGCATAGTGGCTAAAGCACTTGACTGCTAACCAGAAGGCTGGCGGTTCAAACCCACCAGCCACTCCTCGGAAGGAAGATGGGGCAATCTACTTCCGTAGTGATACTGCCTCGGAAACCCAAGGAGGGGTCACTATGTCGCTATGAGTCGGGGGCGACTCGATGGCAAATAACAACAACAACAACGTGTGTGTGTGTGTGTGTGTATATATATATATATATATATATAAAAACCCATCTTTCTGCTTAGTTTTTCTGTCCATCCATCTTTCTGAGGAGCAGGAGCCCTTTCCCTACTGCGCACGTGGTTAGCAGCTTCTGACCTACCCCTCCCTGATTGAAAATGAGCACCATGGTGGAGCAAGTGTTTGGTGCTTGGCACTTTCAACAGGCTTTTCTTCCTCAGACAGCTGCTGGCTGCTAAGGCCAACAAGCCCAAGGTTGACAAGTAAAAAGGCACAGTCCTGATGTTACCAAACCACATGGCAGGCCATTAATTCAAGTCCATTGAAGGTCACAGTGTTGGCAGAGCATGGCAGGCTGCTGAACAACAATGGCTACAGGCAGGGTTCAAGTGTGCCATAAGCTAGTGACCATTCTCAAAGCTGCTGCTTATATACGGGAAGCAGACCACATACCCAAAGCAGCTACTTAGCTGCTTGTGGTAGATCCCCCCATACAGTTGATTGCCAGTCTTATCATGGGGAATAACTACCACCAGCTGCCCAGCCACTCAGCCAGGCCCAACCAAGTTGACATACAACTTTAACTATCACACATGCAAACTTACAACACCGTGTTTAAAAACTGCTGGATAATAGAAGAAATTTAAAAAATGAGACTAAAAGCCTTGAAGTGCATGGAGGGATGGACACGGAAGAGGTAATTATTGGGAGGAAGTGGGAGGGGAGCTATTGCATTGGGGTAAATTGTAGTCAATGTCATGAGACAAGTGTATGTGAACTGCTGTATGAAAAGTGAATTTGTTCTGTAAACTTTGACCAAAATCACAATAATACATATGTACATACATATCTCCTCAAATCAAACGAATGAAAACACATATACCAAAATCTTTTGGACATAGGAAAAACAGTGCTCAGAGGACAGTTTATAGTATTAAATGTACACATCAAAAAAAAAAAAAACCAGGCAGTTAAAATCAGTGCCTTAACCTGACATCTCTTAACAGTTAGAAAAAGAACAACAACAAAAAAAAAAACTAGGGTCATCAGAAGAAAAGGAAACAATAAAGATTAGAGCAAAAATTAGAGCAAAAATAAATGAAACAGAATAACAATAGAAAGAATAAGATTAGAAGTTGGTGGTTTGGAAAATTTAAGAAAATTGACTAACCACTGGCAGATTTTACAAAGAAAAAGGAGAAGATGCAAACAACATGAATAAGAAATGAAATAAGCAGTGTCACAACAGAACCTACTGAAATAAAAAGGATAATAGAATACTAGGAGAAACTGTACTCTAAGAAATTTGAAAAACCTAGAAGAAATGGACAAATTTTTGGAAAAATACTCCCTACCCAAACTAACGCAATTTGAGGTAGAATTTTTTTTTTTTCACAGCAGAAATGCTGTTGCTATTTATTTGTTAATTTTAACTATTTATCTGCTATCATCTATCTATTTATATCTGGCCGACTCGACGGCACATAACAACAACACAAACAATATCTGCTATTAGAGATCAAGAAACACTTACACTCTTTTCTTGAGAGAAATGTTCTACTTATTGTAAACCAGAATCTGTTATTGTTGGTTGGTTGGTTGGTTCTGTGATATTTACTGCAATTCCCATACTGTAACAACATTCTTTTCACTTCCTACCTATGCCCCACCTTCCCTCCATTCTTCGTTCCCATCTCCTCTCACCTTCCTAGCTCTATCCTTGACCAAGTGCTGTCCTCTTGATCTCATATGTTTGATTGTTGTAATGAGTGCATACCCTACTGATATTACTGTTCATCTTACAGATCTGTCTATTGTTTCACTGCCAGTGGAGTCCTGGAGGTTAAGTTCAGTTCCTATTTTGAATGGTGTCTAAGGGCCATAGTGTCGGTTACACTGGTCTTCATCAGACTAGTAAGCCTGTGTTTTTTTTTTTTTTTTTTAATGATTTTGAGTTGTGTCCACATTTTGACTTACTCTATCCAGGATCTTTTATTGTAATCCCTTTCAGAGTGGTCAGCAGTGGTAACCAGGCATCATCTAGTTCTTCTGGTCTTGAGATCATGGAGGCTGGGGTTCACATGTTCCATTAATCCTTTGGAGTAATTGTTTCCTGTGTCTTTGACTTTCACCACTTTCCTTTGCTCTGGAAAGGGAGTGTTTTGGTTACCTCTGTGCCATTCTGACAAGAATATACCACAAATGGGATGACCTTAACAAATAAGAGGTTATTCTTTACAATATGGAGGATGTAAGTCTGAGTTCCAAGTGCCAGCCTTTATGGGCTGGGTGAAAGCCCCTCAGCCTTGGGCTTCAGCTCTGCCTCCTGCTCCCGGCCCACTGAAGCTAGAGGCTTTTCTTCACTCAGCTGCTGGCTACTGAGGCTGACAAGACCAAGGTTGACCAGTAGCAAGGCACAGTCCCAATGTTACCGAACCACACAGCAGGCCTATTCATTCAAGTCCATTGAAAAGTCCCAAGGTCGACAGAGTGTGGCAGGCTGCTGAGTAATGACACAGCTATAGGGTCCAAGCATGCCATAAGCTAGAGACGATTGAAAGTCGCAAGGTTGGCAGAGCATGGCTTTCCCAAGGCTTCTCCTCATATACAGGAAGCAGATCACATCCCTAAGGCAGCTACTCAGCTGCTCACAGTAGATTCCACCATGAAGTTGATTACCAGTCTCATCATGGGGAATACTACATCCAGCACAGCCACTCAACCAGGCCCAGCCAAGTTGACACACAAACAAACTTAACCACCACAGGGAGACACCAATAGTTGCACCTTAGATGGCTGCTCACAAGGTCTTAAGACTCCTGTCATTAGTCACCAAAGTAGGATGTAGAACATTGTCTTTGTGGACTATGTTATGCCAGTTTACCTCAGTGTCCCCCAAGACTATGGTCCTGAGGCTCCATCCCAGAAACTCATTCCTTCAAGGTGTTTGGTTATGATTAAGACATTTTTGTAACTTTCTTCTCTTTATGCTCTACTACATTAATGGATATATTTGCAGTATGTATAAATATACAGGTAGAGATAGCCTGTGATAGAAAATTCAAATAAACTCATCACAAAAGAAATTGAAAATGCCATTAAAATAAATAAAGAACTCCAAACAAAAAAAAGTCCTAGACCAGATGGCTTCAGTGGAGAATTCCACCAAACACTCAGAGAAGAGCTGATATGAATGCTACGCAAAGTGTTTCAGAACATAGAAAAAGATGGAATACCACCAAACTCATTCTATGAAGCAAGCATAACCCTGAAAACGAAAACCAGGCAAAGATATCACTTAAAAAGAAAATTACAAGTTCCAGCAAGATGGCGGACTAGGCAGAAGGACTGCACAGACCCTTTAACAAAGAAAAGGGAAACCAATTAACACAGACACAGAAGATAATCTTGGACCCCTGAGCCTTGAAGGGAAGGATACAAAAGTGGACTAAACCCCAACTAGCAGAAGAATTTGCATGAAAATATCAAAAAAGGAGACACATGGAGCTGCAGTCTGGCAGCGACCTGAGCAACGCTGATGGCACAGATGACACGGCTTGGAGATTCCCGAGTGGTGGTAGGACCTAAGAATTAACCCAAAAATCACCCTGCTAGCCAGGGACTGCACGGATGACTGTGCACAGTGGCTGGGGAACAAACGGAGAAGGTGAAGAGAAAAGTGGGATGAGCTGTGGACTTTTGCTGGTCCGGAGAGCACCGCCATTTTGAAGGTTTAAAAAGCAGCTTGACTATTTGGGATATTTAAAGGGACAGTGCTCTCGCAGATTCCCGTGGTGGTAGGACTTAAGAATTAACCTAAAAATCACCCTGCTAGCCAGGGACTGCACGGATGACTGTGCACGGTGGCTGGGGAACAAACGGAGAAGGTGAAGAGAAAAGTGGGATGACCTGTGGACTTTTGCCGGTCCAGAGAGCACCGCCATTTTGAAGGTTTAAAAAGTGGCTTGACTATTTTGGATATTCAAAGAGACAACGCTCTCGCAGATTTCTGGGGCTTAAGAACACATTCTGCTTTCCAGCAACCCCAAGGACACTCAGGGCCTGCAAGACTGAAAAGGTAGAACATTCTTCTTGTTACTACACCCTACACCCGCTTGATGAATGGAGGTGTGGCCATCCCCACTCCTACCTACCTTCTGGGCCCACAGGAACTCCATCACAGTCTCTGTGCTCAGACAGAGGCTGGGTGCCCTACCCAGTCCTCCACCGGTTTTTTTCTTTCTTTTTCGCTTTCTTTTTCCCAGTGAATAGTTTGCTTGTATTTGTCCATTTCAAACCAACTAATATTATTAATACTTTTGTCCTTTTTAGTATTGTTCTTAATCTTCCCTACAAGGCCCTAGTTTTCAGCATTTTTTTTCTTTTCCCTGTGCCTGATGGAAATTCTGCCCCCCCATTTACGTTTTTTTTTTTTTTCCTTTTCCTCCATTTTTTTTCTCATGACTAACCCCATTCCTTGTTTTTCTTTTTGCATTCTTCCTGTTTTTTTCTTCATTTATTATTCTCCTTCCCTACTTTCTTTTTTCTTCTTATTGCCCTAACCCCAGATATAGCAGGTTTGCTTGTGTTTTCTTCTTTTTTTCCCTTTTCTCTTTTTTTGGTTACTGTTCCTATGTGATTACATGGGGTGTTTTTTGTCCATGGGCTTTTAGTTTTATGATGGTTATTCAATTGTAATTTGTGTCTAACTGAGTGGGAGACAACAACAGTCTCCATAAGACACAACTACACCCACACCACCTGTGACTTCACTTACTGAGCGAGAGCCACTTCCTCCTCCACCAATGGGCCAATGATAAAAAAACCACCAGGAAGAGCCTGAACCACCCTTGGATACTCTTCACAAACAGTTAACAGAGATCTAAATACAACGACATCACAGTCCACACAAAGAAGCAGGATAAAGTGGTAGAAACAAGGGAGCAGGATACAGACCCAGAACACATCCCTGAGGAAGAAGAAGCAC
>NW_006921631.1:7363685-7367435 GCF_000298275.1 Orycteropus afer afer | reverse complement strand
TATGGAGGGATGGTCACTGGGAAGAGGTAACTATGGGGAGGAAGTGGGAGGGGAGCTGTTGCATTGTGATAAACTGTGGTCAATGACATGAGACAAAGTATATGTGAACTGCTGTATGGAAAGTGAATTTCCTCTGTAAATCTTCAACCAAATCACAATAAATTATATATATATATATAAAAGCTTAATGAAACTTGTATTTTTTTAAAAAAAGAAAATTACAATAATTGCTCATCTCTCATGAGCAATATATAGAATAATGCAAGAAACATCAAAAGAAGATGGAAGGAATACACAGAGTCACTGTATCAAAAAGAATTAGTCAGTGTTCATCCATTTCAGGAGGTGGAATATGATCAAGAACCAAAAGTACTGAAGGAAGAACTTGAAGTTTCCCTGAAGGAATTGGCAAAAAACAAGCCTCCAGGAGTTGACAGAATACTCATTGAGATGTTTCAACAAATGGATACAACACTGGAGGCACTCACTCAGCTATGTCAAGAGATTTGGAAGACAGCTACCTGGCCAACTGACTGGAAGAGATTCATATTAGTACCTGTTCCAAAGAAAGGTAATCCAACAGAATATGGAAATTGTTGAACAATATCATTAATATCGCATGAAAGTAAAATCTTCCTGAAGATAATTCAAAAAATGGTTGTAGCAGTATATTGACAGAGAACTTCCATAAATGCAAGCTGGATCCAGAAGAGGACGTGGAACAAGGGACTGTTGTTGTTGTTGTTAGTAGGTGCTGTTGAGTCATCTCTGAGTCATAGCAACCCTATGCACAGCTGAATGAAACAGCGCCCGGTCCCGTGCCAGCTCCACAATTCTTGCTATACTTGAGCCCATCGCTGCTGCCACTGTGTGAATCCATCACTTTGAGGGCCTTCCTCTCTTTTATCAACCCTCCACCTTACCAAGCATGACATCCTTTTCTAGAGAATGGTCCCTTCTGACAACATGACCAAAGTAGGTGAGATGAAGTCTGACCATTCTCGCTTCCAAGGAGCATTATGGCTGCACTTCCTCCAGGACAGATTTGTTAGTTCTTTTAGCAGTTCATGGAACTTTCAGCATTCTTTGCTGGTACCACAACTCAAAAGCATGAATTCTTCTTCAGTCTTCCTTATTCATTTTCCAGCTCTCACATGCATACGAGGTGATTGAAAATATCATGGCTTGTGTCAGGTGCACGTTAGTGCTCAAGGAGACATCTTTGTTCCTCAGCACTTGGAAGAGATCAGCCGACATGCCCAGTGCTATATGTCATCTGATGTGCTGACTGGTGCTTCCACTGGCGTCAATTGTAGAACTAAGCAATGTGAACTTTTTGACAACTTCAGTCTTTTCTCCATTTATCGTGATGCTGCTTATTGGTCCAATTGTGAGGATTTTTGTTTCCTTTATATTGAGATGTAATATGTACTGCAGATTGTAGTCTTCAGTCTTCATCAGTAAGTGCTCCAAGTCATCCTCACTTTCAGCAAGTAAAGTTGTGTTGGCAGCTTGTTGCAGGTTGTTAATGATTCTTCCTCCAATCTTGATGCCACATTCATCTTCATATAGTCCAGCTTCTTGGATAATCTACTTAGCATATAGATTGACTATGTATGGTGGAAGGATACAACCCTGACACACTCCCTTCATGATTTTAAATCATGCAGTATCCCCTTGTTCTGTTCAAATTACTGTCTCCTGGTCTGTGTATAGGTCCTTCATGACTTCAATTAAGTGTTTTGGAATTCCCATTCTTCTCAATGTTATGCACAGTTTGTTATGATCCACACAATCAAATGCTTTTGCATAGTCAATAAAACATAGGTAAACATCTTTCTGGTATTCTTTGCTTTCAGACAAGATCCATCTGACATCAGCAATGATATCCCTTGTTCCACATTCTCTTCTGAATCCAGCTTGCACCTCTGGAATTTCTCTATCAATATACTGCTGCAACCGTGTGTTAGACTGGGTTTGCTAGAGAAGCAAAAACCAGTAAAGTTTATATATAGAGAGAGAGAGAAAGAGAAATTTATCTTAGGAAAATGGCTCACACACTTACAGAAGCTGGCTAGTCCCAAGTTCTTGGATCAAACGTCAAGCTGGAGGCTTTTCCTGACACACGCAACTGCAGGGGCTAAGTTCAAGGTTGGCAGGCAGTTTACTGGCTGTTGACTCCAACTAATGACAAATCCAAGATCTCCAGACCGAATGGTGGATTGTTCGCTCACTGACAGTTGTGGGCAGCACAACACAATCCCGATCCACAGAAGAGTGTCTCTTTTCACAGGATGTCCATAAATATACTGGAAGCAGGCCACGCCCCTAGGGAAACTCCCTTTCAACAGATTGGCTGCTCAAAACATATACATCTGATCCCATCATGGGAATAACCCCCATCACAATTGCTTAAACCACACAGAATTGTGGTCCAGTCAAGCTGACACACAGATCCAATTATCACAAACTATTTTTGAATTATCTTCAGTAAGATTTTACTTGGATGAGATATTGATACTGTTTGATAATTTCCACATTCTGTGTGATCACCTTTCTTTGGAATGGGTACAAATATGGATTTCTTCTCAGGTAGCTGTCTTCCATATCTCTTGGCATAACAGAGTGAGTGTCTCCAGGGGGCATCTGTTTGTTGAAACATCTCAATTCAGTATTCCATCAATTCCTGGAACCTTGTTCTTTGCAAATTCCTTCAGTGCAGCTTTGACTTCTTCCTTCATTACCATTGGTTTTTGATCATATGCCACCTCCTGAAATGGATGAAGATCAACCATTTCTTTTTGGTACAGTGACTCTGTGTATTCCTTCCATTTTCTTTGATGTTTCCTGTATCATTCAATATATTGCCCATAGAACCTTTCAATATTGCAACTCGAGGCTTAAATTTTTTTCTCAGTTCTTTCAGCCTGAGAAATGCCAAGTATGTTTGTTATTCCCTTTTGGTTCTCTAACTCCAGGTCTTTGCACATTTCATTATAGTAATTGGCTTTGTCTGCTCGAGCTACTCTTTGAAATCTTCTGTTTAGCTCTTTTATATTGCCATTTCTTCCATTTGCTTTAGCTACTCTCCACTCAAGGGCAAGTGTCAGAGTCTCTTCTGACATCCATTTTGGTCTTTTCTTCTTTTCTCATCTTTTTAATGACCTCTTGCTTTCTTCATGATGATGTTCTTGATGTCATCCCACAACTCCTCTGGTTTTCGGTCATTGGTGTTCAATGCATCAAATCTGTTCTTTAGATGATCTCTAAATTCAAGAGGGATGTATTCAAGGTCATATTTTGGCTCTCGTGGACTTCTTTTAATTGTCTTCAACTTCAAGTTGAACTTGCATATATGCAAGTTGTGGTCTGTTCCACAATCAGCTATGGGCCTTGTTTTGACTGAAGATATTGAACTTTGCCATCACTTCTTGCCACAGATATAGTTGATCTGATTTTTGTGTACTCCATCTGGTGCAGTCCATGTCTATAGCTGCTGCTTGTGTTGAAAAAAGGTATTTGCAATGAGTAAGTCTTGGAAAATTCTATCATACAATCTCCATTGTTATTTCTGTCACCAAGGCCAAATTTTCCAACTACCAGTGATTCTTCTTTGTTTCCAACTTTTGCATTCCAGTCATCAGTGATAATTAACACATCTTAATGTCATATTCAGTCAATTTCAGACTGCAGAAGTTGATAAAAATCTTCAATTTCCTCATCTTTGGCTTTGGTGGTTGGTGCATGAAT
>NW_006921631.1:7331805-7341982 GCF_000298275.1 Orycteropus afer afer | reverse complement strand
AAGATTGAGGTTGTCAAAGAATTCATGTTGCTTGGTTCTACAATCAATGCCAATGAAAGCAGCAGTCAGGACATTAGACAACGTGTAGCACTGGGCAGGTCGGCTGCAAAGGAAGTCTTTCAGGTACTGAGGAGCAAGGATGTATCCTTGAGGACTAAGGTGCACCTGAAACAGGCCATGATATTTCCAGTCGCCTCGTATGCATGTGAGAGCTGGACAATGACTAAGGAAGACTGAAGAAGTGTGGATGCTTTTGAGTTGTGGTGCTGGCCAAGAATGGTGAAGGTACCATGGACTGCTAAAAGAACTAACAGATCTGTCCTGGAGGAAGTACAGCCGAGATGCTCCTTGGAAGCGAGGATGGCCAGGCTTCATCTCACTACTTTGGTTATGTTGTCAGAGGGGACCATTCCCTGGAGAAGGTGGAGGGTCGACGAAAGAAGGGAAGGCCTTCAATGAGATGGATTGACACGGTGGCTGCGACAATGGGGTCAAGTACAGCAATGATCATGGAGCTGGTGTGGGATCGGGCAGTGTTTCGTTCTGCTGTGCATGAGGTCACTATGAGTGGGAAAAAACTCGATGGCACCTAACAACAACAACAACACATCAAAATCAAAAAGAGGACCAGCACAAATATTTAGCAAATACTAAAACAATAGCAACAAAGGAAGTGATAACACAATTTATAAAGAAAACGATCTCAGCATAGAAAATTATATGGAACAAAGAAATCGACATCATGAAAAACCGCATAACTAAAATGACAGCAACATATTCATATTTGCCAATAATTGCATATCTGGCAAGGAACTTATCTCTAAGATTGAAAACTCCAACACCTTAACACCAAAGGAATTAACAATCCAGTTGAAAAATGGGCAGAAGACACTTCACCAAGGAGGCTATTCAAGTGGCCAGCTAATACACGAAGAGATGCTCAATCACTGGCCATCGGAAAGAGGCAAATCAAAACAACAATGAGATATCGTCTCACCCCAGCACTGATGGCAAAGTTCAACGAGACAGAAAATAAAAAATGCTGGTGGGGATGTGGAGAGATTGGGACTCTCATACACTGCTGGTAGGACTGTGAAGTGATACAAGCACTGTGGAAAGCAATATGGCGACTCCTTAGAAAGCTGGAATTAGAGATACCATTTGACCCAGCAATCCCATTACTAGGTATAAAGCCTAGAGAGGTGAGAGCCAGGACAGGAACAGATAAATGCACACCCATGTTCATCGTGGCACTATTTACAATAGCAAAAAGATGGAAACAACCTACATGCCCATCAGCAGAAGAGTGGATGACCAAACTATGGTACATACATATAATGGAATGCTATGCAGCACTAGAGAATAATGTAGAGTCTGCAAACCACCGTATAATATGGATGAACTTGGAGGACATTATGCTGAGTGAATTAAGTCAATCACAGAAGGACAAATATAGTATTAGTTCATTGTTGTGGAGGGTCACGAAAAGGTTTATATATGGAAGGAAACTTTCTTTGTTGGTTGCCAGGGGTGGGAGGGGAGGGGAGGGAACACTGCAAGAAAAAAAAAATGCATTGACCCATGTCACTTTAGTTTTGTGTATTTCACTGCAAATAAATTGTATTTCAATAAAATGCATTAAAAAAAAAAAAAATGTGGAGAAATATCAGCCATCATACATTCCTAGCTGGGAGTATAAAATTGTTATAAAAAAAAAAAAAAGCAGTGTAAAGAAACTGCTATGGGAAACAGTTTGGCAGTTCCTCAAAATATTAAGCATAGAGTTACCATGTGATCTAGTAATTTCACCAATTGCATCACTATGGGAGAGCAAGCGTTGCAGATTGCACTAGGTGACACTCTCAGAGGGGGTGACACCAAGATGTCTATAAAACTTTTATGCAGTGTTTCAGCAGAAATTTTTTATTTATAAAAATATCCCTGTTGTTAGTTATAACAACAAAGCCATTTTTTGTAAGCCCAGTCTACATGTATGAATATAACTACAAGGCTGAAACTCTATGCTAATTTATTTTTTGAACCTTTGATGCTCTCAGGTCAGAGATGTCTTTAGTACTCAATTAGGTAGAATCACATGGTTGTCTGCATGTGGTACAAGCTGTGCTGTTTTTGTTATCGCCCGTGTTTTTATAGTCACTGATTTAGTCAAATTTTCTTGTATTTTAGCTACAATATTATGGTAATTAGTATTTGTGACCCAATATCAAGAAACCTTTTTGAGAATGAAGTAATTAAAGGAAAAGGAGGAATTTTTTTTTAAAGGCTTCTGCTCAGTACTAATAATGCTGTCGCTAAACCCACTGCCATCGTTTCCAACTCATAGTGACTCTACAGGACAGAGTAGAACTAGCCAGAGAGTTTCCAAGGCTGTAAATCTTTATAGAAACAGACTGCTTCATCTTTCTACCCCAGAAGGGCTGATGGGTTTGAACACCAATCTTTTGGTTAGCAGCTGAATGCCTTAACTACTGTGCCACCAGAGCTCCTTTTGCTGTAACAGATAATATTGTAATTCACTGTAGAACAATTTTACAGAAAATACTGCTGTTAGTGTTCAAATCACCAGCCTTTCCATTGGCAGTTGAATGTTTAACCACTGCACCCCTAGGGCTCCTTAAGCTCCTTAAGTAAGCTCCTGCTACATTTAAGTAATTTATAACTGTATTTATCACATATTATTTTATCATTCAAATTTATAGGAAACATTACTAAGGATTCTCTGTGGCCTGTTATGGGAGGAGGTACATGGGAGGCTGGGTGACATCAGCCCTAGTGAATTCCACTCCTAGGTATAAATCCAAGAGAAATAAAAACATAAAAACTTGTACATGGATGTTCATAGCAGCATTATTCATAATAGCCAAAATTTGGAAACAATCTAAATGTTCATCAAATTATGGATGGATAAACAAAATGTGTTTATTTATTCAATAGACTATTACTCAACCTTAAAAGTAAACAAAGTATTGATACATGCTACAACATAGACAAACCTTGAAAACATTGTGCTGAACAAAAAAAGATATAAAGGTTACATTTTATATTCTATTTTTATGAAAAGTAAGCTCTGGTAGCATAGTGCCTAAGGCACTTGACTGCTTACCAGAAGGCTGGCGGTTCAAACCCACCAGCCACTCCTCGGAAGGAAGGTTGGGCAATCTACTTCCGCAGGATACTGCCTGGGCAACCCAAGGAGGGGCCACCATGAGTTGGGGCCTACTCGACAGCACATAACAACAACAGGCAATTCCTTAAAAGACAAAGTAAGTTACTGGTTGCTAGGGGCTGGAGGCTGAGGGGGAATGGGAGTGACTACTAATAGGTACACGGTCACATTTTTGGGGTGGTAAAAATGTTCTGGGACTAGTGATGGTACAAAATCTTGTGACTATACTAAAAACCACTGAACTGCACAGTTTAAATGGTGATTATTATGGAATGTTGAGGAGCTCTGGTAGCATAGTGCCTAAGGCACTTGACTGCTAACCAGAAGACTGGTGATTCAAACCCACCAGCCAGTCCTCGGAAGGAAGATGGGGCAATCTACTTCCGTAGTGATACTGCCTCAGAAACCCAAGGAGGGGTCACTATGAGTCGGGTCCGACTCCATGGCACATAACAACAACGACATGGTGTATGTTAATTATACCTTAATTAAAAATGCTATTAAATATGCGGGAGCTCTGGTAGCATAGTGGCTAAGGCACTTGACTGCTAACCAGAAGGCTGGCGGTTCAAACCCACCAGCCACTCCCCGGAAGGAAGATGGGGCAATCTACTTCTGTAGTGATACTGCCTTGGAAACCCAAGAAGGGGTCGCTATGAGTCAGATCTGACTCGACGGCACATAACAACAACAACAACAACATTAAATATGCAGAAGGTAAAGTAATGGGACAAAGGGAATGATTAACTCTTGAGGAAATGAGAATCTATTGGAAGTCTGGGATGGTTTTATAGGAGAACAGGCTGGAATGGGGCTAGGAAAAATAAGGAAACTTCCAAACAGGTAAAGTGGAGAAGGTAATATAAAGAACAGCATTTGCTAAAGTATGGTTATTTGAAATGAAGTAGAGCATTTGAGATATTTAAAGAAATTTTTCATGATAGAAACTTGGTATGCGTTAAGGGAGAGGTGGGAAAGGAAAAAGTGTGACATGCCAAGTAATTTGCTTTTGTGCTGATAAAAGGAACCAGGAAGCTAGGAGTCAACAGAGTCCTGAGCACGTGCTTATCTCACCTTCCCCAAATAACTAAAAAGAAATGCAAGTAAGTAATTACACAGGCCACACTCAAAAGCAAGGCAAATCCTCAGAAGATCAGAAATTGAGGAAGTGCTAATAGAAAGGGCCTGCTGAGGGCCAGGTGGCATAAATAAGAGAAAAACTGCGCCAAGACCTGCTGTCTACATCTTTATCCTTTTCTTGCCTTATTCAGAAAGAAGATGCAGATACTTTGTTAACTAAAGTTGTAGTTGCAAAAACAAATGTATTGCTAATTTAAGGGCAAAACTACTAGAGACATGCACTTTCCAGGTGACAAACTATTTTAATATTGCTTAGTCTTCATGAGCTAACAACAACAACAACAACAACAACAAACTCACTGCCATTAAGTTGTATCCAACTCATAGTGACCCCTCCTTGGGTTTCCGAGGCGGTATCTCTACAGAAATAGATTGCCGTATCTTCATTTCACAAAAGAATTCAGTCAGTGCTGCTCATGATCAGACCACTATTAAGAGACAGAATCTGAATTGGAATCCAGCTCTTTCTACTCCAAGTTGAATGCTGATTTTACTACATCAGAGAAAGTAAGGTCAAATAAACTAATGGACTTCCACTGTTTGCATTATAGCTGACTAGGTGTTCATAGGAATCCTGTCACTGCAGTATCTTCAACATAACATACAATTTGAGACTTCATTGTTCTCATAAGAGATGGGTAAGGTCTCCAAAGTCTCCCTCCTTAATAAGAAAAATAAAGTATAATGATTAGCTGATACTGATTGGTGGGGTTCCTTGAGGCTAGATTGTTCATTCTACAAACATTTATTGAGGTGGGAACAGAGATTGACTGTAAATGAGCATGAAGGATCTCTTTGGGGGTGAAGGAAGTGTTCTAAAATTAAGTTGTGATATTGCACAACTCTGTGAATTTACTAAAGATCATTGAATTGTATACTAAAACAGGTGAAAATTGGCATGTAAATTATACTTCAATAAAGCTCTTAAAAACCCTTATGCATAGACAGTTGAGAAGAGCAGGTGGGGGATAGGTGCACAGGAATACATCCTAGACCAATGATAGATTTGGCTGAAGATAATCTTATATATGCACTTGTGCTACAAAATTAGCCACATACATTACAGAAACAACCAAAAACAGGATTGGATTACTTCTCAGAGACAACCAAACATCTTGTGAGAGAGAATCACCAAGCCTGGGGGCTCAGGACCATAGTTTCAGGGGACAGCATGCTCAGTTGTCACACATAGTTAATAAAAAATTTTGTTCTACAACTTAATTTGATGAGTAGTGACTGGGGTCTTTTTCTTTTTTTAATTTTATTGTGCTTTGGGTGCAAATTTATAGAGCAAATTTGTTTTACATGACTGGGGTCTTTAAAGCTTTCAAGAAGCTATCTAAGATGCAGCTGTTGGTCTCCTTGTCTGGAGCAAAGAAGAGTGAAAAAGATCAAAGTCATCTGGAAATAATTAGTCCAAAGATAAGATGAACCACGAGGACCTCAGTCTCCATGACCCAGAAGAACTAGATGGTGTCCAGCTACCAATGCCAACTGCTCATAAAGGGATCAAATCTGGAGATCCTGGATAGAGTGGGAGGAAAAATGTGGAACGAAATTCAAAAACACAAAAATTACCAGAATTGCTCGTTGCAGAGAGACTGGTGTAATCCCCAAGACTATGACCCCAAGTTAGCCTTGGGGCCTAGGAATGGACTCACTCCCATTGATTGGCTCTCAGCCCAGGAGTAGAAAGACCTTCATGCACAACATATACCCCAGGCTGATTTACCCACCTACTCTAGGGAGATGCACCCCTTGGACCAATCAGCCATGAGACACTAGATGGGTAGCACTCACAGAGAGGGAAAGCTGGACAGACAGGAATGCATGGATGAGAAGGGTACAGGGAGGGGGGGTGGTCACAGAGGGGAGAGAGGAGAAGAGTTTTTTACAATTGGGGATGGTAATCAGGGCTGTGAAATCAGATGTGCATGCACTATTGAATGTAAAATAAGTTTGCTATGTAAATTTGCACCCAAAGCACAATAAAAATAAAATAAAAATAAAAAAAAAAAACAACTTATTGAGCACTATGTGCCAGACAGTATTCTAGGTGCTTGGAACATAGCTGCACAAAACAAAGGTCCCTACCCTTATGAAGCTAACATGATAGTTGTCAGGGAGTCCGACAACAAACGTAAAACCTAAGTTGTGTATTTGGTTATAAGATGGTTAGGGCTATGGAAAAGAGAGAAAAATAGAGCTGGGTAAGGAGGGTCAGGACTGCCAGCCAAGGGGCCTGCATAAGAGCCAGATTACTGTAGCAAAGAATGTGGTCAGGGTAGACCTCATGGAGAAGGTCATCTTTAAGCAGAGATTTGAAGGAAGTAAAGTTTTAACCAAATAGCTAGCTGAGGGATTAGTAATCACAGCAGAGGCACCATGCCTGGTACTTCTGCTGAATAGCAAGGAGATCTGTATGCCTAAGATGAAGTGAGTGGATGGGATAGCAATAGGAGAGGTAGTCAGAAAGTTAAAGAGGTGGAGGTGGTCAGATCATAAAGAACACTGTAGGACATAATAAGGACTTTGGCTTTTACTTTGAACGAAATGGGCATTATCACCAGGTTGTGAGCAGAATGGCTTCATAATGTGAATTAGGTTTCAATAGGACCAGTCTGCCTGCTGTGTTGAGATTGCAGAAGCAGAAGGGTAGAAGCAGATAGATTCACTAAGAGACTTGCATTAATCCCGGTGACAGGTGATAAAGGTGGCAGTGGAGGTGGGGGGAAGTAAGAGCACACAATTTGGAAATAAATAAATAAAATTATCATTATTCATGGATATGGTTGTCTACATAAAAACTAAAGAGAATCTTTCAGTAAGTAATTAGAAATTATAAGAGTTTGGCTGGCTATAAGATCAATATATTAAAAAAAAAAAAGTGCTTTTCTATATACCAGCAACAAACAGAAAATATGATTAAGAAAAAGAAAGACACCATTTACAATAGCAAAAAAAACTATAAGGTACCTAGGAATAAACCTGACTAAAAAACTTGCAAGACCTATATGCAGAAAATTATAAAACTTTTTAAAAACTTTTATGAAAACTTAACCCATTGCCATTGAGTCAATTCTGCTGACTCACTCATAGTGACCCTACAGAGCAGAGTGGAACTACCCCATAGGGTTTCTGAGGCTGTAATCTCTATGGAAGAAGACTGCCACATCTTTCTCCTTTGGAGTGGCTGTGGTCCCTAATTGCTGACCTTTCGCTCAGCAGCCGTGTGTTTAACCACTGTGCCACCAGGTCTTCTTAATAAAAACCTAAATAAACAAACTCTTATGCTTATGGATAAAAAGACTCAGTATTGTAAGGATTCCAGTTTTCCCATCTGTAGATTCAATGCATTACCAATCAAAATCCCAACTTTATTTTTGTGGGATTTAACTAGCTAACTCTAGGATTTATGTGGAAGGATAAAGGGCAATGAAATGCAGGGCAGTCCCATAGAAGAGTAATATGGTACACAGAGTGGGGATTTTACTCCACCAACTCTCCAACTTATTTTAAAGCTATGGCAGGGCCATGCTCCCTGTGAATCCTCTGGAAGTGTTTCCTTCCTTGTCTCTTCTAGCTTTTGGTGGTTGCTGGGGTTTCTTGGCTTGTGGTGGCATAACTCCCATCTCTGCCTCTGTCTTCATGTGGCCAACTTCTCTCTGCATCTGTGTCTCTTCTTTTATATAAGGACACTCATCATATTAGATTAGGATCCCCCCTAGTTCAGTTTAATCTCATATTAACAATTACATCCACAAAGATGCCATTTCCAAGTCAAGTCACAGTCACAGATTCCAGAGGTTGGGACTTGAACATATCTTTTGTGGGAATACAAATTGATCCACAACACCCAGATTCACTAGTTTAGTAGTATTCACAAAATAGTGAATATTTCTATTATTCCTTCTGTTTTAGCTAAAATACTTATACTGAGGCCTCTATCCTGCCTGTTCCACCATCAACTATCTGGTGTTGAAATAAGGATGCACAAATTAGCCAATGGAACAGAATAAAAAGACTCACATCTTTATAGAGTTGTGATATATGACACAGGCGACATTTCAGATCAGTGAAGAGAAGAAGGACTATTAAGAAAATTGTCCAGGGACAATTGGTTAATCCACAAAGGGAAAAAATAGAAATTGGATCCTTCCCCAATTCAGTCACAAAAAAATCAATTCCACTTAGTTTTAGGATTTAAATATGAAAGGAAAACTTTAAGAAGAAAATACAGAATAATATCTTTCTGACTTTGAGGTTGTAAGAATTACTTAAATGTACACTACAGAAAGTGTTCACTTTTGACTACATTTGACTACATTAACTTTAAGAGCTTCAGTTGATTTAAAAAAAGTGTATAGAGAGAATGTGAGAAGACAAGCCACAAACTGGAAATTAGCACAGGATTCAAGACCGTGGTTGCCTTTGGGGAATGAGAAAGGGAAAGCAGAGGGATATATGTGTCATAATAAAAGGATAATAAAGACTAAATCTTAACAAAGGCTCTTGAGTGACTCCAGCAATAATGAAATAAAGATTTTCTTTCTCTCACTTAATTTATAATATCTTATTCTTTCATTGGAGTCTCTAGGTGATGTAAATGCTTAAGCGCTTGACTACTAGCCGAGAGGTTGGTAGCTCTGAACTCATCCAGAGGTGCTGGTGGTTTGCTTCCAAAAGGTCACAGTCTTGAAAACCCTGTACCAAAACAAAACTCACTGCTATCAAGTGGATTCTGAATAATAGCGACCCTCTTTGGGTAGCGTAGTGCCTAAGGTACTTGACTGCTAACCAGAAGGCTAGCAGTTCAAACCCACCAGCCACTCCTTGGAAGGAAGGTTGGGCAATCTACTTCCGTAGAGATACCGCCTCAGAAACCCAAGGAGGGGTCACTATGAGTCAGATCTGACTCCACAGCACATAACAACAACATACCTTACAGAAGTAGATTGCCAGTCTTCCTTCCACAGAGTGGCTGGTGGGTTTGAACTGCCAACCTTCAGGTTAGCAGGCAAATGCCTTAGGCACTGTGCTACCAGAGCTCCTCTGAAAACTGTGTGGAGCAGTTCTACCCTGCGTGCACGGGGTCATCATGAGTCAGAATCAACTCAATGGCAATTAGCAACTCTTCCTTTAAAACAGTTTCTACTAGTTGATATGGAAGGGACTAGATTTAATGAAGGAGTCTCTGGTAGCATAGTGGCTAAGGCACTTGACTGCTAACCAGAAGGCTGGTGGTTCAAACCCACCAGCCACTCCTTGGAAGGAAGTTTGGGCAATCCTACTTCTGTAGTGATACTGCCTTGGAAACCCAAGGAGGGCTAGCTATGAGTCAGGGCTGACTCGACGGCACATAACAACAACAACAGATTTAATGAGTTATATGAGACTTTTCTCCTATTTTAGAAAGTAAATGGGGAAGGGTTCTCAGTGCTTTATTAGTAAATTAGATGTCTTTATCAACAGCTGAGTTGAAACTTAGGTCCTTATTCAACTTAAAAAAAAAAAAAATCAAAAAGTTTTCAGTCCAGCCCCAGTTGGATGCCACCTGGGAAATTTATTCACCCACCACATCACAGTTTGAGGAATCTAAATACTCCATTTCATCTTTTGAGATTACAGACAAGGATGGCAATTTAAATCAGTTTGGCTTCCTGGGTGCTGAGCAGAAAGTTGGCCAGCACAGTCCAAAGAGCATCTGCCGTTTGCAATTGTTGTTTTTATGTGCCATCGAGTCGGACCCGATTCATAGCGACCCCTCCTTGGGTTTCTGAGGCAGTATCACTATGGAAGTAGATTGCCCCATCTTCCTTCCAAGGAGTGGCTGGTGGGTTTGAACTGCCA
>NW_006921631.1:7320567-7330965 GCF_000298275.1 Orycteropus afer afer | reverse complement strand
TTTGCTGTCGAGTCGGCCCCAACTCATAGCGACCCCTCCTTGGGTTTCCGAGGCAGTATCACTACGGAAGTAGGATTGCCCAGCCTTCCTTCTGAGGAGTGGCTGGTGGGTTTGAACAGCCAGCCTTCTGGTTAGCAGTCAAGTGCCTTAGGCACTATGCTACCAGAGCTCCCATCTCCCCAAGTAGTGGGCAAAATCAGAGGTTCTTTCTAATTATAATCATTATTATTTTTATTTGAGTCCACCCAGAGGTGCCTCAGAAGAAAGGCCTGGTGATCTACTTCAGAAAACCAGCCACTGAAAACCCTGGGGGGCACAGTTCCACTCTGACATATGGGGTTGCCAGGAGCCACAGTATACTCAATGGCAAGTTGTTTTTTAAATTGTGATTTGAAATAGACATTATATTTAAAGCCAATTGACATTGAGTGCTCTGTAGGGTTTTCAGTGGTGATTTTTTGGAATTAGATCACAAGGCCTTTCTTTCAAGGCACTTCTGGATGGACTCAAACCTCTGACCTTTTGTTTAGCAGTCCATTTGCACCATACAGGGACCCAGGTACTATACTTGTGTAGTTCAAATTCAGAAGATACCACAGGGTACAGAGTAACCCTGATGCATGACACACCACCCCATGCACCCAATTCTTTTTCCCAAAAGCAACCAGTTTCTTAGGTATCCTTCCCAAGTATTTTACACCTATAGAACCAAACCAAAGCATATATTCTTAATCCTCCCTTGAAAAAAATACACTGCTCTGCACCTTCCTTTTTTCCACTTGATGTAGATATCTTGAAGCTCATTCCATTATCATTTTATAGCATTTCCTCATGTTTTTTAACAGGTGCATGTTACTCTATTGTATGGTTGTGCTATATTTAACCAATCCCTGTTCCTGTATGTTAGCTTGCTTCCTTTCACCATAACAAAAGCTTCAGGGAATATCTTGTATATATATTATTTTGCACATGTGCATGTTCGCAAGCATCCCTGTGTCCCCATCGTCTCATTCATATTCTGTATTATCAAACTTTGGAATTTTTGCCCATGTGATGGGTATGAATGATATTACAGCATAATTATAATTGTGTTTCTCTCACTATGAGTGAGGCTGGTATTCTCTATGCTTAAGGGCAACACATTTCTTTCCTTTCCTGTTAATTAAGTGTTCCTATCCCTCTTCCACTATGCTATTGAGTTGTTTATTTTTATCTTGATTTGTAGAAACCCTTTTTAATATATTAATTCTTTATCTGTGGTATGAATTACAAATGTTTTATCCAATCTTATTATATTTTACCATTGCTAATTGTGGTTTTTGCCATGTAAAAATTTTTATTTTTATGTTGGTCAGATTTCTCAGGCTTCTATGTTTTGGGGTGTTGTTTTACACTTAAAAAGACCTGCCCTGTTTTGAGATGAAAAAATACCTGGAAAAAAAAACCCTCAAAAAATATTTGCTTCATGGTATATATGTACTGTTTTTGTTGTGTTTTTAGGGGCCATCAAGTCAGTTCTGACTCCTAGTGACTCACTGCCCAGTCCTGCGCCAGCCTCACAACCCTGGCTATACTTGAGCCCATCCTTACAGCCACTGTGTCAATCCATCTCATTGAGCGTCTTCCCCTTTTTCAACGACCCTTTACTTTACCAGGCATGATGTCCTTCTCCAGAGAATGTTCCCTTCTGACAACATGACTAACGTAAATGAGACAAAGTCTAGCCATCCTCGCTTCTAAGGAGCATCCTGGTTCTACTTCTTCCAAGACAGATTTGTGCCTTCTTCTGGCAGTCCATGGTATATTCAATATTCTTCGATAACACCACAATTCAAATGTAGCAATTCTTCTGCGATCTTTCTTATTCATTGTCCAGCTTTCATATGCATACAAGGCAATTGAAAATAATGGCTTGAGGCAGGCACATCTTAGTCTTCAAAGTGATATCTTTGCTCTTTAACACTTTAAAGAGTTTTAGGATTTCATTATTTTATATTTGAAATTCTGATTCTTGTGAATCATATCCTGGTGGTGTGAAATATGGATTCAGATTGTATTTTTTTTTCCAGGTGGTTAACCAGTTTCTACATATCACTTATTGAATAATCCACATTGCCACACTGATTTCAGAAAGACTGCTATTTCAAATAATGAATTCCTATGGATATTTGGTTCTAATTCCTGACTTACTATTCTATTCCGTTCCCCTGCTTTACCTATTATAGCTTTATAACAAGTACCTCCAACCCCATGAATCAAAGTTTATTAAAAAGACAGAGGAGATAGGAGGGACTTGTGAGGGAGAGACAGAGAGGGCCTTTAGTCTACACTAAAAAAAAAAAAAAAACCTCATTGCCATCGAGTCAGTTCCGACTCATAGCAACCCTTCCTTGGGTTTCCGAGGTGGTATCTCTACAGAAGTAGGTTGCCTGGTCTTCCTTCCAAGGAGTGACTGGTGGGTTTGAACCACCAGCCTTCTGGTTAGCAGTCAAATGCCTTAGGCACTATGCCACCAAAGCCTCCAGTATCTCTATAACAAGTTTTTAATATTTAATATGTAAGGGATGAACTATCTCAGTCAATTTTTAAATCTACTTCTATCTTTTTCCAAAGTAAAGTTGTTTGTTTCATTCATGCATTCATTCACTCATTTATTCATTCATTCAAACATGCATTAAACACCTTGAAAATACCAGCATTACCCTGGTGGTGCAAAGGATAAGTGCTATGCTGCTAACCAAAAGGTTGGCTGTTCAAACCTACCAGTCACTCTGTAGAAGAAAAGACCAGGTGATCTGCTCCTAGGCAACCCTATGGAGCAGTTGTACTCTGTCACATAGGATCTCTTTGAATTGAAAATCAACTCAACAGCACCTAACAACAATAACCCAGACACAGGAGAGAAAAGGATGAATGAATGGTGGTTCCTACTCTTAGGGAGGCCACAAAGAGATTGGTATATTGTTGGTAATCAATGTTTGAATGTCAAATATGAGTCCTGAGGCAGATTGTCTGTGTTCAAATCTGGGTTATACCACTTATTGGTTGGGCAAATTATTTAACTTCTCTGTGTTTCTTTTTCCATCTAGTGAGGATAATAGTAACTACCATATGGGATTGTAATGCAGATTAAAAGAATTAATGCAGGTGAAACACTTAGAGCCACTCCCTCAGACTCAACACACAGGGGCTTCACCACCAACTGCCTTGAGACCATTGGGACCAATCTCATTATGCCCTTTGTTCCTATTTCCATCACCTATGCTTTTGCCCACCCCTGGCCCACCAACACCAGACTTCTAGGTTATCTCTCTTCTCCCAGACTGAAATTCCCATACTGTACATTCCTTTCCTGGCCCCATCGCCCTTCCTTCCTCCTCTCACCAAACCCTTCCCCTGGGCCCTCGGAAACTCAAGGGTAGTCATGGACAACCCCTCCTGAGCACCACCTCCTTTATCTTCATTCTTTTTGTCCTCTCTACTATTGGCTGGTTTTCTACCACATCCCTCATACTCCCAGCCTAGAGGTAAGGTGAATGATGCCTGGCTTCTCCTTGAGGTCTACAGACTATTTTCCCTCCTTTCTCCCTAAAAGTCTCCAGGATCAAGTGTTCTATTGATAGATTACATCACCCACTACGTATCCCACTCCTCAGTCTTACTGTCGTCTGCACCACCAGATCACTCCCCCTCACTCCTTGATGATTATAGCTCTGGCCTCACTGTCACTCTCCCAGTATCACTTCTGCCATGGTTCTTGGCGGTTTCAGTATTCATGGAGATGATCTTCTCAGACCTTAATGTCTCAATTTGACTTCCTCTCCTCATTGAACTTGTCCTTCATCCTGCCTCATCTACCCACTCTCCTAGTCATATCCTGGTCCTCATCATTACCAGTAACCCAATTTTTCCACATACTCTATTTCAAGCATTCCACCCTCTGCTCACCACCTTTTTTTTTTTTAGCTCATATCTTCTGGCACTCCACCTTCAGCAATTCTTCTGTTGCATATGGGACCTACAACCCTCAATTCTATCACCATTTTCCCTGTCTCTTGGCTTTTACCCTGTTAAAATTCCACAGTCAAGTATAATAATCCTTCTCTTGCATATGTTCTCATCTCCCTTGTTCATCTTTGCCTTTTTCTAATTGTTTAGCTGATATATTCTTTTATTTTATAGATTCCCCCTCCATCAGTTTTCATTTTCTGCAAATTTTTGTTGATTTTTTTTTTTCTGTTTCTTTTTCTTTTTGAAGAAACAATTTCAAGTTGTCCTATAATTTCCAGTTGCATGTCTGCACACCTGGGTGTCCTTTGTCCCCTCTATTGCCTCTAAAGGCTTGGTCACATTTTGTTTGTTTCTTTCCCCCAAAGCCTGCTTTACAGGCTAACAGAAGAATATTTGGTTGTCTCTTTCTTTGGTAGGTGATGATCATTGCCCACTGTATTAGTTTCCTAGGGCTGCCATTAAAAAAAAAAAAAAAAAAAAACTACAAACAGGGTGGCTTATGGCTTAAACAAACAGAATTATTCATAGTCATAGTTGTAGTCAAAGTTTGAAATCAAGGTGTTGGTAGTGCCATGCTTCCTAGGAATCCACTAGGAGAGTTTCCTTCCTTGTCTCTTCCAACTTTTGGTGATTGCTGGAGTTCCTTCACTTGTTGCAGCATAACTCCTGTGGTAGTTAATGTTATATGTCAACTTCGCTGGGCCTGGTTTTGAGTGCCTGGGCAGGTGGATGTAGTATTCACCATGATGAGACTGATAATCAGCTCTGTGGGGAAAATCTATTGGAGTAGCTGAGTAGCTGCCTTAGGGATCTGGTCTGCTCCCAGTATATAAGGAGACGCTTTAGGAATGGTCTGTAGCTTTTGGCACACATGAATCCTGCATGTAGCCAAGTCTTGTTCAGCAGCCTGGCACATTCTCTGCTGATGAGACTCTTGTTCTTGTCCGGTGCCGTCGAGTCGTTTCTGACTCATAGTGAACCTATGCACAGCAGAACGAAACACGGCCCAGTCCTACGCCAGCTCCATGATCCTTGCTATACTTGAGCCCATCATCGCAACCATGTGTCAATCCATCTCATTGAAGGCCTTCCCCTCCTTCTTCAGGGAATGGTCCCTTCTGACAACATGACCAAAGTAGGTGAGATGAAGTCTGGCCATTCTGGCTTCCAAGGAGGATTCTGGCTGCACTTCCTCCGGGACAGATCTGTTAGTTCTTTTAGCAGTCCATGGTACTTACAGCATTCTTTGCCAGCACCACAACTCAAAAGCATCAACTCTTCTTCAGTCTTCCTTATTCATTGTCCAGCTCTCACATGCATTTGAGGCAATTGAAAATATCATGGCTTGTGTTAGGTACACCTTACTCCTCAAGGAGACATCCTTGCTCCTCAGCACTTGAAAGAGTTCCTTTGCAGCCGACTTTCCCAGTGCTATATGTCATCTAATGTCCTGACTGCTACTTCCATTGATGTGGATTGTAGAAACAAGCAACGTGAATTCTTTGACAACCTCAATCTTTTCTCCATTTATCGTGATGCTGCTTATTGGTCCAGTTGTGAGGATTTTGGTTTTCTTTATATTGAAATGTAATCCATACTGCAGACTGTATTCTTCATTCTTCATCAGTAAGTGCCTCAAGTCATCCTCATTTTCAGCAAGCAAAGTTGTGTCGTCAGCGTATCGCAGGTTGTTAATGATTCTTCCTCCAATCCCGATGCCACGTTCTTCTTCATATAGTCCAGCTTCTTGGATTATTTGCTCAGCTATAGATTGAATAAGTATGGGGAAAGGATGCAATGCTGACGCACTCCTTCTTGATTTTAAACCATGCAGCGTCCCCTTTGGGATTCTTAGTGGACTTGAATTAGTGCTCTGCCATGAGGTTTGGTAATATTAGGAGTGTGCCTTTTTACTTGTTGACCTTGGGTTTGTCAGCCTTAGCAGCCACCACTGCCTGAGTGAAGAAAGCCTCCAGCTTCAGTGGGCCGGGAGCAAGAGGCAGAGCTGAAGCCCAAGCTCGAGGGGCTTTCACCCAGCCCTTAGAGCCTGGCACTTTGAACTCGGACTTATAGCCTCCAAAACTGCAAGAGAATAAAGTCCTGTTTGTTAAAGTCATCCCATTTGTGGTTATCTTCTGTTATAACAGCTCTAGTCAACAAAAACAGCTCCCATTTCTGCCTCCGTCTTCACATGTCTGACTTCTCTCTGTATTTGTGTCTCTGTACCTTTTCTCTTCTATAAGGGCACCAATCATATGGGATTAGGACCCACTCTACTCCAATATGACCTCATGTTAACAAGTAATTACACCTGCAAAGATGTCATTTCCAAATAAAATCACATTTACAGATACCAAGGGTTAGGATTTGAATGTATCTTTATCTGAGGACACAAATCAACCCGTAACCCTAGATCCATTAGTTTGTTGTTGTTATGTGCCATCGAGTTGGACCCGACTCATAGTGACCCCTCCTTGGGTTTCTGAAGCAGTATCAGTACGGAAATAGATTGCCCCATTTTCCTTCCAAGGAGTGGTTGATGGGTTTGAACTGCCAACCTTCTGGTTAGTAGTCAAGTGCCTTAGGCACTATGCTACCAGAGCTCCCATCCATTAGTTTAGCAGTGTTAAAAAAATAGTGATATTCTATCATTCCTTTTTTTTTCTTTTTTTAATCAAGAATACTTCCTACAAAGAGACCCTTCTCCTGCTCACTTCACCTTCGACTATATTGTTGCCCTGATCATTTAGGAAAGCTCAAAAAACAAACCCACTGCCATTGAGTCAATTCTGACTCATAGCAACTCTCTAGGACAGAATACAGGTCAGCAAAAGAGAGGGAAGCCCTCAACGAGATGGATTGACACAGTGGCTGCAACAGTGGGCTCAGGTATAGGATGGATTGTGAGACTGGCACAGGACCGGCAGTGTTTTGTTCTGTTTGTACATAGGGTCGCTATGAGTTGGAGCCAACTCAACACCTAACAACAATGATTTCCTTACTCTTTGTTATGATTGTATGGTCTAGGTTCATCTTGAATATTTCACAATTAATATTTATTGAGCACACATTTTGTCTAAGCCCTGTTGTAGGCACTGGGGATACAACAATGAACTTATTCCCCTACACAAGTTGCTAATGGTGGACATTATTCTCCTGATTCAAGCTGAGAGATCATTCCTGAAAGAATAAACTCTTTTTTAGTATGATTATCCCACATTTCTACATAAGAGAGCCATAAGTTGGGTATAAAACTTACTAGTGGGTCAAAAGCAATGATAAAAATCTTGGTCTCTGCCATAAAGATGATTCTGAGTGCTGGATGCAGACTCCAGACTTCATCTTGTCTCATTCTCATCTTTTACTGATGGTGAAAAGTATCCAGAGGTCATCACTGCTCAGAGTCACACAACTAGTTAGTGGCATAGCCTGATGCTCAGGTCTTTCCGGTTTATTTTCATAGTTTCAAATTTGTAGAGAAGTTAAAGGAGCAATAGTAAGACAAATGCAACTGTGCCCTTTGGTCCTTTCTGGTCTAGAGAACAACCCTTCTTAATGGGGCCTTAAGCACTGTTTGATAGTGGCATTGTTTCTGCCTGACTGTCCCCTGGACCATAGAATGGGTTCAAAGGGACTGCAGGATGTTTTTAATATAACAAGGGAGGCAATGAAAGCCAGTTACAGAAAAATGGGAGCAGGAAGATAAAAGCACATGCCGGTAGAGGAGAAAGGCTGCTCTGAGCTGATAAACCATATAGATTTTTCCTGAAGGGAAGGGCCAAACCTCATGCTATGAAGAATTGTATGGAAGCTACTTTATGATACTTACTTAGGGGTCCGTGTTTCCCTCTGAATATTTATATAATAAGGCATAGAGCTTAAGCAGACATAGCTTTCGATCCCAGGTCCATCACTGACCAGCTGTATGATCTTTGAAAAATCTCTTCAATATTCTCAGCCTCGATTTCTTCATCTATAAATTGAGACTAATAATGCCTGGCTGAGAGTGTGGCTCCAAGGATTAAAATGGGTCAAATCTGTGGCTATGTGCTTTATAAAGTTCAATAGTTATTTCACTTCCTGAGCTGGCTATTCATAAACCTCTGGTAAATTGTTCTAACTCCTAACAACCTCAATCATGTGAATACCCACAATATATTCAGATCGAAAGACTGGTTGTGATTCACTGAGGCCAACTTTTCGAGCAAGTGACTCAGTTAGTGTGTAGGCAGTCTTAGAAAGGCCCTTCCTGGATGCCAAGGCGAGATTCGAGATTGAATCCACCTCACAAAGCTCCAGCTCCAAGACAGCTGCAGTCTGCGCTCTTTAAAAAGCTCTATGAAAGAACCGTCCATTGGCACAGCGAGCCTATCTCCTCTCAGGGCAGCACAAAAGAAAGCTCAAAAGCATCTCCACTTTTATTGCCAAGTGCGGGAGGGAGAGAAAGTAGTCTAAATAATGAGTCCAGGTGTCGCCTTGCACAGAAATCCACTTCCGCCTTTCTACTGCTCCCCAGCCAAGGCGTCACTTTCTGCTGCACGTGCAATTCGGAAGCTTAGGGAGGCGGGAGATGCCTCCAGTGTCTGCCTGCTGCTTAGGGTACTGCAGCTGCCGCTGGGAAAGCCGGGGGAACGTGCCTGGAGCCTTTGCTTAGGCGTGCCGCTCGGCCTGGAAAGACCTGGAGAAGCGGTGCATAGTCAACTCAGCCAAGCTTGTTAGTTCAGGGCATGCTTCTTGTTGGGTGCTGTGGAGTTTATTCAAATTCATAGTGATCACTATGACAGAGATTGATGTGACAGTGTAGAACTGCCTCATAGGATTTCCTAGACTGTGTCCTGCAGGAACAGATTGCCATTCACCTACTGAGCTGCTGGTGGTTCCAACTGCCTACCTTTTGATTAGCAGTCCAACCACTGGGCCACTTAGGGCTCCCCCAGGGCATACTATAATACTGAAAATATTGAAAGGCTCATTAAACCTGGCCACAGACCAGACAGACAGGTGTTTTTCAAGGCTGCTAGGAACTTGGGGAGTAAACTTTAGGAGTAAACTTTAGGTGGAAATAGAAAGGATCTCTGAGTGGTCTTTTGATTCAGGAAAAAAAAAAATTGGAAGATTGTCAGACTGAAAAAGCTATTAAGATTTTCTACTGGAATTCCTCTTGTTTGTTTTATGAGGAAACGGATGGAACAGAAACATAATGGGTTAATTTAAAATACTTTAAAAGGGATAGGAGATCTGGTAGTGTAGTGCCTAAAGCATTTGACTGCTAACCAGAAGGCTGGAGGTTCAAACCCACCGGCCACTCCTCGGAAGGAAGGTTGGGCAATCTACCATCTGTAGTGATACAGCCTTGGAAACCCAAGGAGGGATTGCTATGAGTTGGATACGACTCTATGGCAGTGGGTCTGTTTTTTCTGGTTTTATCCATATTGACATTTTGTATACTTCACCTCTGAAAGGAGGTACAAGAACATAAGAATGGTAGTTACCTTGGGAAGGGGTTCAGTAAGTGGGAATTAGGTACCTGGGGACAAGGATGGAAAAGAGATTTTCCCTGTGTAAGTTTTTAGGTGGTTTGTTGTCAAAACCTGTAATTGTATCACCTACTCAAACAGGTACATAAAAATAAAAATAAAGAAATAAATTAAAAAAAACTTTCATATGTCTGTGTTTCCTAACAATATTGGCCAATATTTTTTTTTTTCCTATGGATGCTGCTCACTTGCTGCTTCGGGTTATGCAGGGAGGCAGGGAAGTGCTTTGCAGACCAGTCCCACTCCAACCTTGCTGCAGACCTTTCACTCGATCTCCTTTGCAGAGTTCTCTTCCTCCCTGAGATTAAAGATATCCCCAGGTCTCCATCCTTACCGCCTTTCTCACACACACCCTTACGTAGGGCATCTCCTCCACATCCATAACTTCATCTCCTTCATGCCCATTATTTCTCTGGCCTCCTGGATGACTCCCCAAGTGCTGAATCAGCCAAAACTCTCTCCAAAGCCCCAAGCACTTAGACCGTATACCCGACAGCTGCTTAAAATCATCCTTACTTATTGCTGATAAATTCAATCTTGTTTGCAAAAGGACTTAAGGTAGATTCCAAAAATACATAAAAGATGATGAAGGCTAAATAAAGGCAAAATCAAGGTGAAAATGAAAATGAGGGCAGGAAAAAAAAATAAAAAAGACAAATTTAGTTTACCAAATCCATTTAGAAAAGTCCTGGAAAGTTCCTAGACAAGCATCATAAGTTTGATTTTGAGCTTCCTAGCTGCCATTGCAAAGCAGGCCACATGTTGTTGTTGTTGTTAAGTGCCGTCGAGTCGTTTCCGACTCATAGCGACCCCATGCACAGCAGAACAAAACACTGCCCGATCCCGCGCC
>NW_006921631.1:7315414-7316422 GCF_000298275.1 Orycteropus afer afer | reverse complement strand
AAAACCACCACTGCCATTGAGTTGATTTCAACTCATAGCAACCACCATTGGGTTTCCAAGGCTGTAAAATCTTTATGGAAGTAGATTGCCTCATCTTCCTCCCATGGAGCAGCTGCTGGATTTGAACTGCTGATGTCCTCATTGCAGCCTAATACCTTACCCACTATTCCACCAGAGCTTCCAGCCAAACAATAGGCAGAAGGGGGGGGGGGGAAGTAGCAATATTTCATTAAGTTGAAATGCCTAACAAAGTCACTTGCATGAGCAGAGGCCACTCCACTTATTTCTGTATAGAGACAGTCTGAGGAGCTATGAAACCCAAACCAAATGCACTGCTTTCAAGTTGATTCTGACTCATAGAGACTCTATAGGGAAGAGTAGAACTGCCTTATAGGGTTTCCAAGGCTTTAAATCTTTAGAGAAGAGAAGCAGACTGCTTCATTTTCCTCCTATGGAGCAGCTGTTGGGTTTGAACCTCTGGCCTTTTAGTTAGCAGCCAAACACTTTAACTACCACAGTACTAGAGGTCCTTGAAGAGCTACTAATGGGCAGAAAATAACCTAAGGTTCACTCCAACCAGGGATGCATCAGAAGATGAAGTTTCAGGTCTCTATGCCAAGGAGCCACACCACAATAGCAGGTAGAATGGAGAAGAGGAAGACTCATCAGAGATATGCTAATCAAGGGAGAGAATATGCAGAATTGGCCACTAATTGTCTTGAGGAGAAAGAGTGGAGTCTAGGAGGACTCTCAAATTGGGGAAAGATTTATAGTTTGTGCTTTTTTCTCTTTTCTCTGGTAAAATTAACCTCTGCCCAGTCACTACTGTTGTTGTTGTTGTTAGGTGCCATTGAGTCATTTCCAACTTATAGCGACCCCATGCACAGCAGAACAGAACTTTGCCCAGTACTGCACCAGCTCCATGATCCCTGCTATACTTGAGCCCATCATCGCAGCCACCATGTCAATGCTCGTTGAAGGCCTCCCCCTCTTTCGTCGACCCTCCAC
>NW_006921631.1:7314778-7315286 GCF_000298275.1 Orycteropus afer afer | reverse complement strand
AACTGACTCAAGTCTGGGAATTGATTGAGAGGTCATGACTTTGTATTCTGGCGATTCAATCTAGGTTGCTGTTCACGTGACCTAGAGTTCTTCTGTCTATATAGATCAAGTAAATCTTAGTAGGCTTGCCATGTATTTCACTATGAGGAACACCATGAGCAAGTAGCCAATGCCGTAATCCCACACAAGTCAGACTATTCTGATTAGTGTTCCGACTCTGCTGTCCATTATGGTAACCATGTCCACCTTGCCTTTGTCTATTAACTGCTGCCATTTGGCCCCTACTACCACGGGGTCCAGTCAGCCCCATCGTATGTAAGTTTCTTAGTTCAATTAGGGCAGTTCCCACTGTCAAATCAGGTTTACATAAAATAGCAATCACAGCAGTCTTCAAGGATGGAGGAGCTCCCTTCACAAATTTATTCCTCATGGTACTGCTGAAAGGCATGTCTTCTGGACTCTCCATTTCTGGCTCTCGGGGTCTAAACTGATAAATCCATTCTAACAG
>NW_006921631.1:7310369-7313429 GCF_000298275.1 Orycteropus afer afer | reverse complement strand
GGAAAACGTGGAACAAAATCCAAAAACTCAATAATGACCAGAATTACTGGTCAGATGAAATCTGGCGAGACCCTCAATACTATGGCCCTGGAATACATTCTGTGCCTGGAATAAAACTCCCAGGGGCTGGCTCTCAACCCAATAGTTAACAAGATGAACACACAGACCACTCAACACAGGGTGATGCACCCATGTACTCTGTGGTAATACATCCCTCGGAGCAATAGACCATGGGGCTCCAGAGGACCAACATTCAAACTGAGGAAATGCAGGACAAACACGAGTGCATAAATATGAGGGGCACAGGGGGAGGGTAACAGGGTAGGGAGGGGAGGAGACTGGGTTAGGGTTGGACATGGTAAATGGGGACATGTAAAGTTGAATATAAAACTAGCTCTTAAAATAAAATAAATGAGTTAAAAAGAAAAAAAAAAAAAAAGAAGAAGAAGTAGAACTGGCTGCATGAAACAAGGTACTGCCAAGTCAGAGGAAATGAAAAGAGAGAGACCCTGATTGGGCCCTCCAGCCTTCTTCACCCTTGGGCCAGTGATTGTAATGAGCAAAATAGGGTTCCCAGAGAGGGACAATACCTGAAGCCAAGGTGTAAAGGGATTCCCTGGTGTTGGGATCCTAGAAGGTGGAGCAACCTTGTAGGCTCCCAGACTTGAGAACTAGGGCCTGGGCAGATGTTGTGGTCCTTACACATCATCCCGCTTTCAGTGCAGGTATGATGGACAAGATCATGAAGATGGCACAGGTCCTAGAAATGTTTTGTTCTATTATAGGCAAGGTTGCTTTGAGACGTAGCCTACTCAATGCAGTGAACTAGTCTGTGGTGAAGCTCATGTGAAATTGTTCACTACAGATTACTAAATAAGCACAAGTATGCTCTTGCTTACCTTTCTTATTGGATAACCCACCCCTCAGAACTGCATGGAATGGAGCCTGATGGGAAAATGCCTCAGCCTCCCATCCTTTCATCCTATGAGACACATGCCACACAGTTTCTTAGATAGTCCCAGTGAAATTGAGCCCTTGTTGCCCACAGTAGTAACTAGTTTAATTGTTTTCTCTCCCTTCCCCATCCCACTCTCTTCACTCTGTCACTTCCTTTTCCTGATATATTGCCTTTTGTATTCATCTCTGGGGTTGCTGTAAGAAATTACCACAAACTTGGTGACTTAAAGCAACAGAAATTACTCTCTCATAGTTCTGGAGGTTGGAAACTCAAAATCAAAGTGTGGGCAGGGCCATGTTCCTCTAAATGCTATAGGGTTTTGAAGCAATAAGGAACACATTTCTCCACAATGAAAGATAAAGCCTGAGCGATACATGATGGTCTTAAGAAAAATGCTGAATATTCTGCACAAGGCCTTCCTTTCATCTAAGAATAGTAATTTCAAAAATCAGTTCACCTTCCAAGATGTTAAGCTATTTAGGAAAACTCTGAGTTCAAATGAAGAAACTATGAAGAGGTAGTAGATTGTGTTAATATATCCACTGATGAATATATTCACTGCCTCTTCCTGAGAGAGGGTTATATACCCCTGTGCTGATGACATGTGACTTGCTCTGGGAAATGAAATAGGAGCAGAAGCAATGTGAGCCCCTGCTCAGCAGAAGCTTTAAGAGTCATCTTATGACTTGGTCATTTTTTGTTTCTTTCTGCTGTAAGATCAGCAATGTTCCAAGAGTGGGGGTTATTTTCTGCCTGGGTCCTGGAATGAGGAGTGCGTTAATCAGGGTTATCAAGAGAAGCAGAACAAGTGAGAAAGAGGGATTTATTTATTTCAAGGAATTGGCTTACATGAATTTGAGGAGCAGGCAAGTCCAAAATCAGGCTAGAGACTATCGCAGGCTTTCATCAAATAACCATAAGTAAGGTGAGGGGAAGAGTAAAGTAAGAGTTCTGCCAAAATGCCTATTTATAGTCTGGAGAGAGACCACACCCTAGGTCTGTCCATTTTTGCCCTTAAGGTTTTCAACTGATTGAGGCTTACCCACATTGTGGAAGGTAATCTGTTCTACTCAGGGTCAACTGATTTAATCACATGTAACTCCTCCATGACAGCAACTAAACTAGTGTTTGGCCAGACAACTGGGCAAAATTGCTTAGCCAAGTTAACACATAAAATGAACCATCACAAGGAAAATGTGGAGGAGGGCTGAATCAACATGTTCAGTGAGCAAGACATAACTTTTTGTGGTTGCAACCCATGGAGATTTTGAAGTTGTTTGTTACCTAATCACAACTTGCCTTAAGCTGACTGACTCAAGAGATATTTCCCTTATGTTATTTTAAAAATGGTTGAGAAAGAAGGGCACCCCCTAGATCATTTTTAAAAAAGATGACCTAGTATGGGACCATGGTCACAGGGGACATCAAGCTCAATTGGCATAACATACTACACAAAAATATTGTTCTACATCCTACTTTGGTGAGTAGTGACTGGGGTCTTAAAAGCTTACAAGTGACCATCTAGATGTAATGATGGGTCTCTCCTCATCCAGAGCAAAGAAGAATGAAGAAAACCAAAGAATAATGGTGTGTTAGATTGGGTTCTCTAGAGAAACACTAACACCAGCAAAGCGTATATATATATATAGAGAGAGAGAGAGAGAAATTTATTTTAGGAAAATGGCTCACAAACGTATAGAAGCTGACAAGTCCAAAATCTCTGGAAGAAATGGGCTGGTGGCAGCCTTAGCTTCCGCAAACACAGGGGGCCGAGAAATTCAAGGCTGGCAGACAGTACACTGGTTGTTGACTCCAACAAAAGACGAATCCAAGAACTCCAGGCCAAGTGGTGGGCTGCTCACTCACGGAAGTTTGTGGTCAGCACATCAGGGTTTCAATCCCTCCAAGAATGTATCTCTTCCCAGTATGTCCCTGGATATCCTGGAAGCAGGCCACACCCCTAGGGAAACTCTCCTTGGGCAGATTGGCTGCTCAGAACACAGTCATCTGATCCCATCATGGGAACAACCACACAGAACTGGGGTCCAGCCAAGTTGACACACAGCTCCAACTATCACAGTCCACCCCTTGTCAACTTGGCA
>NW_006921631.1:7297537-7305434 GCF_000298275.1 Orycteropus afer afer | reverse complement strand
TTTCACCGATTTATCCAGTGTAAGTAGGACCAACCAACCAGCTTCCCTATACTCCTCATTCTGACAAAATTGCAGAAAAGTATCAAATATCCGATCACCCAGAGCGTCACTTCTCACAAGTACGTGATCTATTGGTGGTGCTATTTCACGTATTAATTTTGCCACCTCACACCATGGATTAGTTGTTGTTGTTGTTGTTATGTGCCATCGAGTCAAACCTGACTCATAGCGACCCCTCCTTGGGTTCCCGAGGCAGTATCACTACGGAAGTAGGATTGCCCAACCTTCCTTCTCTTTACTAGCAGACACAGTGTCGCTAGTGTCATCAAAATTAATCAAACTGGAGAACCAATCTAGGAAGCCCATCCTTATGATTTTATCTCTCTAGAACCACTCTCAGTAACAAATGTGTTAGATTGGGTTCTCTAGAGAAACACTAAAAACAGCAAAGCGTATGGAGGAAATGGGCTGGTGGCAGCCTTAACTTCTGCAAGCGCAGGGGGCCGAGAAATTCAAGGCTGGCAGACAGTACACTGGTTGTTGACTCCAATGAAAGACAAATCCAAGATCTCCAGGCTGAGCGGTGGGCTGCTCACTCACAGAAGTTTGTAGTCAGCACACCAGGGTTCCAATCCCTACAAGAATGTCTCTCTTCCCAGGATGTCCCTGGATATCCTGGAAGCAGACCACACCCCTAGGGAAACTCTACTTGGGCAGATTGGCCACTCAGAACACAGTCATCTGATCCCATCATGGGAACAACCACACAGAACTGGGGTCCAGCCAAGTTGACACACAGCTCCAACTATCACACATGGAAACAATTAGTCCAAGTGACTGCTACACCATGTGATCCTCAGTCCATATACCCATGAGACCAGAAGAACTAGATGGTGCCCAGGTACCACTGTCAACCACTTGGAGAGGGATTGGTACAGGAGATCCTGGGTAGAGTGGGAGAACAGCTTGGAACAAAAGTCAAAATCATAAAAAAAGACCAGGTTAGCTGGTCTGATAGAGCCTGGTGAGACCCCTGAGACTATGGCCCCTAGCTACCCTTCAGGTCTGGAACTGAACTCACTCCTGTGGCTTTCAGCCAAACAATAGACAGGCATATAGGCTGAACATTTACATCAGGTAGATACACTCCGTGGAACAATGAATCATGGGAGAACAGAAGGGCAGTGTTTGCATAGGGAGACAACTTGGGGGGCAGGAGTGCATGGATGAGAAGGACATGGGGAAGAGGTGACTATGGGGAGGAAGTGGGAAGAGAGCTATTACGTTGTGGGGAATTGCAGTCAATGTCATGAGACAAAATGTGTATGAACTGCTGTGCAGAAAATGAAATTGCTCTGTAAACTTTCACCCAAATCACAATTTAATAAAAAAGAAAGAAAGAAAAAGATGACCCAATGGTATACCCATCCTGCAGTGGATCCTGCCCCATCCTCACAGCCAATGAAGGCAGGATATGTCTGTTTATAAACCAGAAAACTTAAGTACAAAGAGAAGCACATAGCAAAAAATCAACTAACATGAGAAGAAAGCCAAATTCTTAAAGGAGAGATTCTCAACTCCATAGTCAGAAAAATTGCCTGGATCATTTTTTAAATTTTGATAAACTAGTCTCTATTAGAAATGATTAAAACAAAACAAAAACAAAACCCACCAAACTCACTGCTGTGGAGTTGGATCTGACTCATAGCAACCCCTCCTTGGGTTTCCAGGTGGTATCACTATAGAAGTAGATTGCCCAACATTTCTTCCAAGGAGTGGCTGGTGGGTTTGAAACTCCAGCCTCCTGGTTAGCAGTCAAATGCCTTAGGCACTATGCTACCAGAGCTCCTATTAGAAATGATACAGCTTCGGAAACCCAAGGAGGGGTCGCTATGAGTCGGATCCAACTGGACCACAATGAGTATTTTTGTTATTAGAAATGAATGCGCACAGGGTTGAATGGTTTAAGGTTGACTGATTGTAATGCTTGATGCTAACCAATGACGATTTAATGATGCTTCTATTTTCACTGGTATTGTTATTGCTTTTGAAAGTGATTTGGTTATCAAGTTTCATTGCCTTTATATGGTCTGCCTCTAATCCTAATTTTTCCATAAACCCTAATATATTTCATTTGTGATTTTGCAGAATGCAAAGTTTTTCAAAAATTCATGTAGTTAGCAAGCCTAATCTACTTGATAACTGTATATTAGCAGATGGGCATTCTATGTTTATTCAAATTATTTGAACTCTGTGCCTCAGCATCCTCATCTAAACATAGGAATAATAATAGCACATATCTGATAAATTTGCTGTGAGGATTAGGAGTTAAGAAATGAAAATTGCTTAGAACAGTGGCTGGGTCAGAGTAATTGCTGCCTAAGTGTTTGCTAAGTGTAAGCTTAGTAAATGTGACTCTGCCTGTGAGAATGAATGCTGTTTCATTGTGCCAACAAAAGCAACTTAAAAACAAGACCCAGAAGAGTGGTTAATTTATCAAGGTACATAATACTATGTGGGGACCTCTCTGAGTAACCAGAATCCTTCCTTAAGTAACAACATGCACACCTAACTTTGTCATATGCCTTATCCTTTGAAACTACAAGTGAAAATTATTGAAAAACTATCTCAAGTGACCAATAAGTGTCTAGTACATAATTCTCCCTCAAAGTAGCCTGTGTCTCTCTTCTAAAACAATATACATCTTTGAACTGGCAGCTCTAAAGCACAAATTGGGAAGTAAATGCCTATCAGCCTAAGAAAACTGTGTTGCTGGGTTAATTTTGATTGTAAGAAAACTTGCAACCATCTAATTCCCATTGAGTTTCTGGATGGAAATAAGTTAGACAGGAAACTAGTTTTACTGACTGATAATGTGATTTGAGACCAAGTAACGGGGACTCATACTGGAAGAGAAAGGAGGTGACAGCATGATTTCCTTTTCATGTGTCAAACTCTTCACTTCTCTTCCAGATGCAGCTCCTCTTTGAAGCTTTCCCAAATGCCCCTCAGGCTGAGCTAGTCAGAACTTCAGCTGTTTTCACCTAGCACCTTCTCCATCTCCTAACTTTCCACATCTCAGATTTCAGCTCCTCCTGAGCTATAGCATCTAGTTGTCATTGGATGCTGTGAAATTGATTTTTTACTCAAAGTGGCCCCATGTGACAGAGTACGACTACCCCATGGGGTTTCTTAGGCTGTAATCTTTTTCTTTTCTTTCTTTCTTTCTTTTTTTTTTTTTTAATTTTTAACAAACAGAAATGTATTTTCTCACAGTTGAGGAGACTAAAGTTCTGAATTCAGGGCATCTGCTCTAGGGAAAGGCTTTCTCTCTCTTTCGGCTGCTGGCGTTCTTGGAGATCGCCATATGTCTCAGCATTAATCTTACCCTGGGTTCAGGAGGCTCTCAGTGTACTCCTCTCCCAGCTCTTCTTTCTTAGTAGTAGTAAGGTCCCACTTACCAGCTTTCTTCTGCTTCTCTTTCCTTTTGTCTCTTGCAAGATAACAGACATGTCTCAAGCAGGGGTGTGACTTCTGTAAAGGTATGACTTGAGTCACACTCTCTTTCAAAGCTGTGACTCAGAACACACCCCACACTGATTCTACTTCATTAGCATATAGAGATTAGGATTTACAACACATCACAAAACAGAGGCAGATCACAAAATGGAGAAAAGCACATAACACTGGAAATCATGGTTTAGCCAAATTAACACATATTTTGGGGGGACACAATTCAATCTATGACAGAGCTTATTTGTAAACACCACAGATGAAAGGTGAAATGATGTGCTTCAGAAAATGATGTTGGTGATTCCAAAGGTGACCCCAGTGCTGAGGATGACACAGATGCCAAGGATGCACATGAAGGGTCTGGATTAAATCATCTCCTCAAAAGTTAGACGCTGCAGCCATGATTCCAACTTGTTTTCTATAATATGTGAATCAAATATGCGTATGTGCCCAAATCAATTAACTTTTTTAAAAAAACTTTTTATTGTGATTTGGGTGAATGTTTATAGATGAAATTGGTTTTCCATTCACAATTCATACACATTTTGTTTTGTGACATTGATTACACAACATAACAGCACTCTTTCCACTTCCTCCCTGTGTTTACTATTTCCATTTGTCCTTCTTTCCTATCCCTACATGACTTCTGATCTTTATCCCTTAGTTAATGTTGCCTTTTGACCTTGTATGGTTGGCTGTTCTAAGGAGCATGTACCTCCTTGGTGTTGTTCTTACCTTATAGGTGTGTCCATTATTTACCTGAAAGTTCACCCATGGGAGTGAGCTCAGTTCCCAGCTTGAAGGGTATCTAAGGACCATAGTCATAGGGGTTGCATCAGTCTCTATCATACTAGTAAGCCTGATCTTTTTTTATGATTTTTTGTCCCAAATTTTTCTCCCATTCTATCCAGGACCTCCTATTGTGATCCTTTTCAGAGCAGTCAGCAGTGGTAACCAGGCAACATGTAGTTCTTCTGGTCTTAGGGTCATGGAAGCTGGGGTTTGCATGGTCCCTTAGTTCTTTGGATTGTTTCCTTGCATCTATGATTTTCTTTACTCTTCTTTGCTCCAGCTGGGGAGACACCAACAGTTGTACCTTAGACGGTCACTCACAAACTTTTAAGACCCCAGTGACTACTTACCAAAGTAGAATGCAGAACATGTCCTTGTGGACTATATTATGCCAGTTGACCTTGCTGTCCCCTGGGATTATGGTCCTGAGCTAGGACTGTAATCTTTATGAAAGAAGATCACCAAATCTTTTCTCCTATGGAGCCACTGGATGGGTTTGAACTGCCAACCTTTTGGTTAAAAGCCAAGTGCTTAACCATTGTTCTTCCAGGAATCCTAATAGCATCTTAGTGATCTTTATATACCCTAAAACCACCACAGTGCCTGGCACATAGCAGATACTCACAAAGTATCTATTGTAGAATTAATACAATAGGTACTCATTTCATTCTTCTTCTTCTTTTTTTTTTTTTTTTTTTTTACCAAGGCAGATAAGCTTTCAGAGCCTTTCAAAGGGGCAGAGAGACAAGCTAGGCCAAGACTGGTAGAGGACCACCTAACTTTTGCACAGATAGCTTAAAAACATGCTTATAGGATATCGTACTGTGACAGCTGGAAGGCACCTCAAAGTATCTAGAGGATTAAGATATATCCTCATGCAAGATACTGCAACACCAAACATTATTCATTCAAGAAACATTTGTCAAGTGCCAATGAATGTCAGGCCATGAACAAGATTCATTTCCAATCCTTAAGAATTTTATAAAAGCAGGGATGGGGAGTTATTGCTTTAAAAAAAGAAAAAAGAAAAGTTCCATAAACCTCATCATCTACAATCAAATCTTTAAAAAAAAAAAAAAATCTTACAGGCCTAGGCAGAGACAGACCTGTACACAGGTAATGACAGACCATGTGACAAGTGCTGGGACAGGAGGGAACACAGGGCACCATGGGAAGGAGTGTGGTGGAGAGGATCTTGAATGCATTGTAGGAGAGGCGGTGTCAATGCTGAGACCTGACTGTGGCACAAGAGTCGTCAGTTCTCTCTGACAGAAAAAACAAGAGACCACTTCCTCCTTCTCTCAGCAAAAGCACCATTTTGGACATCACTGGATGATCTTTACCATCATCCTTGAGTCACGTGAGCTGAATCTGAGGTCCACCATGGTCTTCCTGACACTGGGTGCATCTGGAGGCACCAGGAATAGATTCCAGTACCAGGTAGAGCTCTGTCCTATCCCAGCAACCACTAGAGACACTTTCAGACCCTCTTGCATCCTCTAGCAATGACTAACAGAATTTGGACCCTCTACTCCCCTGAAAGCAGAGAATAACAGAAAGGTGTTTACCTGTATTTCATTGACTATGTAAAGGGATATTATTGTGTGGATCATAACAAATAATGGATAACATCAGGAAGAATGGGAATTCCAGAACACTTGATAGTGCTCATGAGGAACCTGTACATAAATCAGGAGGCCGTTGTTCAAACAGAACAAAGGAATACTTCATGGTTTAGAATCAGGAAATGTGTGTGTCAGGGTTGCATCCTTTTACCATATTATTCAATCTCTATGCTGAGCAAATAATCTGAGAAGCTAGACTGTATGAAGAAGAGTGTGACATCAGAATTGGGGGAAGACTCATTAACAACCTGTGATATGCAGATGACACAACCTTGCTTGCTGAAAGTGAAGAAGACATGAAACACTTACTGATGAAGATCAAAGACTCCAGTCTTCAGTATGGATTACACTTAAAAAAAAGTCCTCACAACAGGACCAATAAGCAACATCATAAATGGAGAAAAGACTGAAGTTGTTGAGAATTTCATTTTACTTTGGATCCAGTCAACAATCCACAGTCAACACCCATGGAAGCAGCAGTTAAGACATCAGATGACATATTGCACTGGGCAAGTCTCCTGCAAAATACTTCTTTGAAGTGTTTATTAGAGAGCAAATATCATTTTGAAGACTAAGGTATACTTCTCTCAAAGAGGTCATGGAGGTAGTATCTTCTGACCTCCTCTAACTTCACAAGCAGGAAACAAAGTCACCATCAACACCCCAAGGCTTATTCCTATGAGGCCAGACATGCTGCCACCCTCCAGCCTTTTTACCAATTCTGGCACCAACTGTCCCTTCCATGGTACTCACTACTTCTCTGCTGGGTTCGATAATTTGTTGCAATGGCCACACAGAACTCACAGGAAACATAACAATTATGGTAGTCATCAGTTGTAGTAACAGGCAACAACTCAGGTTCAGGAATGTTCTCAGGATACAATTCTTCAATCAGGACAGTCTCCCCTCTGCTATGTCTTCAGGCACAACTCTCTGGCCTTAGCTTTTGGCCTGGCCTCTGCTCTGCTTAGGCAAGTGTTACAAAGCTTTTTTTTTTTTTTTTTAGCTCTGCCAATACGTACACCTAGGTGCACCCTACTCCACCAGCAAGCCTCCTGCCCAAAGGCACTCAGCTTTCTTGCTCCATGGGCTGGCAAGCCCACTGCTCTGTCTCCTGCCTCTTGGTTCCACTGCTGCCATCTCTTTGCCTGGCGTCTCTGCCAAGGAGGTCCAGGGCAGGGATCTCAGGTCCAAGGATGTGCTCTGCTCCACTCTACCTCCAGCTATTCTCTCTTGATGGTAGTGAGATCCCTGTTTTTGCCTCAAGGAGGGCTCATTTTAAGCCCAGTAGCATAACAAAACTAATTAATCCTTACACTAGAGTTCCGTACACTTTATTTGCATGGTCCCACCCAGTAATCTCCACTTGTCTGTCAGTCTGTCATACTGTGGTGGCTTGCGTATTGCTATGAGGCTGGAAGCTATGCCACTGGTATTTCAAATACCAGCACAGTCACCCATGGTGGACCGGTTTCAGCAGAGCTTCCAGACTAAGACAGACTCAGAAGGAAGGGGCCATCCACTTCTCAAGTAATTGACCAGTGAAAACCTTATGAATAGCAGTGAAACATTGATGTATTTCTGGAAAACTTTATTAATAGTGCTGAAACATTGTGAACAATGGGCTCAGGTGTAACAAGGATTGTGGGCCTGGCACAGGACTGGGCAATGTTTTGTTCTGTTGTACATAGGGTTGCTATGAGTTGTAGCCAACTCGACGGCCCCTAACAACAAAACAACAACCACACAGTAATCTGGTGGGAGTTACAAAGACTATGGCTAGTGTGTTAGATTGGGTTCTCTAGAGAAACACAAAAAACCAGCAAGGTATATATATATATTTAGAGAGAGAGAGATTTATCTTAGGTAAATGGCTCACAAGCGTATAGAAGCTGACAAGTCCAAGCTGAAAAGTCCGTCTCTGGAGGAGATGGGGCTTGCAGCCACCTTGGCTTCCGCAAGCACAG
>NW_006921631.1:7286600-7291842 GCF_000298275.1 Orycteropus afer afer | reverse complement strand
AGATGGGGCTTGCGGCTGCCTTGGCTTCCGCAAGCACAGGGGAGCCAAGAGATTCAAGCTGGCATGCAGTATATTGGTTGTTGTTTCCAATAAAAGATGAATCCGAGATCTCCAGGCCGAGCGGTGAGCCGCTCACTCAAGGAAGTCTGTAGTTCGCACCACAGGGTTCCAATTCTTTAAGGAAGGGATGCCGATCTTCCAGATTGTCCTTGGATATCATTGCAAGCAGGCCACACCCCTAGGGAAACTCCCCTTGGGCAGACTGGCCACTCAGAACTCAGTCATCTGATCCCATCATGGGAACAACCACACAGAACTGGGGTCCAGCCAAGTTGACACACAGCTCCAACTATCACAGCTAGAAAAGCCATACAAGTAATTCACTGCACCACACTCTCCCAAGCCATGGTATTTTCAATTGACTCACATGCATGTGAAAGCTAGACAATGAATAAGGGAGACCAAAGAAAAATTGATGCATTTGAATTGTGGTGTTGCCAAAGAATACTGAATGTACCATGGACTGCTAGGAAAACAAACAAATCTGTCTTGGAAGAAGTACAGCTGGAATGGTCCTTAAAAGTGAGAATGGCCAGTCTTTGTCTCTCATATTTTGCTCATGTTGTCAGAAGGGACAAGTCCCTGGAGAAGGACATTATGCTTGGTATAATGGGTCAGTGAAAAAGGGGAAAATCTTCAGTGAAATGGAATGACACAGTGGCTGCAACGATGGGCTCAAGTATAGCAAATATTGTGAGAATGATGTAGGATGGGGCAGTGTTTCATTCCATTTATCTAGGGTTGCTATAAGTTGAAACTAACTCAACAGCACCCAACAACAACATTCCCCTTGCTCAACTCCAACAGAGAAGAAGAAGAGGCCTAAGATATGCAGACAAAAACATAATAGAGGTTCTACTTTGGAGTAAACAAAACCCATGTTAAAGAAGTAGTAAGAATTTCCATTGAAAGTTTTATTATTCCTGGAAGCATTTTGAATGAAGCAAAGAATTTTAAAAATGTATAAAAATATGTATTTTTTAAAAATCATAAGTGAACAACAGATTTACAGAACTGCTTTTCTGATCATCCAGAGAAGACAACATTGATTTAGTAGTAAACTGCATGTGGGCGAGACTAGCCTCTGGGCACGGAGACCTAAACAGCCCCACACTCACTGCCTGTGCTCTGAAAAGCAGAAGAAATGCTCAGCATGCAGGAGAAAGGCTGTAGGAGGGGTGGCAAGACAGCCTTGCCAGCAAGACAGGGCCAGCAGCAGAGCCAGAAGTGGGCCAGGCAGGGGCTAGGCATCAGGGAACAGGACCAACTAAGAACATAGCATGGACTGGGGAGGGGGTGGCATGTCAGCTATACTGGCCTTTGAAAAGAGCCACCATGGCATGAGTGTCCTGGCCCACCTGCAGTAAAGTGCCTGTGTGTGTGTACATGCATATATATGTAAATTTTAGTCAACTCATCTTTTACTCACTAAACTAAAAAATGGGTGGGAGTCCTCTGTGTGTCTACAATCATATCAGGGAGACCAAAGAGGAAAGTTGAGCCCATCAAAGCGTTTTCACAAATTGTGCTTGATTCAGCTCCCACTGGAGTCTCTGGGTGGTACAAAGTGGTGCTCAGTTGCTAACCAGAAGGTTGGAGGTTCGAGTTCACTCAGAGGCATCTCAGAAGAAAGACCTGGCAAACTACTTTTGAAAAATCAGCCACTGAAAACTCTATGGAGCACAGTTCTACTGAAACACATGAGCGTAACATGAGTGGGAGTCAACTGGATGGCAACTAGTGGTTATCTAAGCTCCCACTTGGACGGGAGGCTGGCTTCCAGAGCTCCTAGAAGAATAAGAGGGGGTGGGCCAGGCCCTACCCCAAGGAGCTTATACTCTAACACAGGGGAGAGAGAGCACTCTGGTAGCTGTACCACATGGCCCATGACTGGCTGTGGGACAGAGATAAGCTTGTTCTCTTGTATGTAGGAGATCAGGAAAGGGTTATTGAAATAACTGTAATGTAAGCTGGGCCTTGAGCAACAGGCAGGATTATGATAGGCAGAGACGGAAAGTGTGCAGGCATTCCAAGCAGAATGTAGAACGTGAAAACCCTACGAGGAAGTGTACAGTGGGAGCTGGAGTGGCCTTGCTGGAAGTGTCTGGAACGTACAGGAAGTTGTGGAGATGAGTCTAGAAAGGGAGCTTGAGGCCAGGCCAGGGTGGGTCCTGAAGCAAGAAGTTTGCACTTAACTTGGTTAGATAATAGGGAGTCCTTCACTTACTCATTCATTCTTTTATTCATTCACCAAAAATACGTTGAGTACAAACCATCTGCCAGATGCTGTCTAGGTGAGCCACAGGTGATCAGGGCAGGGTTCCGCCCTCCTGAACCTTCTGTGGAGGGTTCTGGGGTAGAGGTGCCCAGTGCTGTACTTCAGGGAGCTCCTGTAGGCTACAGGGGAAGGTGGCGGCTGCTACTTGGTCCAGGGGGCAGGTCAGGTCCTGAACTAGGGCATGCTAGTAGGAGGGGTCATTTCACAGGAGAGGGCAATTGACAGGGTCAGTCATGAATGAGAACCCCACTAGTCAGGCCAAACCCTCCAGCAGTGGACATGGGAAGAAACATTCCCATTAATGTCTGCAATGAAGGAACAGGAAAATTGGGCTTGGAGAGGAAAGAGGAAGCAGGGAGGCAGGGGAGGAGTCCCCTTAGCCTTCCTGACCCCAGCTTGCAGCAGTCTCCAGTCACTGGCCATCGTGGTCAGGGGATTCACGCCCTGTGCTCCTCTGGTCTTCAAGCCTGTAGCTGTCCTCCTCGTCCTGCACTCTAGACAGCTCCGTTACCTGCTCTGATGGCTCCCGGTAGATCTTGGGATTCCTGTGGGGGCAGAGAGGGCAGAGAAGAAGGGTTTGCCACCCTTGGGCCTCTCCCCACCTTGTGCTAGCTGGGCCTAGTTGGGTAAAACAGCCATCAGACTGCCCCCACCTGCCTCATTAGCTGCAAAGAGACAAGGGTGCTGAGAGCTGTGTTCAGATGGGCAGAAATCTCCACCCTGAGACACAAAAAACATGAGCCTTAGAGTCAAGTCCCAGGATTGCAGTGCAAGCTTCATACTCCAGAAGTCACTGTTCTTTTCTTTATAAAATGAGGGTGATAAAAATCATGCCTACCCCCAGGGTGCTGTGAGTGGAAGAGGCTATGAAGACAAACTACCTGCCCAGACACTTACGGCCTTGTGCCCTCCTTGTCCTCGGCTTGGCCTTTGCTCCGGCAGCAGCAGCAGTAGATGATGATACCAATGATGATGAGGGCGGCAGTAATGCCTGCCCCAATGCCCGCGTACAGGGCGATGTTCATGGAGGCTGCAAGGGGACAGAGAAGCTACACCACCCGAGCCCCCAACCCTCATCCCCTGATCCCATCCCAGAGCCAGATGAGATCAATACTGGGATGAGAAACCACAGCAGCTGATGTGTGTCCCTGGGAGGCCCTTCCCTCCCAGCTCTGGACCAGCCTCAAGCCTCCTCCCAGCCCATGGAGCAGCAGCTGTGGGCTCCTGGCAGCACTCAGTAAGAGACATGTTCTTATGGGCTGTGAGCTGCTCTTCAGGATGGAGGTGCAGACAAGGACTCCTGCTTTAGCTTCTACCTGAGCTAGCCATGGTTTCCCATCCCCTCAAGGATGGGTTCCAGACTCCACAGCAGCTGGCTCTGGACTCTTCCCCAAGGCTCACTGAGTGGTCATAAAAGTAGGCAGGACTGAAGCAGATTGCAGCAGTCAGTCCTAGGCTCTAATTTCAAAGAACAAATGGAACTGGGCTGGCTTCAAGGTGCAGGGAGGCTGGGGCAGGAAGCATCTTGCCTAGATCACTGCAGCTACCCTACAAATAGGTAGCCTTAAAGAGGCTTCCCAATTCATCTCCATGGGGGTTGCAGCTGACTTTTCTGGTCTTTGATACTTCTCCTCTCCCCTTTACTCACTCCTCCCTTCCTCCCTCCTTCATCAAGCCGCTCTTACGAGGTCGGACAGCCACAGTGATGTTGCAGGACTTTGTCCCCACTTCATTATTAGAGGTGCAGATGTAGTAACCCGACATGTCTGTGGAGATGTTCTTCAGAAGGAAGGTCTGTCCCGTGACTGGGAAAGAAGAACAGACAGGAGATGGGGACTGCGGACGAGCCCAGACTGGCATCCAAGGCAGTGTAAGGTAGTGGTTTTGCCTGAGTCCCAGAGGCCTGCATTTGAAAACCAGGTCCCCCATTCACCAGCTGTATGAACTTGGACATGTTAATTAGCCTTCCTGAGCTGCAGTTAACTCATTTGTAAAGAGGGCAATAGTACCTACCTTTGGATTATTGAAGGTACTAAATGAGTACTATATGTAAAGCTCTTATTAGAGTACTTGGAACTTAAGATCTTAAGCATGGATGACTCTTTTCTTATTAAAGCCTGATGGGTAGGGTCCTTTATGCAAAAATTTAAAAAAAAAATCTATAGCTATTAACATCAGTAGCACCTGTTCACAATCCTCTTTTTCCACATTTACACACACACACACACACACTCTCCCTTCAGGGGCACCAGAGTAGGCTACAAATAGCTGGAAATTAGGAGACCTGACTTCCTAGGCAGATGCACACACTACCACTGACCCTCTGCGAGCCTCCGTGTCATCTGGAGAAAATGTCCATCTCTGGGGCTTTAGAGATAATGAATCCAGGCAGGTCACACAATGTTGACATGTTTAGAATTTAGTCACATGCCCTGAGTTTAGGAACTCTGGTGGCATAGTGCCTAAGGCATTTGACTGTTAATCACAAGGCTGGTGATTCAAACCCACCAGCCACTCCTCAGAACAAAGACTGGGTGATCTAATTCCGTAGAGATACTGCCTTGGAAACCCAAGGAGGGGTCGCTATGAATTGGGACCGACTCGATGGCAGCGAGTTTAGTTTGGTTTTGCCCTGAGTTCAAAATCTGGCTCTGACACTAATTTTTATGACTTTGGGCAAATAATTGAGGTTCACTGAACCTCAGTTTCTTTATCTATAAATGTAAATAATAATAGTAGCTGCCTGACGGAGTAATTATGAACATAAAACAAGACTATAATAAGTCCACAACAGAATGTCCAATGTGGGAGAGTTCCGGCAAGATGGCGGACTAGGCAGAAGGATTGCACAGACCCTCTTCAACAAAGAAAAGGGAAACCAATTAACAGACACAGAAGATAATC
>NW_006921631.1:7258556-7279165 GCF_000298275.1 Orycteropus afer afer | reverse complement strand
CAATGACATGAGACAAAGTATATGTGAACTGCTGTATGAAAAGTGAATTTACTCTGTAAATCTTCACCCAAATCAAAATAAAATTAAAAAAATTAAAAAAACAAAAAAGAATGTCCAATGTGTAGTTAGTGTTCAGGAAACAATATTACTCAAAACCAAAAAACCAAACTCACTGCCGTTGAGTTGGATCCAACTCATAGTGACCCTTCTTTGATTTCCAAGGTGATATCACTACGGAAGTAGATTGCCCAACCTTCCTTCCAAGGAAGGACACTACGCCACCAAAGCTCCCTTAATATACACTGTAATATAGATAATATACATTACATATTACATGAAAATGCTTTCTAAGTTAAAACATATTATTATTATCACTTTTATGATCTTCAGAAACTGAATTCCAAGCTTGGACTCATGTGGAAGAAGGCTCAGGAAATGAAGAACTCTGAGCCTTGGGTTTCTGCAATGTATGCGTGTGTCTAGACTTTTCCTCTTTATCTTCCACCACTTAATTGAGCCCTTTAACTCCCATGAGTCATACTGCCTCATCTGGAAAGTGGGAGTGAAAACACTTCATCTCCTGAATTCAGGGGAAGGGACCACATGTCCTCATGAAAGACCTTTCTGCTAAATCTATGACCCTGTGAATTCCTCTACCTTGTAAGGGAGAACTTTATTCTTGGAAATATTTATGTGTCCTGTACTCAAAGTTGCATCATCATAACTCTGCTTTTTTGAGAGATTTAGAGACCATTGTCTTTTGATTTGTTTACCAGCAGAACCAGGCTTGTAGGATTCTTGTTGCCACCAGGTGGTTGTTGTTGTCAGGTGCTCATATGACAGAGTAGAACAGACCCAAACGGTTTTCTAGTCTGCAGTCTTTACTGGAGTAGATCTCTAGTCTTTCTCCTGTGGAGCAGTTGGTTGGTTTTGGACAGCCAACCTTTTGGTTAGTAGTTGAACGTTTAGCCATTGTGCCACCGGGGCTCCTTCTAACCAGAGGCATCCTTCTAAATTGCAAATAGGGTCCTGTCACTACTCTATTTAGCCATTTTCGAGGCTGCCCATGATCTTCAATAAGAACTCCAAACTTCTTAATATGGTCACAGGGTTACAGATGTGGCTCTGGCAACCAGCTTTATTTCTTACCAGCTCCCCCTGAGGTCCAATGGACAAAACCAGGTGAGCAGCCTCTCTCCTCCCTGCGAAACTGTATGTTGGTGTGGATTTTTCTTGTGTAGGTGTGCTATTCAGTCAGTACACTTCCTCAAATATTATGTCCTCTGTTCTATAGGGTTGTTGTGAGTTGGAATTGACTTGATGGCAGTGGGTCTGATTGTACACAAAACAATCTTGTATGGTAGGTGGAACAAATATTTCATTCTCCAATTTCAGAGGTAACAGAAGGCTGAGCAAAGTTAAATGACTTACCTAAGGTCATAAAATTAAGAAATGGCAAAGCTGGGACAAAATCCAGTTTTAAATCTAGAACTCTCTAGAACAGTTGACAACTTTCTTAAAAAAGATGTATATATATATTGTATTATAAAAGTAATACATACTCATTATTAAAAAGTTATATATTGCATAAAACAATTAAATTCTATTCAATCCAGAAAATTTTCATATGCTGATGACAGCTAAAAACTAGATAAACAAGGTGCTTGTAAGGAGCCCTGATAGTATAGTGGATAAGGCATTTGGCTGCTAACCAGAAGGTCAGTGGTTCAAACCCACCACCCACTCTATGGGAGGAAGATGGGACAATCTACTTCTGTGAAGATTTACAGTCTTGGAAACCCAATGGGCATCTCTATGAGTTGGAATTGACTCTATGGCAGTGAAGTTGTTTTTTTTTCTTTCTTTCTTTTTTCTCTCCTCTTATACTTTACAGTCTACAAGGGAAGACAGACATGAAACATTGGTGATACAAGGGTAAACAGAGATCAAAACAAAGTGCTATCTGAGCTTACAGCAAGTGAATTTAGTCTCATCCAAAGGGTCAGGGAAGGCCTCTATAAAGATGAGAGAATAAAATAAAAATTGCCCATAATCTCACTACCTAGAAATAATAGCACTTTGCTTTGGGGTTATTTTCTTCCAGTGTGTTCACATATACTTTCCTCAAATTCTTCCCTTGAAACCCAGAGTACTGTTCTCTGGATGCCCATTCTCTGTAAAATGCTCCCTTTGTTGCTAGAATACCGTACTTCAGTGTGTTAAGAAATCACTGAGTTAAGGTTAAATGAGTTGTTTAATGTCAGAACTCTCAGAGCTTTAATTATTTAAAATATACTTAATAATTTTATTTATTTATTTTTACTTTCAAATTCATTTGTTCATTCAGTAACTATATATAGTAGTTGTCTACTCTGTGCCAGTTGCTGGGGAAACTTTTTGGGTTGAGGACCTACTTTCTGGAATCCATGGGCTGATTTCCTTAGCAGTCCACCCCCAGTCTACCCATCTGTCCTTCAGGGACTAATTGGCCAGTTGAATGCTTGATCCTTTAGAGCTAGCTATTCAGGAGCCCCCAGTCCTCAGCTCCCAACTCTTCCCACTCTCTCTCAGCGCTCCATGGATGGATGTTTAAATCCTGTGTATTCAAAAAAACCAGTCAATTAAAAAGTGAAATAATCCATCACACCTCAGTTAATAGTCAAGACTGATGGAGAGTTCACCAAATGGATTATGAGGCACATCTCTTACTTTTATTACTTAGGACCAAGTCTTGTTGTGACCTGACTAATGAATTGAAACTTGACGTTAATATTAACATGTCCCTCGGGGTTTTTAATATGCTAACAAACACTGGGGATCTCTAAGAGAGAGTTATGGTATTAATGATCTCATTTTCTAAACTAATTGGACCACATGATTGTTTATTTTTAAGCAGTATCTTGAAGGCACACACTTTGGGAAGTGCTCCCTTAACTCTGATTCTGGGCATGTGTAGGGGATCTGTAGTTCTTATCAGAGCCTCACTACTTTAGAATGTGAATTCTGTCTGTGTGTTAAACCAAAAAAAAAAAAAAAACAAATTCACTGCCGTTGAGTCGGATCCAACTCATAGCGACACCTCCTCGGGTTTCCGAGGTGGTATCACTACAGAAGTAGATTGTCCAACCTTCTTTCCGAGAAGTGGCTGGTGGGTTTGAACTGCTAGCTTTCTGGTTAGTAGTCAAATGCCTTAGGCACTACACCACCAGCGCTCCCGTCTATGTATTAGGTTTATGGGTTTCCTGGGTGGTACAAATGGTTAACGTGCTCAGCTGCTAACCAAAAAGGTCATAAGTTCAAGTCCATCCAAAAGTGCCTCTGAAGAAAAGCCTGGTGATGTGCTTCCAAAAAATCAGCCATAGAAAACCTTATGGAGCACAGTTCTCCTCTGTCAGACAGGAGGTCGCCATGGGTCAGAATCAGCTTGATGGCAATGGGTTTTATTAGGTTTATGTAGCACATTGCAGATGGAAGCCGTCTCAGGACCTTTAAAGATATCAAAGCCCAGTTGAAACTCTACAGTTTCTCCATGGTTGGGGAGTAAGTACCATCCTTCTGCTGCTTTGTGAAGCAAACAGTGAACACTAGAAGCTACTCTGGGATGAGCCAGCACCTATCCAGTGCCACAGGACCTGCTTCTATTCTGAGTTGAGGCTCCCAAGCCCCTTTTCCTCTTGGAAAGTTTCTGAAAGCCGGCTAAAATTAATGTTACCACTACAGTGGTGACACCTTGTGGTTACAGAGGGAAACACACAGGATTGTTGGCTTCCCACCTCTACTTCTACTCCAGCTGTGGGGAGACTTCCCTCCAAAGAAGCTTTGGCCTCCCCAGGACATGGATGTCAAATTGACAGGATTTAACTTTGCTTCCCTTTGTCCTGATCCCATGACTCCTCAACAAGCTTGAGTTGCCACTTCATACCCAGGCCCTTAAGATCCTCTCCAGCTGCTATGAGTTGGGCTGTTGAGAACCTAGCTCACCCTTCAGAATCTTCTCCCTCAAAAGGCTTCAGCCCCCAGAATTACCTCTCCCTCCTCCAATATGCAAATCCCTATTCTTTCAGTCCTTGAAACTTGACAGACTGGGACAGAGTTTACAAATAATCACCTGCATAATCTCATGTTTTCCTTGTCCCAACCTTCAGAAAAGTAGTATTATTTTCATCCTAGTTTTTCAGATGATAATACTAAGGGTTAGAGAGGCTGAGAGACTTATAGCTAGAAAGTGGGGAAGCCATAACTCAGCTCCCTGTAAAAGGGATTCCAGATTCCCTGTTCTTTTCACTGCCAGCCTGCTTCCTCTCACTGCTAAGTCAAAGGAACAAATTTCTAGGGATGGAGATTCTGTCTTCAGATGTACAAGAATGGAGAAAGCCTCCTCTTGAAATCATCCACTGTGGACTGCAGTGTTTCCAGGTAGGGACGGAGCCAGTGAGGAACAACACTTCGATAAACTCTTCAGGGCTCTGTGAGGCAGAGTGGAGACAACTGACTTTGAGAACCCTACCTGGCTTTCAGATCTGTCCTGAAGTACAATGCTGTCAGTGATAGGATAATATGTATACACCTACAAGGAAGACTCATTAATATGACTATTATTCAAATTTATGCATCAACCACCAAAGCCAAAGATGAGGAAATTGAAGATTTTTATCAACGTCTGCAGTCTGAAATTGACCAAACATGCAATCAGGATGTGTTAATTATCACTGGTGACTGGAATGCAAAAGTTGGAAACAAAAAAGAATCACAAGTAGTTGGAAAATTTGGCCTTGGTGACAGAAATAATGCTGGAACTCACATGGTAGAATTTTGCAAGACTAACGACTTGTTCATTGCAAACACCTTTTTTCAACAACACAAACGGGGCTCTACAGGTGGACTTCACCAGATGGAACACACAGGAATCAGATGACTACATCTGTGGCAAGAGGTGATGGAGAAGCTCAATATCTTCAGCTAAAACCAGGCCAGGAGCTGATTGTGGAACAGACCATCAACTGCTCATATGCAGGTTCAATTTGAAGTTAAAGACAATTAAAACAAGTCCAAGAGAGCCAAAATATGATCTAGAATATATCCCTCCTGAATTTAGAGACCATCTAAAGAATAGATTTGATGCATTGAACACCAATGACCAGAAACCAGATGAATTATGGGATGATATCAAGAGCACCATCCATGAAGAAAGCAAGAGGCCACTAAAAAGACAACAAAAGAAGAGAAGACCAAAATGGATGACAGAAGAGACTCTGAAACTTGCCCTTCAGTGGAGAGTAGCTAAAACAAATGGAAGAAATGACAAGATAAAAGAATTGAACCAAAGATTTCAAAGAGCAGCTCAAGAAGACAAAGCCAATTACTATAATGAAATGTGCAAAGACCTGGAGTTAGAAAACCAAAAGGGAAGAACACACTCAGCATTTCTCAAGCTGAAAGAATTGAGGAAAAAATTTAAGCCTTGAGTTGCAATATTGAAAGATTCTAAGGCCAAAACATTGAATGATGCAGGGAACATCAAAAGAAGATGGCAGGAATACACAGAGTCACTGTACCAAAAAGAACTGGTTGATCTTCATCCATTTCAAGAGGTGGCATATGATCTAGAACCAATGGTACTGAAGGAAGAAGTTGAAGCTGCAATGAAGGAACGGGTGAAGAACAAGGCTCCAGGAATTGATGGAATACCCATTGAGATATTTCAACAAATGGATACCACACTGGAAGCACTCACTTGGATATGCCAAGAGATTTGGAAGACAGCTACCTGGCCAACTGACTGGAAGAGATCCATATTTGTACCCATTCCAACCATAGATTGTGGAAATTATCGAACAATATCATTAATATTGCACGCAAGTAAGATCTTACTGAAAATAATTCAAAAATGGTTGCAGCAGTATATTGACAGAGAACCTCCAGAAGTGCAAGCTGGATTCAGAAGAGGACGTGGAACAAGGGATATCATAGCTGTTGTCAGATGGATCTTGGCTCAAGGCAAAGAATATCAGAAAGATGTTTACTTGTGCTTTATTGATTATGCAAAGGCATTTGATTGTGTGGATCATGAAAAATTATGGATAACATTGAGAAGAATGGGAATTCCCAAACATTTGATTGTACTCACGAGGAACCTGTACCTTGACCAGGAGGCTGTTGTTCTAATGGAACAAGGGGACACTGCATGTTTTAAAATCAGGAAGGGAGTGCATCAGGGTTGTATCCTTTCCCCATACTTATTCAATCTATATGCTGAGCAAATAATCCAAGAAGCTGGACTATATGAAGAAAAACGTGGCATCAGGATTGGAGGAAGAATCATTAACAACCTGAGATATGCTGATGATTCAACTTTGCTTGCTGAAAGTGAAGATGACTTGAGGCACTTACGGATGAAGATTGAGGAACACAGTGTGCAGTATAGATTACATCTCAATATAAAGAAGACAAAAATCCTCACAACTGGACCAATAAGCAGCTATAAATGGGGAAAAGATTGAGGTTGTCAAAGAGTTCACGTTGCTTGGTTCTACAATCAACACCAATGGAAGCAGCAGTCAGTCCATTAGACGACATGTAGCACTGGGCAGGTCAGCTGCGAAGGAACTCTTCCAAGTGCTGAGGAGCAAGGATGTCTCCTTGAGGAGTAAGGTGCTCCTGACATGGGCTATGATATTTCCAATTGCCTGGTATGCATGTGAGAGCTGGACAATGAATAAGGAAGACCGAAGAAGAGCTGATGCTTTTGAGTTGTGGTGCTGGTGAAGAATGCTGAATGTACTATGGACTGCCAAAAGAACTAACAGATCTGTCCTGGAAGAAGTGCAGCCGAGATGCTCCTTGGAAGCGAGAATGGCCAGACTTCGTCTCATCTACTTTGGTCATGTTGTCAGAGGGGACCATTCCCTGGAGAAGGATGTCATGTTTGGTAAGGTGGCAGGTCGACGAAAGAGGGTAAGGCCTTCAAAGAGATGGATTGACATGGTGGCTGCGATAATGGGCTCAAGTATAGCAAGGATCATGGAGCTGGCTCAGGATCGGGTGGTGTTTCGTTCTGCTGTGCATGGGGTCACTATGAGTTGGAAGTGACTCAATGGCACCTAACAACAACAACAACAACCTGGCATCCTCCAGATGAAGATGGTGTTGTTATTACCATTAACCACATTCTTTCTGCCACCCCCTCATCCCACTTCTGACCCTGAGCAAATCTTAACTTGAGGCAGCTTCTCCGAAGTAAATCAGAAAATCTCTCTTTAGCCCTCTTTCTGTCCTCAGGAAATCCCTTTGGGACCACTGAAGAACTAAGTCTTGGCTTCTAACAACCAGAAGAGTTTTTCCTGATGGAGGCAGAGGAGGTGTATTTGAGATGCCCATCTGTTGTTTCCTACTGTAAAACCCCTCAGAAGGTACCCAGGACTTAGAAAAGGATAACCTCCCTAATCTGATGCACAGGCCCTTCATGATCTTCCATCCTTGCTTTTCTTACCTAATGTCTCCCCATCATTCCTGTGTGTTCACCTTACCCGTCAGCCACACCACATATTCATGGTTCCCATGCTGCTCCCCACACCTAGCCAATGCATCTTTCAGGCCCCAGCTCAAAGAACAGCTAGTAATACCTAGCATTTGAGTGTTTACTATCTACCAGGTATGACCTCAGAGCTTTACATGTACCTTTATTTAATCCTCACAACAGCCCTTTGAAGTAAACACCAATATTATGCCTGTTGCACAGATGCAGAAACCAAAGCACAGAGAAGTTAAGTAACTTGCCAAGGTCACACAGCTAACAAAGTGTAGAGTCAGGATTCAAGTCCAGGCCATACTTCTAACCACCATACTATATTGCCAGCTCAAATACTCCTTATTTTGAGAAATGTCTTTTATCCCTTAAATATCTTCTGTGTTACAACATTACTGGGTATAAAACCACCATCACATTTATCACCTTGTAACCTTCAGCTTTGGGTCTCTGGATATATACTTTGCTGGAAAGGAGGTCACATACAATCAGTGTCCATGGCAGACCTTCTGTGACCATCACTGGAGTCTGTGGTTATTCACAGGCCAGAGAGTAGGCGGCCACAGAGCCGAAGAAACACTGCCAGGTAGTTTCAACCAAAACTTCAGACATACTCGATGAAAATCTGCCAACCAGAAGTATGTAAACAAAACAGGAACCTTGCTGAAATTCACTTTGCAGTTTCTATTTTACATTAGAGCAAATAGATTCTATTCACTCTTTTTCATTTTTCAGAAGTTCTTGTTTTGCACTCCCACACAAAGGAAAAATAGAGTGACAAAGTTCATTGTTGTTCAGTTGAATGCCCAATCTGTACACGCATCTGGCCATGCTTACCCAAGACACCAAACGTTCTTCCCTCCCTCTCGTATCCCATCTTCTTGGAATGGTTGTTTACACCCACTGGCTCCACTTTTTACCTCCTGCTTCCTTTAAACCCACACTGAACTGGAAGATCTCCAGATGTTAAATCTGATGGATACCTTTCAGGTCTAGTCTTTCTAGCTCTTCAGGAGCACTAGATGCAGTTGGCCGGGCAGCCAGTGGGCTCTAGGGACTTAGGGCTTCTACCAGAGTATTTCCACACCACTTGGCCCCACTGTAAACTAAAAATAACAACAACAACAAAAAAAAACCTCACTGCCATCGAGGTGATTCCGACTCATAGCGACCCCCTTTGAGTTTCCAAGGCAGAAGTAGATTGCCCAGTCTTCCTTCCATGGAGTGGCTGGTAGGTTTCAACGACCAACCTTCTGGTTGGCAGTCAAATGCCATAGGCACTATGCCATCAGAGCCCCACTGTAGGAGATTTATATAGCTTTTTTTTTTGTAATCAGTTTGTTTCCTTACCCAAAGGTCAAATACCAATCTGCCTAGTACAAAACTGGTCTCCTGGTGACTGGAGCTGAATCTAACATCCCCTTCCCATAGAACATGGGACCCTCACAGCAGACGTGGTGGTGTCATTGGTTGTGACCATAAACGAGTATGTTTAGGGAGGTGAGGTCAATGAAGTCTGAGATGGACTGGCTTGATCAGGGAATGGGAATAAGAAATCCTGTACTCTTGGGTGGAGCCATAGAGTTAAACTTGTGGCCTTATATACTTTAGGACAGAATCATCTTCAAAATAAAAATCCCATGCAGTGCCTTGCAAAGAGTGGTTAACAATTCCTGCTTATTGAAGAGAATTGAATACAGAAAACAATGGTTACGATTTATTAAGAGTTTCCTGTTACAATGTGCTTTAAATACCCAAATCAAACCCACTGCTGTTGAGTTGATTCCAACTCATAGTGACCATAAGTGCTTTATGAATGATTTTTACTTTTCACAACTTAAGAGGTAGTTATTATTATTTTCAACATCCTTCTACAAATGAGGAAAATGGTGCTTAGAAAGATGACCCAAGATATCTCAGCGGCAACTGGGAATGGGGAGGGCAGACTTTAGGGAAATTTGATTGGTCAGCTCCAGGATCTGGCTACTCTAACCAATCAGCTGCACCTTGAAGTAAGGGATCCCACCTTCTTGTGGATGCTTGTTACCTGGTTGGGCCAGAGGCCGCTCCTGGTTCAGGATGTTGTAGCTCTTCCAACTGTACTGAGGGGCCGGTGAGCCCTCCTTTGATTGGCAGGTGAGCTCAATGTTGTTCCCAATCACAGTCTCTCCATTGATGCCGCAGTCTGGCTTGGATGGTGGCACTGTAGGCAAGGGGCCAAAGAGAAGACATGAATCAGGTGGGGTGTGACAATAACCATTTCTCCAAACATACACACATTCTGCCTTGCTTGTTCACAATCAGAGGAATTCATAGCTTAGTGGTGACATGTAAAACTGAAAGATCAATCCACCCCCAAAATATCTTTCCAGTGGCCTATCACCATCACAGAGAGCTGGCATGTGTGGGAAGCATCTTGAGTGGGCAACTAGTTTTTTGAGGTGTGGTTTAGAGCCATAGGACATCACCCTTGAAAAGGTGGGGACACTGAGACCCAGACAGGAGATTATTCAAGCATCCTGGCAGAGCTAGGACTAGTACCAGAGGTCTCTCCACCAACTCATAACAGCTCCTTCTGCCATTGATTTATCTGCATATTGTAGGTAAATCCTTCCATTTCTCTGGACCTCAGCATTCCTATCTGTAAAATGAGGGGACAACAAGCTTTTTCTGTACAGGGCCAGACAGCATATATTTCAGGCTTTGTGAGTCACATATGGCTCTGTCACTGCTGCCTCTCTGTCTTCTCCTCCTTTTTAAATAGTCCTTTAGAAATGTAAAAGCCATTCTTGGTCCGCAAGCCATACAAAAACACACTATAAGCAGGATTAGGCTGTAGTTTACCTACCCCTTGGTTAAATGATCTCTTATTACTGTTGGGTGCCTTCAAGTTGATTCTGACTCATAGCTATCTCATATGACAGAGTAGAACTGTCAAGTAGGGTTTCTTAGGCTCTAATCTTTACAGAAGCAAACTGTCACATCTTTCTCCCATGGAGCAGTTGGTAGGTTCAAACCATTGACTTTTCAGTTACTAGTCAAAGCACTTAATCACTGCACCACCAGGGCTCCTTATGATGAGTATAAACAAAACAAAAGAAAACAACTCATTGTCATGAATTGAATTCCAACTCAGTGACTTATAGGACAGAGTAGAACTGCCTCATAGGGTTTACAAGGCTGTAAATCTTTACATAAACAGACTGTGAATATCACATTTTCAGGAGCTTTGAATTGCATGCACATGTCAAGGGATCTAGAAGATGGTGCAGAGTCCAGAAGAATATATGTGACCCATAATCCTACCCCCCAAGTCCAGAGGGACATATATGTCCCATATAATTTTACATCCAGAGTACTGTGCCCCATATAATTATGTCCCAAGAGTCCAGCAGGACATAGTGTCATTGTAAAATTATCAAAATCCTATTTCATAAGAAATTTTCAGAAATGCTTCTTGATTCAGCATGCATTCCATTAATGAAAACATGTGGTATTGACAAAAAACATTCAAAGCAAAAAAAAAAAAAAATGGTTTTAATAGACAAATCCTTCCTTCCACCACCCATCTGTCATACTATGGCGGCTTGCATGTTGCCGTGATGCTGGAAGCTATGCCACCATTATTTCAAATACTAGCAGGGTCACTCGTGGTAGACAGGTTTCAGTAAAGTTACCAGATTCAGACTAGAAAGAAGGGCCTGGTGATCTACTTCTGAAAATTAGACAATGAAAACTTTATGGATCACAAAAAAAACATTGTTTAACTCGCTTGCTTTGTACAAGTCATCAAAAAAGATCAATAGCTAGAGGAAAGATATCATGCTTAGTGAAGTAGAGGGCCAACGGGGGTGAAGGACCCCCTTGGTGAGATGGATGGGCACAATAGCCGCGACGGTGGACTAGAACCATCTGGTGATCATGAAGATGATGCTGGTCCAGGGAACACATTTTTCTGTTGTACCTGAGGTCACCATGAGTCACAGCTGACTTTCAGCATCTATTATCTATCTAAAGCCTTCATTCCGCAATTAGAAGCTGGCCTAAAATAAAATACCTGAAAAATCCCACAGCAACTCCAATTCATACTAAATGAGAATGACTGATAGTAGAGCTTTCTATGACCATATTTCTCTGGGATAAGAAGGGAAGGGAAGTGACTGTGAGGCTAGGGAGCATATAGACAAGCATAAAAAAGCAAGCTGAACATATTAGAAAAACATCAAATCCTTAATTCACTCCAGAGGCAGAAGTAGAGATAATGACAAGCAAGGGACCAACCTACCCTCAGGGAGACCCTTGTGAACTTGACCCCTTTAGGGAGAAACGTGTCAGGTTCTTAGGGCCCTCAGACCCTTAATGTCAGCCCGCAAACTCCCTTCACCTCATGCCAGGAATGCCCTGCCCTCATTCTGTCCAGATTCCTCACTGAAAGTCTCTCTCTTCACCCTCCCCAATCAAAAACAGCACAGACTTTCATTCAGACAGACCTAGTTCATGCAGAGCTTCGGGGGCTAACACTTCCAGAGCTTCACCTAGATCTCTGATTCTCAGTTGCCTTGTCCTACCTCCCAAGCAGAATGCCACCTGCATATTTATTGAGGGAGGAGTGGTGGAGGGGGACTTGATTGGCTCTAGAGCCTCTCCACATCCCTCTGCTCAGGATGCTGTGCCCAGGCGTCTGCAGAGCTCCGCCGGGGTGAGCACGAAGACTGTGACTCCAGCTCATGGCGCCAAGGGGCGCCAGAGGCCGGAAAGATGACTGATTTGCCCGGAGGCGCGGAGGCCCGGTGGGAGGGTTTGCTGGCTTCCCTGTCGCAGCTACGATGAGCGCTCCGCCGAGGCGGGGCTGCCTCCTGTCTGGAAACTCCCTGCTAGCCCTGTTTACTGTGAGGTTACCCAGCCCGCGTGGGTCAGCCCCGCGTAATTTAAGCTCTTGTGCCTAAAAATAGCTGTTAAGTCATTTGGAGTGATTTTTTTTTTTAAAGATTTTTACTGAATTTCTTAACATACTGGATTTCTTAATTTCTCTCTCTCAAAGAAAACACTGGTTTCACTGACTTCCATCATCTTAAATCCTTCCTTCATCCAGTTAATGAGATTCTCACTTAAAGTTAAGCTGGCTCCGAGAGAGGAGGAAACGAACCTTCATTCAGGTGAGCCCCTGCCTGCCTCCTCCCTCTCAACTAGCTGAAACGAGTTACCAGAAGGGAATGGGAGCTATTTAAGGTATGCCGGAAGGAGGCAGAATTAGCCAGATGGGAGAAGTCATGAACCCAGCCAGAGACAAACTGAGGCAATGGACAGAGAGGAGAAAGCAGTGCAGGAAGGAAAGCAAGATAAAAACGCTTGGTAATCTCTCTCCTGAAGTATATTTCAAGGAACTCATGCAAATAAAAAGTTGCTGCAACACTGTAGTAACTTTAACTGGAGATAGCCTAAGTGTCCAGTCCAGGGGTAGGGCAGTCTGTGCATCCACTTGACGGAGTGGTTGCACAGCTTGAAGGGGAGTAAGTAAAGGCAGGCAGGAAATGTGATGTGAGGTGGACTGAAAAGACAGAAGTACCATCTGGTCAGACTACAGATACAGTTATGTACATAAATAAATGTCTAGACAGAAGCTGGTCGAAAATCCTGAGAAGTGGAAAACATAGTGTGAGTAATACAGGTGAATGCTTTTCTTTTTTAGTTTATTATTATCATTATTTAATTCACATTTTTAAAGAGAGAAGGAGACACCAACCACAACTATTTGCTTATTTGCTTGTGTTTGAATTAAAAAAAAAAACTCACTGCCCTTGAGTTGGATCCAACTCATAGTGACCCCTCCTTGGGTTTCCGAGGCAGTATCACTAAAGAAGTGGATTGCCCAATCTTCCTTCCAAGGAGTGGCTGGTGGGTTTGAACCGCCAGCCTTCTGGTTAGCATTGCCAAAGACTGCTAAAATGGGATAATGGGAGGGCAGAGCTGAAATAGGCTCCACTCAAGCAACTTTCTATGCATGAGAAATCCTGACCTAAGGACCCCTCCACAGACAGGCAGTGCTCCTGATTCAATAGAGCAGGGCAGAAAAACTGATCACAGCACTCCAGCCCTTGCCCTTCCCTACCTAGAATCTAGGGGTAACTAAAACATGGCTGAAAACATGCTCTAAGAGGATAAAGGGAGATGGTGATTGGCTTGTCTGTTATATTGTTGTTAGTTGCTGTCTAGTCAATTCTGACTCATGGTGACCCCATGTGTGCAGAGTAGGACTGCTCCATGCATTTTTAAAAGCAGATCGCCAGCCTATCTTTTGAGGTGCCTCTGGATAGGTTTGTGCATTCAACTGTTGAGCTAATGCACTATAATTAGCAGATTAAATTAATAGAAACAAACGCAGTTTTGATTGTTTATTTTCTGATTACTGGGGGAATACCAAACTCGATGCATGACTTCTTGAGCATGGCTTATATCTTTATTATACAATTATGATCAAAAGTAACATTTTCAGGCTATTTTTATCCACATATGCAGGAGATTAAAGAGGAGGTGGAAATGTTCCCAAAGCTCCAAGATCATCAGAGCTCCCATTACAACACTGAAACAACTGCCCATGCATTGGTAAGGTTGGTCTCAGATGCCCTAAGCAATGACTGTCAATGTAGAAGAACAGCTGTAGAATGCTCAGTTATCAATGAGTGATAGATCAGGATGCACATGTGGTTTAGCAAAGGGGTACATCCAGGGCTGGCAACATTTTGCCCCTCCAACCTTCTGCTGGAACTCATGCCGGAACTCAAGTTAATGCCATGGCAGACAAAATCTAATTGGCAAGCTTACATCCACTACAGAGTGAAAGAGAGGCTCTATTTCAAAGTTAAGCAAATCTAAAAGAGTTTGGTGATCAGCCTGAATTGGAGTAATTGCTCTTTGGGAATGGTGGCATTATTTGGTAGAATGAAGAAGAGCTTTGGATGTAGATAGACTCTTTTCCATCCCAGCTCGGACAATTTCTAGTGGTCATTTGACCTCTTGAAACTCACTGTTCTCGTCTATTAAATATGGATATTAATCTCCACTTTTACAGATTTACTGTAAAGACATAACATAATATTGGTAAAGTACTTAATGAGATACTCAGCACATGGTTTTTTCCACAAATAATGTGGACATTACACATTTTTTGCCAACTGTGCAAACCTCCTCTGTGTTATTTTCATAGGCACAATATGCCAATTTTAATTTACGTGTTGCTGACTTCATTTAACACTAAGAAGACATAATTAAACCATGAAATAAGCAGACCTAATATAACCCAATGATTTCACTTAAGACAATCTTATAAGGTTTATGCATTCAACTGTTGAGCTAATGCACTATAATTAGCAAATTAATAGAAACAAACACAGTTTTGATTGTTTATTTTCTGATTACTGGGGGACTACCAAACTCGATGCATGACTTTTTAAGCATGGCTTATATCTTTATTCTACAATTATGATCAAAAATAACATTTTCAGGCTATTTTTATCCACATGTACAGGAGATTAAAGAAAATGAGCAGAATGATATGATTTACTTGTAATAGGGGAAATACCACAAAAAGTGTAGTACACACATGGTAATGTTCACTTCTGGAAATGTGCTACATGCATGGGCACACTATGCCAGAAATATCTTATCTAGTTTCATCATTTCCATGCATTGTATGTGTGGGTACATTATTTACATGGGTGCGTTATTTGCTAAAAAATACGGTAGTTCCTCAATAAATAGGAGCTATTATAATGATTCATTTGATATCATCTGTAAGGACTCTGACAAAGGCAAAGGTAATTGCAAGTTGATGGTAATTTTCCCTTGGTTTGCTACAGCCTCAGCTCTGGGCCTGCAGAACAGGATCTAGAGAGAATGGTTATTTGGCTACGTGAGATGAATGACGGGATGTGAGTTAGGTCCCTTGCCCTCCTGCTACACAACTATGTAAACAAAAAAGCTCCTTATCCATCCACAAGAAGTCTCGAATTCTACCATTAAAGAGTCCTTGTTATTCAAGGCTATACCATCTTTTCAGATATGAGGATTTAATACTTTTAGATATTATTTAACTGCAAATTAATATGTAAGTAGAACCTAATTCCAGTCACCTCTTTTTTCTTTTTAAAACAGGCAAACTGATTTTAAAATTAACATCACAGAATAAATGTGCAAAAATGGCCAAAAATTAGTTTGAAAAAGATTAGTAAGGGGTGATATTAAATAGTACTAGGTATTATAACTAACTATACAAACAATGATAATGCTAACTAACTAAAAAAACTATAGATGTTAACACTGATTAGATGCATAATTTAATCGAAACCATGATATTGGCCTAGGAATAATCAAAAGGATAAATGGAACAAAATAAGGAGTAAAAATACAGAACCAACTATATGTAAGAACATAATATGTTACAAAGTTGGCATTCCAGGAAGAAAAATAATTATTTCTTTGGGAAATCAAGCTGATGGCATTGCCTATTTGTTTGGAAGAAAGCAGAAAAAAAAAAAAAAAAAAAAAGCTGGATTGCTAGCATCCTATGTAAGAAATATATTCTAGGTAAAATAAATATCTGAAGGTAAAATAAAAAATCTGAGACACAGGAAAAGAACATGAAGTTCATTTCTATAACCCCAAGGGTGGTGGGGAGACACTTCTTGTGCAAGACTCGAAATTCAAAATCCATAAAGGAAAACATCAACAGATTTAACAATGCAACAAGATATAGATTGGGACTTTTCCTGTGTCTCAGGGTTTCTGCTGGAACCTCCATATTAAGGACAGTGGTTGAAAAGTGTGCTCAATACTAAAGGGAGGGATGAGAAACATCTCAGCCACCTTACCAAGAGCAAGGCCTTTGATCATCTCCTCCTAAAGTCATGCTCCTAAAGCCCAATGCTGGAGACCCACTAGGGAACAGTTCTCCTTGAAGAAGATTCTCAGAAATAGGGATCCTTCTCTTGGGGAAAAGGAAGGGAGGTATTTCCCTCAACTCAGACCAAGCTAAGGAGCCACCAAGATAATTGCCCACAGAGCTTAGGGTGTCTCCTCTTGGTGCAGTGCCCAAGCATTTGACTGCTAACCAGAAGGTTGGCAGTTCAAACCCATCAGCCACTTCATGGAAGGAAGATGGGGCAATCTACTTCCATAAAGGTTTACAACCTCAGAAGCCCAGTGGGGTTGCTATGAGTTGGAATTGACTCAATGACAATAGTTTTGTTTTTGTTTTTGTTTTGGGGAGGGGGATTCTCTTGGGATTGTGGCATCTCTCATCCCCTGGCTGTGACTGACTGGCAGAAATCCATAGGCTCTTGAAGCACTACTCCTGGAGTGTGACCCTGGGTATCTGGGGACCTACCTAAGGGCAGATACTGGTGCCTGCCTTTTGCCCAGAGACATCCAAATGTAAAATGATGGCTGGAGCAAACTGCAATGGCAAAGTGAGGAGAAAGTGTAGCAGTAGGGGTCTGCCTTCTCAGTGCAGCATTTAGCAGGGCAAGGATGTGCGTTGGAACTCTTTGCCAGCTTCCTGCTGGACCAAGGAGAGCCCAGAGTGGACCAAGGAGAGCCCAGAGCAGGGCCATGGTGGAAAGGGAGGACGTGAGAGTTTAGACAGAGAGTGTAGTATTATCTGTGTCAGGAAATGATACAAGGTGGACATCCATGGGTAATACTGATGAGCCCACTAATGAATTCCCACAATAGAACATCAGTGGACTGCCTGCTGTGGTTGGAATTATATGAGAGCCAAGAGACAACCACAAATCACCTTATCCAGGTAAACAGGCTTTGCCTTTTACCCTTACTCCCTGCCCCTGTCACAACCTTAGATGAGCTGGAAATAGGGATGAGAGGAGGTAGACTGAGAAGAGTGAGGGAACAGACTCATGCCTTCATTTCAGCACTGCTAGTCCCCAAGCTTTAGGGAATCAAGCACAAGCTAGAAAGAGGTTAATTTTTAGGTTAGACTGAACTTTTTAATACCTGAAAGTGATCAGAAAGTTAGACTATTCCCATCATGCTGTGACAAGTGAGGAAAATGAGAGCCAGCGTAGTATGCTTAAAGACAATGAAGAAAACAAAACAAAACAAAAAAAACCCTAATCTCTGATTAGGAGCTCTGGTAGCATAGTGGCTAAGACACTTGCCTGCTAACCAGATGGCTGGCGGTTCAAACCCACCAGCCACTCCTCGGAAGGAAGGTTGGGCAATCCTACTTCCGTAGTGATACTGCCTCAGAAACCCAAGGAGGGGTCGCTATGAGTCAGGTATGACTCGACGGCACATAACAACAACAACAATCTCTGATTGATGTAAAACAAAAAAAAACAAAAACAGGCAAACAAAACCCACTGCCATCAAGTCAATTCCGATTCACAGCAATCAATTTGGGTTTCTAAGGTGGTAAATCTTTGTGGAAGCAGACTGCCTCATTTCCCTCCCAAGGGGTGGCTGATGGGTTTAGCAGTCAAATGCCTTAGGCACTGTGCCACCAGAGCTCCTTCATTGGTGTAAGCCACCAAAATTTGCTTATTCAATGAATTAGTTATAATCAGAGTAGAGACGATCTTAATGATATGGATGGAGTAAAGCTTTCCGGACCTCCATTTGTTAATGTTGCACAACTCAAAATGAATAGAAATAGATGCAAGCATCCATTAATAATTAGACATGGAATGTACAGAGTATGAATCTAGGAAAATTGGAAGTTATCAAAAATGAAATGGAATGCATAAAGATCAATATTCTAGGCATTAGTGCACTCACATGGACTGGTTTTGGGCCATTTTGAGTCAGATGACCATATGATCTACTATGCCAGGAATGATAAATTGAAGAGGAATGGTGTAACATTCATCATCACAAAGACTGTTTCAAGATCTGTCCTGAAGTACAACACTGTCAGTGATAGGATAATATCCAAACACCTCCAAGGAAGTCCAGTTAATACTACTATTATTCAAATCTATGCATCAACCACCAAAGTCAAAGATGAGGAAACTGAAGATTTCTACCAACTTCTGCAGTTGAAATTGACTGAACATGCAATCAAGAGGTATTGATTATCACTGTTGGCTGGAATGCAAAAGTTGAAAACAAGAGTTACCGATAGTTGGAAAATATGGCCTCGGTGATAGAAATAACACTGGAGATCACATGATAGAATTTTGCAAGACGAATGACTTACTCATTGCAAATACCTTTTTTCAACAATATAAATGATGGCTGTACACATGAACTTCACCACATGGAATACACAGGAATCAGAATGACTACATCTGTGGCAAGAGGCTATGGAGAAGTTCAATGTCTTCAGCCAAAACAAGTCCAGGAGCTGACTGTGGAACAGACCATCAACTGCTCATATGCATGTTCAGCTTGAAGTTGAAGGCATTTAAAATGAGTCCACAAGAACTGAAATATGACCTTGATAATATTCCTCTGAATTTAGAGACCATCTAAAGAACAGGTCTGATGCACTGGACACCAGTGACCAAAAATCAGAGGAATTGTGTGATTATATCAAGAACAGCATCAATGAAGAAAGCAAGAGGTCATCAAAAAGACAAGAAAGGAAGAAAAGGCCAAAATGGATGTCAGAAAAGACTCTGAAACTTGCCCTTGAGTGGAGAGTAGCTAAAGCAAATGGAAAAAATGACAAAAGAGCTGAGCAGAAGATTTCAAAGGGTGGCTCAAGAAGACAAAGCCAATTATTATAATGAAATGTGCAAAGACCTGGAGTTAGAAAACCAAAAGGGAAGAACATGCTCACCATTTCTCAAACTGAAAGAACTGAGGAAAAATTTAAGCCTTGAATTGCAATATTGAAAGATTCTATGGGCAAAATATTGAATGATGCAGGAAACATCAAAAGAAGATGAAAGCAATACACAGAGTCACCGTACCAAAAGAATTAGTTGATGTTCATTCATTTCAGGAAGTGGCATATGATCAAGAGCCAATGATATTGAAAGGAAGAAGTCAAAGCTGCACTGGAAGAATTGGCGAAGAACAAGGCTCCAGGACTTGACAGAATACCCATTGAGACGTTTCAACAAATGGATGCTGCGCTGGAGGCACTCACTCAGCTGTGCCAAGAGATTTGGAAGACAGCTTCCTGGCCAACTGACTGGAAGAGATACATATTTGTACCCATTCCAAAGAAAGGTGATCCCACAGAATGTGGAAATTATTGAACAATATCATTAATATCACATATAAATAAAATCTTACTGAAGATAACTCAAAAACGGTTGCAGCAATATATTGACAGAGAACTTCCAGAAACACAAGCTGGATTCAGAAGAAGACATGGAATGAGAGATATCATAACTGATGTCAGATGGATCTTGGCTGAAAGCAAAGAATACCAGAAAGATGTTTACTTATGTTTTATTGACTATGCAAAAGCATTTGATTGTGTGGATCATAACAAATTATGAATAACATTGAGAAGAATGGGAATTCCAGAACATTTGATTGTACTCATGAGGAACCTGTACATAGATCAAGAGGCTGTTGTTCAAAGAGAACAAGGGGATACCGCATGGTTTAAAATCAAGAAGGGAGTGTGTCAGGGTTGAGTCCTTTCACCATACTTATTCAATTTGTGTGCTGAGCAAATAATCCGACAAGCTGGATTATGTGAAGAAGAATGTGGCATCAGGATTGAAGGAAGAGTCATTAATAACCTGAGATACACAGATGACACAACTTTGCTTACTGCAAATGAGGATGACTTGAACCACTTACTGATGAAGATTAAAGACTACAGTCTGCAGTATGGATTGCACTTCAATAGTAAGAAAACAAAATTCTTCACAACTGGCCCAATAAACAGTTCCACAATGGGTGGAGAAAAGCTTGAAGTTGTCAAGGACTTTGTATTACTTGGTTCTACAATCAACACCAATGGAAGCAGCAGTCAAGACATCAGATGACGTATTGCATTGGGCAAATCTGCTGCAAAAGACCTCTTTCAAGTGATGCAGAAGAAAGATGTCGCCTTGAAGACTAAGGTGCGCCTAACCCAAGCCATGGTATTTTCAATTGCCTCTTA
>NW_006921631.1:7250561-7258456 GCF_000298275.1 Orycteropus afer afer | reverse complement strand
GGACAATGAATAAGGAAGACCAAAGAAGAGTTGATGCTTCTGAGTTGTGGTGTTGGAGAAGAATGCTAAGAGTACCACAGACTGCCAAAAAGACCAACAAATCTGTCCTGGAAGAAGAGCAGCCAGAATGCTCCTTGGAAGTGAGAATGACCGGACTTCGTCTCATCCACTTTGGTCATGTTGTCAGAAGGAACCATTCCTGGAGAAGGATATCATGCTTGATAAAGTGGAGGGTCAACAAAGAAGGGCAAGGCCCTCAATGAGATGGATTGACACAGTGGCTGCAACAATGAGCTCAAGTATAGCAAGGATCGTGAGGCTGGCACAGGACCGGGCAGTATTTCGTTCTGCTGTGCATAGGGTTGTTATGAGTCGGAGACAACTCAACGGCATCTAACAACAACAAACCAAACTCACTGTCATTGAGTTGATTCGACTCATAATGACCCTTCATTGGGTTTCTGAGGTGCTATCTCTATAGGAGCTCTGGTAGCATAGTACCTAAGCACTTGACTGCTAACCAGAAGGCTAGCGGTTCAAACCCACCAGCCACTCCTCGGAAGGAAGGTTGGGCAATCCTACTTCCGTAGTGATACTGCCTCGGAAACCCAAGGAGGGGTCACTATGAGTCGGGGCTGACTCGACGGCACACAACAACAACAACAACATCTCTATGGAAGTAGATTGCTCAATCTTCCTTCCAAGAAGTGGCTGGTGGGTTTGAACCACCAGCCTTTTGGTTAGCAGTCAAATGCCTTAGGTACTACACCATAAATACAACCACAAGAAAAAAAAAATGTTGATAACACATATGACACAGAGGTGATATCATTCATATACAATGAGCTTCTAGCAAGTAATAAGAAAAACAACTTAGTAGAAAAGTAGGGAAAAGATAAGAATAGGCAATTTAAATAGGAGGAAATACCAACAAACATGAAAATGTGCCCCATTTCAATGCTTGGGAAAATGAAAATAAAGACAGTAATGAGATAACATTTTCACCTAACTAATTAACAAAAATTTAAAAGATAACTAATGGTCAGTGCTGGTGAGGATATGGGAAAGCAGGCATGCTCATATAATTCTCATGGCATAATAAGTTGCTACAACATTTTTTGAAAGATACTTGGCAATATCCATTAAAATTTAATGAAGACATAATCTTTGACCTAGCAATCCTACTTTTGAGAAATGAAATAAGAACAAGCAGAAGGTTGACAGTTCAAACCCACCAGTCACTGCACAGAAGGAAGGCTGGGCAAACTACTTCCATAAAGATTTACCACCTTGGAAACCCAAAGGGGGTTGCTATGAGTTGGAATCCACTCGATGGCTGTGAGTTTGGTTTTATATTGAGGTATATTGTAGAATTATTCATCCAAAAAAAAAAAAAAGAACATCTTGAATGTCCATAGTTAGGACAATATTTAATAAATCCCAGTACATCCATACAATGGAATGTATGCTATAATTAGGTAGATTTATATGTATTAATCTGGAGAAATGTACATGGAACCTTCTTAAGAAAAATAAATTGCAGAATGATCTATATAACATGATCCCATTTTTTTCAAATGGAAAGAAAAGGAAGAAAAAGAATAGAAAAAACTGTGTAAGAGAGAGAGAAAGAGAAAAAGAACTTAGAAGTATGGAAGGCTGCACGTCAGTATTACATCAGCTCCCTCATTGATGGGAGGGTAGGAGAAGAGCATTATTTGTTCTTTCCATAATAATAATGCTGTATTGTTGGACTCACTGTAAAGCATTCCAAAACCAGGCAATCTACCTTATGTAATTAAAGAAAAAATAATCCCACCAAGTAATGCAAAGGGGAAAAAAAGGAAAAATGATCTGTTGTTTTGGGTTAAAGTATTATTGCCTCCTAAGGTTAGGGGCCATTTCTTATATTGGGCATAGAGCAAGCACTCAGTGGAATTCTTCTAATAACTGACTTTGAGCCACTTGCTTCCTTTCTCTGGGTCTCATTCACAAAATGAAGATATTAACTCAAGAATCTTTCAGATCCTTCCAAAATTATAAATTCCAGTAATAAGTCATTTGTATTAAAATACATTACCTTGGGGCATCTTTGAAAGCCAGTAGAACCTGGTCAATGTGTTGGGGGCTAGCAGTGGAGAGCTGGTGGTGAAAAGAGGTTTTGCTGGGTAAGCTGAATTTATGAGAGGGAAGGACATGCGACCAGTATGAGAGTCATGATTTGGCCCTCAAATGATCAAATCAAGGCACAGGGAAAGTCTGTCTGATAGGAGTTAGGAATTCTCTTTTCTTCTCTTTAGTAAGTTCAGCATGAAAGAGAGAAGAGGTGGTGTGGAGGACAGAGAACTAGACAGACATTGTACAGAATTGCTCAGGCTGACCCTCAGGGACTATTCTAAATCAGTCTTCTCTTCTGCTTTCAGGAACTGTCTGCCACTCTTGGAGAATGCAAGAATCTTCAGCTCCAGAGGAAGGAGCAACATCCATCCCAGGCCATGCTCTCAGCTGCCTGGAACAGCTTCGAGGGACACCTGTTCGTTTCAGCCCAGGCCTGTGTGAGACAAACCAAGCACGAGGAGGAGTTTTTGCCATCCACTGTTGCCTCTGGCTATGTTACCACCAGAGTGCTTCTCCTCTTGTACAGTCCCCTCCCCATCCCCGGTCCTACGACCCTAGGAAATAGATGCAGATGGAGACACTCACCAAGGACCAAGAGGCGAACACGTGACTTAGAGGTGCCATCCAGGTCTGACATCAGAAAGACGGAGCACTCGTAGGTGCCATTGTCCTCCATGGTCAGCTGGTTGATGGTGATGGAGGCATCTGACTGTGCAGCATTGCTTGAGACGTTGACGCGATTCTCGTAGCGGTCACCGTAGACGTACTCATTGGTCAAAAATTTCCAGGTGAGCACTCTTTCCTGGGAGGAAGAAGAAATGCCAGTTGGATTTTACCATAAAGCTCTGGCATGGTATTTCCAGCCTCTCCTGACTACCCTCACTCAGAACTCCCAGAGCCTAGAGACATAGACACACCTAGCCCTCAGAACAAGCAAACAGCACCAACACATGACACTCATCTTGTGGATTCTTCTTATTTATGCATGTGTGTGTGTATATATAAATACATATATAATAAAAAATATTGAAATACTGGCGTACGTGGGCATTTTCCATGACAGGAACACATGTGAATAAATGGGGTGTCTCAGATCATAAAATGGAATGCCTTATACAAATATATTTAAAAAAAAAAAAAAAAGAGTGAGATAGATACAAGTGGACTAATTCACAGAAAGAGCTCCAAGATATATTAAGAGAGAAAAAGTTAAATGCAGAACAATGGATAGGTAGCATATGCAAACACACATATTCATATATCTATATGTATATATGTAAATATATATATGTTTGTATATGCATGGCCGATCTCCAGAAGACTACCAAGAGAACTGGTAAGAGTGGTTGACTTTGTGAGGGGAACAGAGGCTGGGAGTCTGGGGAGTGAGGCAGAGGTGTTTTTGTACTGTTTGATTTTTTTGTCCTGTGTGCATTACTTAAATACACCTTAAATACTTAAGGCGTACTTAAATAAAACAGGCACTCCTGTACATTGCCATGAGAGCCCAAAATGCTCCACTATGGAGGACAATTTGGGAATCTGTGTAATAATTTGTTATTATTATTATTATTATTAAAAATGAATTTACTCAGGGAATGTAGTCTATAGGTATAAATGCACACATAAAATGGCATATGCACAGTTATTCTTGAGGCATATGTTCAGTTATTCTTGATATTCTTGTAACAGAAGATTGAAAACAAGCAAGTGTCCATCATTAAGGGAGTGGTTAATGAATAAAATTATCTCCACACAATGGTATCCTATCAGCTCTACAACCAACGAGCAAGCTCTCTGTTTACTAATATGAAAGATCTCCAGGAACTACTGGATTGGGGGAGTTCAAACTACCAACCTTTTGGCTAGTAGTCAAGTGTTTGACAATTTGTGCCACACAGGGACTCCTCCAAAAGGTAATAGGTGATAATAATACCCTAAATGCAGTGCCTAAGGCAATTATTTGACTGCTACTCTGAAGGTTGGCAATTCAAAATCACCAGCTGTTCTGTGGAAGGAAAATGGAGCAATCTACTTCTGTAAAGATATACTGCCTTGGAAACCCAATGGGGGTCACGATGAGTCAGAATTGACTTGATGGCAGTGAGTCTGGTTTTGTTTCTTTTAAATGCTTCCATACTGTTAAAAATCCTTACCGAATGACTCCGTAGCAGCTTGTCCCATTGGATGAATCCCTCTCGGTCAGGAGCAGAAGTTTGGTAACTGCATGGAAGCATGAAGCTTTCCCCCCTGGCAGCCCGAAGAACGTCCGGGGGTGTTTCCACAGTGATAGCATTGACAGTCGCCCAGACTGGAAAGAAAGCACAAAGTGGGAGGAAGAAGACAAGATCATACTCACTCATTGCCTAGGGAGCCTCTGTGAGAATGCCTAGAGATGTGCTTTCTCTCCAAACACAGTTTCGTATCACACTCTTCAACAGTGACAGGGCCATGGCCACTGCTTGTTCTCCTCCAAGACAGAGGAAGACAAGCACGTGTAGCCTGATCGCCCGTCTCCCTCCCGAGTATCACAAAGAAATTATAGGCATTGTATGGCAGCTTAAGGAGCTTGGCTTTGAACTTTAGTCCCACCTGGTAACAGTTGTGTAAATTCTTACCAGCCTCAGTTTTCTCATCTGTAAAATAAGAACACTAATATTTACCTCCCAGAGCTATTGGGAGAATTAAATAAGATACTATGTGTAAAATGCTTTGTTTAGTGCCTGACACACAGAAAGCTCTCAATAAATATTAGCTGCCATTTTAGTTGTGATGAGGATGATTTATTCATTCATCTAACAAATATTTATGGAGCACTTACTATGTGATGAGAAATCCTGTGAATAAGATTAGATCAAGATAAAGGGATAAAGGGTATTCCCAGGGTGTGTTATTTTACATAAAAGTCTCTCTTGGAAGGAGAGGACCTGAAAAAGGTAAGAAGAAAGTGAGGCCACCCTGTGTCTCTCATCACACACACACTTCTTGCAATGTGACATATACATACGCTCCTCCATCAAAAGAGGGGGTCTATTTTCCCTCCCTGTAAATCTGGGTGGGTCTGTGACTACAGAGTAAATGACATTGTGTGGCTTCTGAGGTAACTCATATGAGTTCATACCTTCCTCCCGGTCCTCTTGAGAGGTGTACCCTGGAACTCAATTCTTAGAGGAAGCTAAGCACCCACATGGAAAGACCATGTGTAGGTGTGCAGGACACAGCCGCAGCCGAGGTCCCTCCAACTGCCTGCACCAACTGCCAGACATGTAAGTGAGCCCAGTGGTCTAGCTGCCTTAGGTAACTACAGGGAAGCAGAGATGAGCTGTCTCTACTGAGCACTGCCCAAACTGAAGATTTGTGAACAAAATATATATCTTCATTATTTTAAGGCACTAAATTCGTGACTAGTTAGTTACGCAATAGCTAAGTAGAACAGTAAGCCATGTGGCTATCTATGGAGAGAAGTTTCTAGTCAGAAGTACAGCAAGGGCAAGGCCCTGAGTCAGCTGGAAGTTTAGCCCATGTGAGGAACAGCAAGGGAGCCAGTGCTGGGAAAGGGAAGAGAGTGAAGAGGAGAGACAATGCAGAGAAATAGATGGGTCTCAGATCACACTGGGCCTTGTAGGCCCTGTTTGGGACCGTGTATTTTACTCTGAATGTTATGGGAAGCCCTTGAGGGGATTTAAGCAAATGTAAGGCATCTGACGCATATTTTTAAAAGATCATTCTGGCTGCAGTGGGGTGAATAGACAGGAGGGAGCAAAAAATGGAGTGGAAGTGGGAGATCATGCAAGAGGCTATTTCGATAACCCAGATGAGTGCTAATGGTGGCTTGGACTCAGGGGATGATAGAGGAAGTGGTGAGAAGCGATTCCAATTGGAATGTATTTAGAAAGTAGAGCCAAAGAGATTAGATTGCAGATTGGGTTTCACATGTCAGAGAAGGAGAATCAAAGATGAATACAAGTGTTTGGTCTTAGCAACTGGAAGGATGAAATTGTCATTTATGGAGATGGCCAAGGCTGAGGGAGGAGCAGGTTTGAGGGGAAGGTCAGGAATTTGTGGACATGTGAAGTTTGAGATACTTATTAGGCATCCCAGTGGATACATTTGGGAGGCAGTTATATTTGTCTGGAGCTCCATGGAGAGGTCTGGAATGGAGCTACATCTTTGGAGTCACAATTCTAGAAAGTGTTTAAGCCCAGAAAGTTGGAATAATTATCCAGGTAGTGTGTGTAAGCAGGAAAAAAAAAAAAAAAAAAATCCCATTGCCATCGAGGCATAGAAGCAACTCATGTTCATTGACATACTTTAGGATGCAGCAGAACTGCCCCATAGAGTTTCCAAGGCTGTAAATCTTTATGGAAGCAGACTGCCTTATCTTTCTCCCACTGAGCAGCTGGTGGGTTCAAACAGCTGACCTTATGGTTAGCAACTGAATGCCTTAACCACTACACCACTAGAACACCAGCCAGTAGTGTGTGTATCAGAGACAATAACTGAGGACTGAGACCCAGTGTTTATGGTGGGGAAGATGAGGAGGAACCTGCAAGGAAGATGGAGAGGAAGCAGCCAGGGAGAGAGGAAGAGAACCAAGAGAAAGCTGTTTCCCAGAGACCACACAAGAAATGTGTTTTATGAAAGCAGAGGAGTCAACAACTCACATGCTGCTGACCTGTCAGACCAGTGAGCTAAGGATTGAGCAATGCCAGTGGATGGGCCCATGACGGTAGCTTGAGCAGGTCCAGTGGAGTGGTGGTGGTGAGGGATGGAGCCCAGATGGAGTAGGCACAAGAGCAAAGGGGAGGATAGGAGGTAGATCACTTCTGCTGGAAAGCAGAGAGAGAAAAGGGGCAGTAGTAGCTAAAGGAGGTTGGAGGGGCAAGAGGTATATGTGTTTTAATATGTATTTGATGATTTTGAGTTATCTGTGACCATGTGCTTGATGATGATGAGAACAAACGGAGAGAAGATGGAGACAGGAGTGATGTCCTTGTAAAGCAAGTGGGACTGTGGCCAGGGAGCAAAAGCCCTTAGATAAGATACTGGGCCATCTATCCACTGCAGCACTCTGTGGCTAAAGATACAGGTGGTAGGAGCATGAGCAAGTTCTTTCTGAGTGTTTCTATGATGAGGTTGCAGCATAAAGAAGGAACATGTCATGCAGAAGACCATTCTCCCTAAGCGACACTAGTTCCCAAAGTTAGATTAACAACCTTCTCTTTTTAAAACACAAATAGCTCCAAGGGAATAGTTAAATCACTCATTCACGCTTTAGTATGAAGTATTTCATTAAAAGTAAAAATTATCTGCCCTTCCAGAATAGTGGAAGAAGCTCTGGTGGTGCTGTGGTTAAAGCATTGGGCTGCTAACAAAAAGATCAACAGTTTGAACCCAGCAGTGGGAAAAAGATGAAACAGTCTGCTTCTGTAAAGATTTGCAGCCTAGGAAACCTTCCGTGACCAATTCTACTCTGTTGTATAGGATCACTATGAGTTGAAACAACTTCATGACAGTGAGTTTTGGTCCAGAATGGTCACTGTGGTGAAGGTCTTGTGAGCTCCTGGGACGAGTTTGCAAAGTCAGAGAGTATGAGATACTAGGAGAGGGACAGAAAGTTGTTAAAGACCAACATTCCTAGAAAACCCAAGAGATTCAGTCAAAAACCTACTGGAACTAATTGAGAGATTTAGCAACATCGCAGGATATAAGATGAACATCCAAAAATCAGTTGGATTCCTCTACACCAGCAAAGAGATTGCTGAAAAAGAAATAAG
>NW_006921631.1:7226354-7247729 GCF_000298275.1 Orycteropus afer afer | reverse complement strand
AAAAAAAAAAAAGACCAACATTCCCCTCCCTGGCACTTGGGCAGGTTCCTCATGGTGGTACCACTGCCGGGTGCCACTGGAAACCAGACTATAAATAGGCATCTTGCCAGAACTCTTTCACTCTTCACTCTTCACCTGATCTATGGATTTTGGAACATAAGCCTGCACGCATGTCCAGCCTGCTGCCTGACCTACAGATTATGGACTTGTCAGGCCCCCACATTTGTGTGAACCAATTCCTTGAAGTAAACCTCTCTATATCCATATCTGTGTCTATATCACTGGTTTTATTTTTCTGGAAAACCTGAAGACAGCTAGTAACTGCATAGAAACAACACCCCATGTTTGGGAACACTTCACACTTCTCAGGTGATTCACATTCTTGTCAGAGGGGAGCTTCTGCCAAGTGAAACAGGCTGGGTGGACTGGATCCAGGTTTCTGCACATCGCCTTCCCGAGAGGACAATAGAATAGTAATCACTAACGATTGCAATTAAAGAATGGATCGATCTTAGAGAGCATTATAACAGTGAGTTCAAATCATCTTATGTTAATAGACTTATGAGGGAAGAGATTGAAACAAATGGATGAGAAAGCGTTCCTATAGACAAAGCCTTGCACAAATGTAGAGCTCCATTTACATGCTATTTGTCAACTCGAGAAGGATCTTAAAAAACTGACCCTGGGCTCTGAGGCACACTTACATTTTCTGTAATCTTTGATGTGAATTTATCCCACATTTAAGAACTTAATGCCAATGGTCATCATTAGGAATCTTCTATGTTGTGCCATCAATCTATATGCTGAGCAAATAATCCGAGAAGCTGGACTATATGAAGAAAAACGTGGTATCAGGATTGGAGGAAGAATCATTAACAACCTGAGATATGCAGACGATACAACTTTGCTTGCTGAAAGTGAGGATGACTTAAGGCACCTACTGATGAAGGTTGAAGAATACAGTCTGCAGTATGGATTACATCTCAACATAAAGAAAACAAAAATCCTCACAACTGGACCAATGAGCAGCATCACAATCAATGGAGAGAAGATTGAGGTTGTCAAGGAATTCACATTGCTTGGTTCTACAATCGATGCCAACGGAAGCAGCAGTCAGGACATTAGACGTCGTTTAGCATTGGGAAAGTCAACTGCGAAGGAACTGTTTCAAGTGCTGAGGAGCAAGGATATCTCCTTGAGGACTAAGGTGCGCCTGACACAAGCCATGATATTTCCAATCACCTTGTATGCATGTGAGAGCTGGACAATGAATAGGGAAGACCGAAGAAGAGTTGATGCTTTTGAGTTGTGGTGCTGGCGAAGAATGCTGAAAGTACCATGGACTGCTAAAAGAACTAACAGATCTGTCCTGGAGGAAGTGCAGCCAGAATGCTCCTTGGAAGCAAGAATGGCCAGACTTCGTCTCACCTATTTTGGTCATGTTGTAAGAAGGGACCATTCCCTGGAGAAGGATGTCATGCTTGGTAGGGTGGAGGGTCGACGAAAGAGGGGGAGGCCTTCAACGAGATGGATTGATACAGTGGCTGCGATGATGGGCTCGAGTATAGCAGGGATTGTGGGGCTGGTGCGGGATCGGGCAGTGTTTCGTTCTGCTGTGCATGGGGTCGCTATGAGTCGGAAACGACTCGACGGCACTTAACAACAACAACAACAACAATGTTGTGCCATGGTGTGGATTCTGATTCATAACAAACCCATGTGTGCAGAGCAGAACTGCTCCACAGAGTTTTTAAGCCTTTGACCTTTCAAAGGTACCTCTGGGTGGGGTTGAATTACCACCAACCTTTCGCCTAGGGTCGAACACTTAACTCTTTGCAGACTCCCGGACACTTCCATGTTGTTGTTTTTTTTTTTGTTGTTAGGTGTCATCCATATTGATTCTCACACATAGCAGCCCCATGTGACACAGTAAAACTGCCCTTTAAGGTTTTCTAGGATGGAATCTGCATAGGAAGGAGTTCTGGTGGCTCGATGCCTAGGACATTTGACTGCTAACCAAAAGGTTGGTGGTTCAAACCCACTAGCCACTCTGTGGAAAGAAGACATAAAGATTTACCAACTCAGAAAGCCAATAGGGGTTGCTATGAGTCAGAATCTACTTGATGGCAGTGGGTTTGGCTTTGGTTTAATCTTCACTGGAGCAGAGTGTCATGTCTTTCTTCCGTGGAGTCACAGTATGAGTGCTAACCACCACCATTGCACCACCAGGGTTCCTTGGACTCTTCCCTACCAAAAAAAAAAAAAAAGAAAACCAAACTCATTGTCTTCGAGTTGATTCTGATCCATAGTGACCCTGTAGGATAGACTAGAACTGCCCCATAGGATTTCCAAGACTATAATCTTTATGGAAGAAGACTGCCACATCTTTCATTCATGAAGCAGCTGCTGGATTTGAACCATCAACCTTTTGGTTAGCAGCTGTGATGCAGTGAATTACTTGGTACGGCTTTTCTAGCCATGGTCTTCATGGATCCCACCAGATTACTGGGTGGAACTATGCAAATGTAAAATGAGTGTGTCTTATTAAAAGGATTAGATAGCTTCTGAGTAATGTAAATGAGGTACAAGGCACTTTTGTGGGGGTGGGGTCATGCAAATAAGGTGTATAGGACCCTGATGTGGTCAGTTTTGCCATTCTGCTAGGCTTTAAAATGAGCCCTCCTAGAGGCGGAAGGGGGGATCTCACTGCTAAGGAGAGAGAAGAGCCTAAGGTGGAGTGGAGCACATCCTTGGGCCCAAGATCCCCGCACTGGGCCTTCTTGGCAGAGACAACTGACAGAGATGCTCAGTTGAGAGATGGCAGCAGTGGAACCAAGAGGCAAAATAACTTCCCATCATATGATGAGAGGCTTTCTCATCTATATCTGCAATAAACCCAGTTCTCCACCCCCTCCTTTTTTTTTTTTTTTTAATGTTTATTAGTAAGGAGGCCTTGTGGTATAGTGGTTAAGCACTCTACTGCTAACCAAAACATTGGTAGTTCAAACCCACCAGTCACTCTGGGGAGAAAGACGTGGCAATCTGCTTCCGTAAAGATTTACAATCTTGGAAACCCTGTGGGGCAATTCTACTTTGCCCTGTAGGGTTGCTATGAGTCAGAATCCACTTGGTGGCAGTGGGGTGTTCAGGTTTGTTTATTAGCACTGTGCCCCTTGTTTTCTCTTTGCTGAGATCTCTACATCCCTACTCAGTGGGTGAGACAAAAGCTCCAGGTGGGACCTCTAATCAGTGATTGGAACACTGGGAAGTGGAGAAATTAGTTTCTAGAGCCTTCTAACTATCATCACCCTTTCTCCTTCCTTGTATGGGTCCACATTGGGTATCAGCTTTCTGGTTGCCCAGAACCCACCCTCCCCCAAGTAGCAGCAGCTGACCCAGCCTGTTGCTTCCTTTGAGTGTGTCCCTCATGCTCCAGAAGTATTCCCTCTTCACCCCCTTATTCCCCTTTCTTCTCATGGCTTACCTCTCACATCTGCCTTGAAAGAAGAGCATCCTTCTGATAAGCTAATTCACTGTAAGGTGTTAATAATTTATAAATGATTGATGGGTTAAACCTCCCAGGATTACACAAGTTAGAAGGTCAAGTAGTTTCACCTGCAAAGAAGGAAGCATTAAAACTTCCCTACAATATAATAGTGTGCTAAAGAGACAGTTTGAGCACATGTCCTAGAATACATGTCCTAACTAACCCCAGCAGAGCTGATTACTCTGTCCTTTGTGCCACCCACTGTCTCATGAATATTTCTCTCTCATGAAATTATTATGCAGTATGACAAAGGGACCAAGAGCACAGATTCTGGAGCCAAAGTGTCCAGGCTAGTATCTTCATTATTGCCTTTCTTAGCTGTGCAACTTTGGGCATCTTAATTAACCTCTCTGTGCCTCCCTTTCCTCAATTAAAATGAGAGTAATATTATCATCTAACTCAAGGCTATTGTGAAGGTTGACTGAGTTAACGTATTTAAAGTGCAAACATTTTACCCTGCACATACAAGAACTATACAAACATTCTATAATGGGATGCCTTTCTCTGCTACACTGCATTTTCCTCATCTTCACGTCCTCAGGGCTCAGCAAAGTGCTTAACACATAGCTAGTGCTCAAATAAAAGCTCTTTGATGGAGCAAATAGAGAATTTTAACTTAAAGGATGGGTAGGATTTACAATCAGAGAAACCTGGTGGAAGAACCTATTCTGTAGACTGTTAGAAATTCCCTAAAACCCAAAACACCACATACTTTGCCATCAAGTTGATTCTGATTCATGGCAACTCCATGTGTTAGAGAGTAGAACTGCTCCATAGTTTTTTTTTTTTTTTCACTGTAATCTCTATGGAAGTGGATCACCAGGGCTGTCTTTCATGGCACTGCTGCATAGGTTCAAACACCAACCTTAGTAGTTAAGAACAAACTGTTTGTGCCACCCAGGGCCCTTAGAAATTGCCCACAAATCAAATAAAGGACTACAGGAGCCCCTACGAGGGGTTGCCAAGCCTGCAAGATGCCCCAGACTGAAACGAGTCATTTAAGTTCCTCAAGGAGGTGACAGTGTAGAGATCCAGCTTGAGACTTGGATGGGTACTTGTAAATAATTAAGGTTTGTTAAGAAGATAATAAACTGTCTCTTGAGAGCCAAATGGAAGTAGTATATCTGAGGAGAATAATGAAATGTTTGATGGAACTGGCTGCTTGAGGTATACACAGCACATTACGGGACCCCTTGGGAAACAGACAGCAGTGCCCCCACTTAGGAAAATCTATTTACTCTGAGAAACCATAGTCTTAGAGAGGAGGCACTGGAAGCCAGAAGGGACACTGCCTGCCCAGGACTAGATAGCATCATCTAGTGTTTGAGAAAGTGCTCATCTCTGGGCAAAGCCAGACCATTCACACTTGCAGGCTGGTTTGTCCTGAGGTGGGAATACGCTCAAGGGAATGAGAGGTGGAGGATGGGGGGTTGGTTAGAGGAGGGGTGTCACAACTTAGCAAATGTTTTCTGGGCTTTTTTTCAACAACATGGGTCCTTAGAAGTCTATAGATTCAGCTCAATTCTGTAAATTTTGCCTACATCTTGATAAAAGCCCTACCTTAGTTAGAGGCAAGGAGCTCTGGTGACGTAGTGCCTACGGCATTTGACTGCTAACCAGAAGGTTGGTGTTTCAAACCCAACAGCCACTTTGAGGAAGGAAGACAGGGCAATCTACTTCCATAAAGATTTACCGCCTCAGAAACTAAGTGGGGGTCACTATGAGTTTGAATCAAATCAACAGCAGTAGGTTTGATTTTTTTGTTTATTTGTTTTTAGTTAGAGGCACTGCTCACACCTCCATCCCCAGAAGCCCAGCCAAGACCACCAACCACTCCTGCCCAGCAGGGACTACTCCAACACTCTCTGCACAGTCAGGACCCCTCAGCCTTCCTGTCCAGCAAGGACCACCCTAACTTGCCCTGCCCAATTAGGACAACTCCAGACCTTAATACTCACTGGCTTTTCTGAACTGCTTCAGGCAACATTTACACCATGCACACTTCATTCTTATTTGATGTCGTCTGTTTATGTATGTAGGCCTCCTCCCCTCACCAACCGGCATCCTCCTTTGAGAAGGGTCCGAGTGTCACTCAGACTGCTCTTGTACTCACCACTTGCCCTGCCCTCACCCCCCAAGGGATCTACACAGAGCTGGGTGCTAATTAAGACCACGTTGACTGAATGATTACTGGCATTGTCCCTGCCTAGGAAGCAGAGAGAAGTTGCTGTTGACCAATGTCCTACCAGTACAAGTTGCCATCAAGTTGACTGTGACTCATGGTGATCCCATGGTGCAAAGAGTTGATGCACTCAGTAGCTAACTAAAAGATTGGAGCTTCCAGAGATGTGTGGGAAGAAAGGCCTGGTGATCTGCTTCCAAAAAGTCAGCCACTGAACACCCTATGGAGTGTAGTTCTATTCTGACACACGCAGGGTCACCAGCCTATGTCCTGATGGGGCTTAATGATGCATTAAGGTGCAAGTATAAAGGGAGAGGGGAGGGGGGCCGGGCCGTGAGATGCCATGTTGTACCCAGGAGGATACATTTTAACAGAAAGTCTTATTGAGGGGATAAAAATCCATGTATCGAGTTGATTCTGACTCCTAGCAACCTCATTGGGTCTTTAAGGTGGTAAGTCTTTACTGAAGTTTATCATCCCATCCTCCTTCCCCAGCATAGGAGTGGCTGGTGGGCGTGAACCACAAACCTTCTGGTTAGCAGTCAAATGCCTTAGGCACTGTGCCAGCAGAGTTCCTTTATAAGGGACTAAAGCAGGATGCAAAACAATGTATACAACAGTATCCCAACTCCAGCTAAATATCACACATGTGAGTCTTGTGAACCTCACCCTGTATGAGCATGAGACCAGAAGAATTAGATGGTGCCCATATACCACTGTCAGTCACTCAAAAAGGGATCAGTACAGGAGATTCTCATAGAGTGAGAGAAAAATGTGGAACAAAACTCAAAATCTTAAAGAAGACAAGGCTTACTGGTCTGATAGAGCCTGGTAAGACCCCCGAGACTATGGTCCCTAGTCACCCTTCAGGCCTAGAATTAAATTCACTCCCTGTGGCTTCCAGCCAAACAACAGACATGCATATAAGGTGAACATTTACACTAGGTAGGTAGATTTTCTTAGAACATCAGTTATGGGAGGTCAGAAGGGCAGTATTTGCACAAGGAGGTAGCTCAGTGGGCAGGAATGCATAGGAAAGAAGGACACAGGGAAAAGGTAACTACAATGAGGAAGAAAGCTGTTACATTATGTATACAAACTGTTGTATGGAAAATGAATTTGCTCTGTAAACTTTCACCCAAGTCACAACAAAATAAATAAATAAATAAATATCACACAGAAAGAATAAATTCTACAATAAAATATAATGAAAAATTACTAACAGTTGCCTCTGGATTCTAGAATCATGGGCAATTTTGGGTTTCTTATTTGTGGATGTTTATTTTCCAAATGTTCTGCAACAAACATGCATCACTCTTGTAACCGTAAAGCCATGTTACAGTTTTGCAAGGCCAAGTGGGAGGCTAGGAAGCAGAGAGTGAGGGCAGCTTATGCTGTCAAGGAGCTTGCCTGACAGAGGAAGATGGGAACGTGGAAATAGAAGGACACAAAGGACGTGGAGGGGTTGGCTTTATTTCCCCCTGTGGTTTCAGACTAGAAGGAGGCTGGAGCAGGGCTTGTGGGTCACAGGGAAGGGGCTCCTAGAAAGGAAGAAACTGAAAGTAGAAGAGAGAGGAGAAGCCAAATGGAACAAGGCCCCAGGTAGGGAGGAGAGGGTTGGCACACAGGTGGAGGAATAGCCTCCAGTCCCCTGTGTGCAGATGGAGAAAACCTTAATGGGCAGGTGTGGAGCAGAGAGGACAAGAGCAGTAACAGACCCCACCCCTGGCATTTCATGCTCCTCTCCCAGTGACCTTTGTGACAGACCTAACTGGAAGCGACTAACTGTCGCCATGCTCTGCCCAGGAAGGTGTTTATGGCATCCCTGACTCACCAGGATAGAAAATGAAGAAGCAGCCAAAGGTCACTGGGTAGAAGAGAGGAGAGAGAGGTACCTCAAGAAGCTGGTATGTTCCAAGTGTAACAGTTGGTGTCTTGGGGCGGAGAGGGCTGCTAGAGGACAAAGAGCAGACAGGGAGGAGACAGACAAGACCTGAGTGCTGCCAGCATGGGAGGTTTGTGGGGCAATTCCACTTCATCTCCAAGTCAGAGACATCCTCCACTTCTTGTTAGTGCTGCACTTCCCACTGTTCAATAACTCTGTGGAGTCAAGGCACTGGAGCTCTATTAAAATGCTAATGGTATCTGGGAAGGAAGGAAGGTGCATTGAGCGACTAGTCCTTCAGCCTGCAGGACAAATCCAGTTTCCCTAGTTAGTCCTTCTCACCCATCAAACCCTGGAAAGGGACTCAGGACAGGTAAATTTTGATGAAGGAAGTGAAATCGGGAAAGGTAAGCCATGTTAAAGAAGCTCTGGTGGCGCAGCGTCTAAGACATTTGACTGCTAACCAGAAGGTTGGTGGTTCAAACCCACCAGCTACTCCGTGGAAGCAAAACAGGCCAGTCTGCTTCCATAAAGATTTACCACCTTGGAAAATCAATGGGGGTCTCTGTGAGTCAGAATTGACTTGATAGCAGTGGGTTTTTAGGCCATGTTAGGATTGAGGCTTGGGGCTTGGGAAGAAGCAAGGCAGAGAAAGGGGGAAGAGGAGAAAGGCAGGATGAAGACATGATGACCAATCAGTTCCTTTACAATCCTGCTGCCTATAGGCTTGCTGCCTAAACAGGTCCAAAGGTGTGCAAAAAGCCCTTGTTCATTCACATCCATCCCACAAATAGCTGTTGAGCACTCATGTTTCAGGCACTGTGCTGGACTCTGGGGATAAAATGGCAAACAGAGACAAAGTACTGACCCTCATGGTGAACAGTCTTCTGGGAGAATCAGATAGTAATTAATAACTGTGGTGGTTACGTTTGTGTGTCAGCTTGGCTGGGCCTGGTTGAATAGCTGGGCAGCTGAATGTAGTTATTGCCCATGGTGAGACTAGTAATTAAATCCATGGTAGAATCTATTGGAGCAGCTGAGCAGCTGCTTTGGGTATGTGGTCTGCTTCCTGTATGTAAGAAACAGCTTTGGGAATGGTCTCCAGCTTATAGCACACTTGAACCCTGCATGTAGCCATGTCATTGTTCAGCAGCCTGTCACACTCTGCTAATCTTGGGACTTTTAATGTACTTGAATTAATGGCCTGCTGTGTGGTTTGGTAACATCGGGACGGTGCCATTTTATTTGTCAATCTTGGGCTTGTTAGCCTCAGCAGCCAATAGCTGCCTGAGTGAAGAGACGCTTCTAGCTTCCGTGGGCCGGGAGCAGGAGGCAAAGCTGAAGCTCAAGGTTGAGGGACTTTCACCCAGCCCCTAGAGGCTGGCACCTTGAACTCAGACTTCTAGCCTCCAGAACTGTAAGAGAATAAACTCCTGTTTGTTAAGGCCATCCCATTTGTGATATATTCTTGTCAGAATGGCACTTGGTAACCAGAAGAGAATATGGTACCGAGAGAGGGGGGTGCTGCTCTGACAAATACCTAAAATGTGGAAACAGGAGTGGAGTGCATCCTTGACCCAAGACCCTGGCAGAGAGATCCCAGCATACAGCATGAGAGACAGCAGGAGCAGAGCCCAGAGACTGGCATTAAACAGCAACAGGCTTACCAGCCCACAGAAGAGAAAGCTGGGTGCCATTAGGTAGGTGGCTTCCTGGCAGAGAGGGTTGCCTTCAGGCATTAATTGGTAAAAGAGACCAGCATGAGATGGAGTAGCAGGTTGGCCAGCCCATGGAGCAAGAAAGCTTAGTGCCTTTTGGGCAGGAAGATTTCTGCTGGAGTGGGTGGCCCTCAGGTATTAATCGGCAGAAGTGGAAAGACCAAGAAAATGGGAAGCAGAGCTACCTCAGCCTCAAGGATAGGACCATGGCCTTTGGGGGTGGAACCACTCAGCCCCATAGGTTTCAAAGAGATAGACCTTCACCAACTTGGCTCTGGAGTGTGGGGCTGCTTATTCATGTGAGCTAGTGGGATGGAGCCATAGCAAGAGTGAGGGGACAGGGCTACCATGCCCAAGAGGGAGAGGAATAGGGCCCACCAGGCAAAGGGGATGAGGTTGCTACTCAGGAACTAGGGGACTGGAGTCACCCAGTGAAGAGATCTGGACAGGTGCCAAGTTGACAAGGGGTGGAATTGTGGTGCTTAAGTTTGTGTGTCAAATTGGCTGGGCCTGATTGAGTGGCTAGGCAGCTGAATGTAGTTATTCCCCATGGTGATATTACTAATTAACTTTATAGTGGAATCTATTGTTTTTTCAAGCTATACCATTTGTGGTATATTCCTGTCAGAGTAGCACTAGGTAACCAGAACAATCAGTAATTACACTAGTAAGTGAGAAAGCACCATGGTGACATGTGGTACACATTTAGAGAGAATGTAACAGGGACTGGACCTAAACTTGGGGATGAGGAGAAGATGTCCTGAGAAAGAACCTTTTGAATTGAGGTTAGAGGATGAACAGGAGTGGACCATGAGAAAATGGAAGATGAGGTAAGGAGTGGGAAGCTGAGAGAGTTGTGTAGAGGTCAGGGGTTGGAGAGGGTGGGCCATGTCCCAGAAACTAAAACAAGCCCAGTTAAGTCACCCCACCAGATACCGAATGGACTACAGACAAGCTGTCCCTGCCAAACACCATTCAAATTACAGATTTGTGAGCAAAATAAATGATCATTATTGTTTTAAGTCACTAAGTATCAGAGTGGTTTATTACATAGCTATAGAAAACAATAATATATCAGTGCTTTATTAAGACTACAGTCTGCAGTATGGATTATACCTCAACACAAAGAAAACAAAAATCTTCACAATTGGACCAATAAGCAGCATCACAATAAATGGAGAAAAGATTAAGTGGTCAAAGATTTCATTTTACTTGAACCCACAATCAACACCCATGGATGCAGCAGTCAAGAAATCAAATATTGACTTCTGGTGAGATGGAGGAATAGGCAGACAAGTGACATAGACCCTCTTCAACAAAGAAAGAAAAACCAATTGACAGAGATACAGAAGATAATCCTGGAGCCCTGAGCTTTGAAAGGAACTATGCAGAAGTGGATTAGGTACCAACTAGTGGAAAAACCTGATTGAAAACAGTGAGTACAGAGATGGTTGGAGCTGCGGACTGTCAGCTACTCTGATGGGACCAACAGTCTTAATATTTCCAAGTGGTGGTGGGGCCTGAGAATTGACCTAAAGATCAACCCCGGTCACCAAAGTCTGCAGGGATGACTGCGCTGGTGGCCTATGACTAGGAAGGGAAATAACAGGGAGGGAGACAACCTGAGCTGTTGACTTTCCACTGTCTAGAGGGTGCAGCCATTTTGATTGTTTATACGTGGCAGCCATTTCAGATATTTAAAGTGACTGAGGGTACAGCCATTTTGAATGTTTACAAGTGGTGGCCATTTTGGATATTTAAAGTAATAGCATTCTCAATTGAATTTCAGGGACCTAAGGATAGGCTCTGCTTGCCAAGGCAGCAGGGACATATGAGAGACTGACAACAGGAAAAGAGACAGGTAGTGAGTGTACAAGTGCTGTCGACTAGTGAATAGAGGAGCACAGTACTCTGCTTGCATAGATAATGTACAAACAAAACAAAGAAAATGAAAATTGTGGGCAAGTTACTCTAACATACAATCACCAACTAAATATAAACACAAAAATGTCACAATGCCTCAGAGACAACAGAGCATCACAGTCCACACAAAGAAGCAAGATAAAGCAGGAGAAACAAGGGACTGGGATATAGACCCAAAACACATCCCTGAGGAAGATGCAGCATTGGAACTTTCTTTATATTTAAGTATGTTCAAAGAATTGAGAGACAGATCAAGGAAAACACACAGAAAACCCTACAACAATTTTGAAAGACAATACAAGAACAAAATGACAAAATAAATGAAAAATTAGAAATGATACAAAATCTACACACAGAAATCCAGAAGATTAATACTAAATTTTCAGAAATAGATAAGACATTGAATGGGCAAAGGAGCAGAATTGAATCAATGGAAGACAGATTTAGGGAGATTGAAAGCAAATACCTGAACACGTCTTTGGAAAGGAATCAATCAAAAAAAAGATAAAAACAAAAAGAAAGGCAAAGGCTCATGTGGGATACCATCAAAAGGAATAACCTACGTGTAATTGGAATTCTAGAACAGGAAGAGACAAATAAAACCACAGAGAAAATTGTCAACAATTTGTTGGAAGAGAATTTTCCTGGTATAATGAAAGATGAAAATATAACCATTCAGGAAGTCCAACAAACCCCAAACAGGATAGACCCCAAAAGAAAATCAGCCAGACATATCATCATCAAACTCACCAAAAACAAAGACAAAGAAAGAATCATGAGAGCAGCATGGGAAAAACAAAAAGTTGCCTACAAGGGGCAACCAATAAGAGTAAGCTCGGATTCCTCAAGAGAAACCATGCAGGTGAGAAGACAATGGGGTGGTATATATAAAACACTGAAAAAGAAAAATTTCCAACCAAGAATTATGTATCCAGCAAAACTGTCCCTCAAATATGATGGTGAAATTAGGACATTTCCAGATAAGCAGAAATTAAGGGAATTTGTTAAAACCAGACCAACTTTCCAAGAGATGCTAAAGGGAGATCTTTGAACAGAGAAGCAAAAATAGCAAATAACAACCGACCATTAATACACAAGATGACATAACCCAGAAACCACAGCTATGGACATATCCAAAGTAAAATGAGCTTACAAGATTGTAAACAGGGAACCAGAGACATCAATTGACAAATGAGGACAACTACAAACCAAAAAGAGGGAAAAGACTGTGTTGTTACAGAACTTGTAGATGATAGTGAAGTCAAAACAACTACAAGATAGAACAGACTGTTCTAAACTTGGGAATAAAATATAAATCATAGTGGAACCTCAAAGAAAAATGATAAACCTTCACATCAAAAAAGAGGACCAGCATAAATATTCAGCAAAAACTAAAACACTAGCAATGAAGGAAGTGATAACATGATTCATAAACAAAATGAGCTCAGCATAAATATTATGTGGAACAAAGAAATTGACACCATAAAGAAATGCATATAACAAAAGTGACAGCAACAAATTCATATTTGCTGATAATTACAAATCCGGCAAGGGACTTATCTCTAAGATTTATAGCGGAAGAGTGGATGACCAAACTATGGTACATACACATAATGGAATGCTATGCAGCACTAAAGAACAATGTAGAGTTTGCAAAACACCACATAATATAGATGAACTTGGAAGACATTATGCTGAGTGAAATAAGTCAGTCACAAAAGGATAAATATAGTATTAGTACATTGTTGTGGAGGGTCAAGGAAAGGTTTATATATGGAGGGAAACTTTCTTTGTTGGTTGCCAGGGGTGGGAGGGGAGGGAATGGAACACTGAAAAAAAAAAAAAAAGCATTGACCATGTCAAAAGAAAAAAGAAATCAGATATCGTATTGCATTGGGCTAACCTGCTGCAAGAGACCTCTTTAAAGTGTTGAAGAGCAAAGATGTCACTTTGAAAACTTAGGTGCACCTGACCCATGCCAATGTATTTTCAATTGTCTCATATGCATGTGAAAGGTGGACAATGGATAAGGAAGACTGAAGAAGAGTTGATGCTTTTGAGTTATTGTTTTGGAAAAAGAATACTGAAAATACCATGGACTGCCAGAAGAATGAACAAATCTGTCCTGGAAGAAGTGCAGCCAGAATGTTCCTTGTAAGCAAGAATGGCCAGACTTCATCTCACCTACTTTGGTTACGTTGTCAGAAAAGACCATTCCCTGGAGAAGGATATCAGGTGTGGTAAAGTGGAGGGTCAGCAGAAAAGGGGAAGACCCTCAACAAGATGGATTGACACAGTGGCTTCTACAATGGCCTCAAGTATAGCAAGGATTGTGAGGATGGCGTACGACCAGGTAGTGTTTCATTCTGTTGTACATGGGGTCACTATGAGTAGGAGCTGACTCGACTGCACCTAACAACATAGAAAACCATAACAGATGACTCCAAAGTTTCTGGCTTTTGTTCCAAGAAGGATTTAAAAAAAAAAAAGATAGAGTTCCGTTTATTGGAATAGAAATTAGAAATCACTGGAAAGTAACCAGATTTGGGAAAAAAATATGGGTTTGGTTTTCAGTTTATGAGTTTGCAGTGTTTTGGGGAATCAAATATGTTGTTGGACTTGGGGTATCTAGCTCCAGAGAGTAGTGAGATTTGGAGACAAATTTGTGAGTCAACTGGGAATGGGTGTTAACTAAAACTGTGGATGTGGATGAAGAGAAGAAAGCCTAGGACTGAGTGTGAAGACCTCTGACATTTCATGGCTGGGAAGAGGAGAATGGGTTGCAAAGAAGACACAGAAGGATCAGGCCAGGAATGTAGAAGAAGAACCAGGACAGAATGTATGATGGGAACCAACAGAAGGGTGTTTCAGAAAAGAGGGAGAGATGAACAGGGTCAGACACTGCCAGGAGTAAAGCACGTGCTTAGCCAGGCACATATTCACCCAGGTCTACCGGTGACCAGCATCACAATGGGCAACACGGCTGAGGAATCAAGAAGCCCTGGGATGGGATACTGAAGGGCAAAGGCAAGATTTGGATCACACCTGTGCTCATGAACCAATTCTTCTCTAGAACCTTACTCCTCAAACTATGGTTCCTGCATGAGCAGCAGCATCACCTGGAGTCTGTCAGAAATGCAGAATCTCAGGCTCTACCTTAGACCTAATGAATCTGTCTCATTTTAACAAGATCCTCAGGTGATTTTTATGTGCACTAACTGCATGGATACCTGCAGTTTGGTCCCCTGAGTTGAGGTACAAAACCAGTTTGGCTAGTAACTCAGGGAGATGCAAAACTGAGTTGAAGGTCATATTTAGAGTATCAGCCAAGATTCTTTCAATTTTTCATTAAACCCACTTCTACTCAAACCCCAATATTTAACTTAAGGCTAGATGGCACATCAGAATCACTTGGGGAACTTTTTGAAAATCAGAGGGATGCCCACATCTTACCCCCCAGGGTTCAGATTCAGAAGGCCAGGGGATCCTGGGCATCTGTATTTTTACTCCCTGGGTGATTCTGATGGGCAGCTAGTGTTGATGACCATGCCCTATATCATCACTCCTCTCCCTTGGAACACATACCTCTCTTAGGCTGACCATTCATTACATCCTCTCCTCTTTGAGGTTGGGACTGATATTATTTTAAACCAGTTTGAGTCTCTGTGTGGAGACAGTGCAACTCAGCCCAAGCCTGTCTTGCATATGAGCCTATCCTGTGAGCACCAGCTTCTGACTTGTGCTCAGGTTCAGAGCAGGTGGTGCCTATACCCCACGTGGGAGCCAGGCCCCAGGGACTGGAGTGACAACAGGGCCCGGGGCCACAGAGCAGATGGAAGGTTGGGCTACCATCTTGTAGTGTACTTGCAGGCTGGCACTACCCTTGTTCTGGACTGGATACTCCTCTTTCAGGGTCAGGATTAACTGGGCACACGGCCACTCTCTTACCTGATGTATCATTAGATGTGCATGTCTGGGGCTGAACCCTCATAAACTGTGTAACTTGGGCCAGTCCATGCACTGAACTCAATCTGCAGGTGGCACTGGGCTGTAACATGACACCCTGAGAAGGCAGACTTACGAAGCTCTGCGAGCTTGTATGACCGGCAGGAACAAGGCACTTCAAAGTGGGCAAGTGCAAAGCAACATATTTAGGAAAAATAATTTCTGGATTGTGCATCTAGGGAAAGATTCTAAAATGGCTTGATCGGCCTCAAAAGGTCAGAAACATGGAAACTTATTTCCCATCGAAACCCATCATGGATCATATACATGGCATATTGAAATGTTTCAGACAGGGAGGAAAAATGCATGTTTTCTTAACTGGTATGGTATTTTGGGATGACGGATTCCTTTCTTTCTGTGAAGCAGTACTTTCCTAAATGTTTCTAATTTAAATGTCAAGGAGGTTTCCTCTAGTTCTAGGCAGTTGGGACTTTTGTGTGTGTGTGTTTTTATTGGATTTTGAAAGATTTTATGGCTCCAGGCAGAGCTGTGTTGGAACATTTTTCTGGAGCTTTCCTGGTGGGGTTCTCTTTATCCATCTGCTTTCCTACATATGGACCTTCCACTATATCAAACCTATCATCCAATCTAAAACTCAAAACTCACTGCCATTGAGTGGGAACCGACTCATAGCGACCCCTCCTTGGGTTTCTGAGGCTGTATCTCTACGGAAGTAGATTGCCCGGTCTTCCTTCTAAGGAATGGCTGGTGGGTTTGAATTGCCAGTCTTCTGGTTAGCAGTCAAATGCCTTAGGCACTACACCTCATGGAGTCTAGTGGCTGAAAAATTCCAGGAGTGGAAACATCTTAGTTCTGCACACGAATTTGAGTGTTTTGTCTACCAGCTGTTAGAAGGGACCCACCATGCTGTGGCTTTTTTGGTTAATAATTTAAGGCTCTGTCTATAGTGACCTCTGTGTCCCCTTCTTGGTGCATATCAGAGCTCACAGGTGATCAATCAGCAACATCAAGTTAATTTCCTGTATCTTATAGTTGCCCACATTAACAAGAACAATCACAAATGACATTTATGAAGTGCTTATTGTGGGCTGGAGTCCCTGGGTGGTGCAAGTTGTTCAGCTACTAACTGAAAGGTTGGTGGTTCAAATCCACCCAGTGGCTCACCAAACCTAAACCAAACCCACTCCTATCAAGTCTATTCCAACTCATAGCTACCCTAAAGAACAGAGTAGAACTGCATCATAGGATTTCCAAAGCTGTACATCTTTACAGAAGCAGACTGCCTCATCTTTCTCCCATGAGCATCCTGGGTTCAAAGGTTCAAACCACCAACAAGATAGCACCACCAGAGCTCCTAATGGTCCCCAGGAGACCATAAAGAACATAACCAAGAAAACCCTATGGACCAGTTCTATTATAGAGCAAGCAACGATTTCTGCCTCCTACTTCCATAGTGATACTGCCTCAGAAACCCAAGGAGGGGTCACTATGAGTTGGGTTCAACTCAACGGCACATAACAACAACAACAACAGATATGCAATGGAGGAGGTGGTGTCCCCTCATGAGGCAAGGTAAGGCTCCCTGGCTGTTCTTAGGTTTGGTTTTTGAAGACCTTCATTGCTTACCTGCACATAGTAATAGCTATCTCACCACCATATGTGGCCAAACTCTTTCCACATACTTTACACTGCTTAGTAAACTCCTTATCCCTGTCCACTGCTCCAACTCCACCCCCTTCGTGTGTTCTGTGGGAAAAATGGTATGGCCACCCTGTCCTGAGCTGGGCTGGCCAGGTGGGTGGCAGGAAGTGGGTGGAGGCCAAAGGCATATTTCATCAGAAAATATATTTTCCTCTGAGGCTGGAAAACATACCCAAGAACTGGTTCCCCTGGATGAGTTCACCAAGGGGTCATTTGCTAGGAAGAGGCAAAATGTCCTACTCTAGGCAATTCAGTAATAAGGACACTTTCCATGTCGAGCCAGGTGAGCATTTTCTTTTGTTTTCTTTTTCCTAAGCCCAATTCACTTTTTAAATTCATGCACAGGGCTACAGTCAGACTACAAATATATATATATACAAGAGACATGGAAGAGACTTCTGATCCAGTCAGGCCCAGATGTCATTTCCTTTTACCCTCCCTCCCTCCCTTAGCTTGAAGCAGCCTCCTTGTCTGGTCTGATGGCTGAAACAAGGTCACTCACGATGGTGGTCGTATGGATTCCTCACTCCTGTGACCAATATCATAAGAAGCAAAATGGCTGGGTATTGAGAAGCCCTGGATGGGAGGCTGAAGGGCAAAGTCAAGATTAGTACTACCGCTGTGCCCATGAACAGATAGATACTTCTCTAGAACCTCACTTTTCAAACTGGTTCTTCCAAATTCCTAACTCCTGTGGTACCAGCATAAAGTATGTATTCAGTAAATAGTTGTTTGGATAACTGAATAAATCAGCCAGTCCATCTAAGCTGACGATGAGAGGCCCTCTGCCCCTAGTCAGTGGACCCCTTGGCAGGGGTTGAACCAGCTCAAGCTAATTTATTTTTTCCAGGTCTGCATCTGAACCTTTTGAGGTAACCCTCCCCAGCACCTCTCTGCCCTCCCAAGGCAAGGCTTTGAGAAATCAGGGAGAGGCAGCTGGGGGGCCTGGAAAAAGTGAGCTGAGCTGGTGGGCTCACTGGTCCTTGGCTCGTTTGTACTTGCAGAAAAGTGAGCTTTAAAACAGAGCCTCCTCAATCCACCTCCCCAGTGGGTTTTGGGCTTCTGTTTCCCAGTGTAGCTCTTTGCCTCCTCCCCATTTTTGCCAGATTCCCGAAGCCTGCAACAGTTTCTGAATTATAAGTTAAAGAGATTTCTCAGTGTAGCCAAACACACTGTGAACCACAAAACCCAACCCACTGCCATGAAGTCAATTCTGACTCATAGAGACCTTTAAGGACAGAGTAGCACTGCCTCATAGGGTTTCCAAGATGGTAAATCTTTTTTTGCCTCATCCTTCTTCTGTGGAGAGTGGCTGGTGGGTTCAAACCACTGACCTTTTGGTTAGCAGCCAAATGCTTTAACCACAATTCCACCAAAATCTCCAAAAGGCCCAATCTCTCAACTTCTCTTTCAGTGCTACTCCCTTCTTGAATCCAGATACCCTAACACCAAGGTTTCCATTCTAATCTATTTAGCTCTTAATTTGGATTTAGCTATTATAGCAAACCAAACCAAACCAAATGCACTGCCGTTGAGTTGGCTACGACTCATAGTGACCTCTCCTTGGGTTTCCAAGGAGATATCACTACAGAAGTAGATTCCCCAACCTTCCTTCCAAGGAGTGGCTGGTAGGTTTGAACTTCCAGCCTTCTGGTTAGCAGTCAAATGCCTTAGGCACTACTCCACCAAAGGATGTCTGATTTTTTTTTTTTTTTTTCTCTAGAGGTTGCCCCTTTTTTTAGAGTTTTGAATGATGAAAGAATCAGAAGGGCTAAGTTTTAGCCTTTGGGAAGGGCCTTTCTAGTTGTGTTTTCTTTCTTTCTTTTTTTTTTTAAACTTGAATCTTCTCTTGCTTTTGCAAATGATTTTGGGTAAGTAGCATTTTCTCTCCATGCTTCAGTTTCCTTGTATATAATGCAGACGTCCTCACTCTTACCATTGTCTCTTTCTCTAGGTTTAGGATAACATTAAAAATCCTTGGTAGTAGACATATCTAGATCCTGGGTTTTCTGAGACAACCATGATTTCAAATACTTTGTCCCCCATTGTCAGATCCAGTTTCAGACCCTTGGTGCTGATTTGGGATCAGAAAATATGGTTTTGACAGCATTATGAATTCTTCATTCTAGAACTAGGCTGGAATTTTGCTTACTAATTAGCAAATAAAAACCATCCTGATTCTGGGCACTAACCTGGAACCTATTGCTTGAAATAAAACTTGTAATTCTGTCCAGCAGGAACACAACTGTGTCATTGGAGACACTTCGTGGGGAAGCTCTGGGAGACCCTCTCCCTCAATCCCACCCATCCCCAGAAGCCAGACAGGGGAGGGGCCTACTTACCTGCACAGAGTGTCCACAGCACAGGCCTTGTTTTCCCCACCATGGTTTTGCTTCCTCTCTGCTCCAAATCTAGTCTGGCACTGGCAGGCACCAGACAGTTCCTGGATGACTGGTTAAAGCTCAACAACCTGTGGCCTGGCTCAACCTGAGGTTACTGCTTTCCAGTCTGCTTCATCCGCCCCGCCCTCATCTGGGCTGGCAGGTGAGCTCACCTGTGGGACTGGTCTCATGCTCCGTCCACTCCACTAGTAGTAATCTCCCCCAGCACTGGTCGTCTCCCCTGCCTTCTTCTTACTAGGCAGATGTAGTGTGTGCTTCCCCTCAAGGTGTGAGCTTCTCCTATAATTGACAGGAAATGGTTAGTATGTAACAAAAAGGGACATTATCTCAGAGGAAATTTCTAAAAGCCAGTAAAAGAAGAATGTTGCCCACAATCACCAAAGCACTTCAAGACAGAATGTGATCTGTTTCTCTACTTCTGCCCTCTTCTACAGCCCCCACTCCACCCTTCAGAGATGAAGAAGACAGAAAGTCTCTGCCCTCAGAGAGTTTATAATCTGGTTGGGGAAGTAGAGAATATACAAGTAAACAAGGAAGATAATACTAGAGACTCTCCTCCTATGCTCGGGGTTGTTTCTGTTTTAAAACTGCAAGTCCCATGTCTTGGGAAACTCTTCAGTACCAGGCAAATAGTGATGGTAGGCCACCCTACTTAAGAAGTGATAGTTGCTATGAAATATAACCTGGGAGATGGTACAGAAACTTAATTTAGGGTATCAGGTGGGACTCCACTTCAGATTGAGTGGCCCGAACAGAATTGGGAGATGAGTATTATGATTCTCTATTTTACAAACAGGAAGCTGAATCTCAGAAGTTAAGTGACTTCCCCAAAGTTACACAGCTAGTGAGCGGTTTTCTGATTCCTGGTCCACTCCCACTCCAGGGGCACAGATGTCACCTTCTGCTAAGTCCAGGAGTGATGACTGTCGGTATAGAGAACACAAAAGCCCTCTCCCCTCCTTATCTGTTGCCTCTCTTAGCGTGCCCTCTTTCCTTCCCACTCTTCTCTTCCCTCCCGATGATGGGGGGCCCATCCTCTTGAACATTCCCTTACGTGATGCTGCTCTTCAGTTTTCCTCTGTCCTTTCTGCCCTGTTTCCGTTCCTACCGTCCTCCATTTCTTCCTCCCTCATCTCATCTCTCCTTTATGTTTGGGTAACCTTACATCTTCATGGAATCTTGGATAGGAATTGGCCTGCTGTGCTTTCTCTGTTATAGTCATTCTTCCATTTTTCAGCCATTATTTACTGAACCGCAACATGGCTCCAGGAAGCCAGTTTGATGCCATGTGCCTCCTCAAAGACCACTCCTTGGTCAACTAAACCAGCCCTGCCAAGTCAGCCACACTGCCCTGCTTGCTTTCTTCACAGTTCTTTCACTCTTAAAACTAACTGCTTGTTTGTTTATTTGCTGGCTTATTTTCTGTCTTCTTTTGTAATTTTTATAAATATTGTCAAATTGCCCTCCGTAAGTGTTTTACATCCTACACTCTTATCAGAAACATATGAGAATGCTTATTTCCTACCCACTCAGTAGCACATTTATCAAACTTTGGTAAGACAATTTTTTAACCTTTTTGATCTTCGCCAATCTGATAAGTGAAACTGACCCCTATACAGATATAATTTATTTTTCTTTTAATCTTAGTGCAATTGAAATTTTATAAATATATTTGCCCATTATTTTTATTTTCTTTTCTGAAAATACAGAGTTCACTTGCTCATATTTCTATTGGGGCTGTTGGTCTTTAGCTTGTTCTTTCTAATTATGTATCAGGTAGATTAACTTTGGGATGTATGAAATAAGTATTGCAAATATTTTACAGAATATTTGTTGTATTTTGAACTTGGAACTTTCTATGTAAAAGATTCTATCAACAATGAGGCTTCTAGATTTTGCACATACACAAATTATTGTTTTCTGCTTACTGCTTTCGACTCAATTACCTTATGAGCTCTGGTAGCATAGTGGCTAAGGCACTTGACTGCTAACCAGAAGACTGGTGGTTCAAACCCACCAGCCACTCCTCAGAAGGAAGATGGGGCAATCTA
>NW_006921631.1:7187708-7222247 GCF_000298275.1 Orycteropus afer afer | reverse complement strand
GTTGGTAATTTTTTGATGACCTGTTCAATTTCTTCTTTTGTGAAGAACTTTTGTTCAACTTCTCTGTATCAATCTGTGTTAGTTTAGGTAAGTGCAAGTCAGTCTTAATACACAGCCTTGATGATGTGAGAGAGACTAACAAAAGGAGTTCAGTTTCTTAAATTGGTCTTTAAGGTATTCTGGTATTTGTTCTCAAACACAGCCCACCTTTCATAAAGTATCTTTCAGTATATGTACCTTATATTATGACCAACTTAGACATCTCTTTATATCCAGTACACTTGTTTTCCAGCCCTGAAAATTTGCCCATGCCATTCCCTCTGGAATTCCTTCCCCCAACTATATCCTCCATTATAATCTAACTTGTGCTTTAAAAGTTAGTTTATATATTACCACTTTTCCATGAGGTCTTTCCTAATCTATTCTACCAGAAAAGCTCTCTGCCTCCTTTGAACTCACACAGCACTCTGGATCTCTCTAAGGACACTGATTACATTCTGCTTTACACATGAATTATTTTTAGTCTGTGTCTCATTCCTCCAGATAGAGTATGAGCTCATTCATTCATTCAGCCAATTTTTAATACTATGTGCCGGGCATTATTATAGATACTGAATATGTAGTTTTGAACAAGACAGATATAATACTTTCATACAGTGAAGATTTCCACCTAATCAAACAGAAAGACAATTTTTTAAAATGATATTTTATTTATTGAGTTTTTGATGGAAGTTTACATATTAAGTTAGGTTCCCATTTGATAATTTCTACACAAATTATTCAATGACATTACAGTAGTTATATTTATCACAATGTGTCAACACTTGTTCTCTTTCCAGTACTCTAGTTTCCCCATCCCCTTATCTTCACAGCTTTGTTTTGGAGTAATTGTTGACTTTTTGGTCTCACACTGATGATTTTTAAGTAGGACACCAACCTTACGGGTAATATCCTTTATTTTGTGTGCCACTCTGCTATTTTTCTAAGAGGTGATCTCAGCGGATAGGCTTTGTTTTAGTTTTAAAGGGTGTGCCAGGGTTGTAGCCTCAGGGAGTTCTCTGTTCTATATACCAGTTTGTTGAGCTTTATTTGTTTATTTATTTATGTCTTTTTAAAATAAGAATTTATATTCTACTCCCTATTTTTCTTCCTTTCTATCCAGGACCATCTATTGTGACCCTGGTCTCAACAATCAGTGGTGGTAGCTGGGTACCATCTAGCTCTTTTGGTCTCTAAGTAGGTGAGATTGTGGCTCTTACAGATTTGTTTCTTCTCTGCACTTTAGGTTACCTTCTTACGATTTTGCTCCAGGTGAATAGAAACTCATACTGTGTCTTAGATGGCCACTCACAAGCTTTTAAGATTCCAGACATTACTTACTTCACTATGATACAGATCATGGTTTTTGTGAATTACATGATGCCAATTGATTGAGTTGTCCCATGATATTGTGGCCCTATGCTTTCAAACTCAGCTAACCAATGTCGGAAGGTATTTGGTTATGTCCAAGGAGAATCCATACTTTTGTCTTCAATGAATATATGTGCCTGCACCCACATATTTGTATTTTCATGTACCTATGATACTTTTGGGTACTTCTATCTGTATACTTTTCACATCACCCAGAATAACAAGTCTCTATAGTCTACGTGTACTTTCCTCTCTTCCCCCCCTTTCTCCTTGGTAATCACCAAAAAAGTTGTTCTCTCTATATTTATCTATTCTTATCTTGTACAAAAGACAAATCATAAAATATTTGTCCTTACACACTTGTTTCATTTAGCATTATGCCTTCCAGGTCCATTCATGTTATGTTTCATGAGCTCATCTTTGTTCTTTATGATTGCGTTGTATTCCGTTGTATGTATGTACCACAATTTGCTTATCAATTAATTCATTGGAGAGCACTTCAGTTGTTTCCGTTTATTTGCTATTGTGAATGACGCAGCAATGAATATAAGTGTGCTTATATCTGTTCATGTCACTATTTTTAGGCCTCTAGGGTATCTACTTCATTCTCACATGTGCTTTATGAGTCATATTCAATTCATCAGCAATAGGTTAATGGCCAGGGATCATGAATATTTTTTCATATGTTTGTTGGCTGCTTAGGTGTCTTCTTTGGTGAAAGTTCAGTTCATGTCCTTTGTACATTCTGTGATTGGGCTTTTGTCTTTTTTTGAGTTGTTGCAGTTTTCTATAGATTTTCTAGATTATTGCACAAGTTGTTTCTGAAGATATTTTTCCAGTCTGTACATTTTCCATTTACTCTTTTTAATAAAGACTTTTAATGAGCATAACTTTTTGATTTTTATGAGGTCCCATTTATCTACTTTGTCTTCTTCTATTTGTGCATTTGTTGTAATGTTTTTATCTTATTTTATCTTACTTTTCTCTCCATGTTGTCTTCCAGAAATTTTATGAAGTCTTTGATCCATTTTGAGTTAGTTTTTGTGTGTGGTGTGAAGTATGGATCCTGTTTCATTTTTCAGCAGATGGAGATCCAGTTTTGCCAGTACCATTTATTAAAAAGACTATTTCTCCTCAACACCAAAAAGACAAATAACCCAATTCATAAATGGGCAAAAGATTTGAACACTTCATTAAAGATGATATGCTGGTGACCAACAAACACACGAGGAATTGCTCGTGATCATTAGTCATTAGAGAGATGCAAATCAAAGCAATGATGAAATATCATCTCACCCCAGCAATAATAGCAAAGTTCAACAAGACAGAAAATAACAAATGCTGGAGAGGTTGTGGAGAGATAGGAACTCTTGTGCACTGCTAGTGGGATTGTAAAACGGTACAACCATTGTGGCATATGGTATGGCATTTCCTTAAAAAACTGAAAATAGAAATACTATTTGACCCAGCAATTCCATTACTAGGAATATATCCTAAAGAGGTGAGAGGCAGCACATGAATAGACACATGCATGCCTATGTTCATCGCAGCACAGTTCACTATAACAAAAGATGGAAACAACCTAAATACCCACCAACAGATGAGTGAATAACCAAATTATGGTACATGCACACAATGGAATACTATGCTACATTAAAGAACAACGAGGGATACGTGAATCATCTCACAAAGTGGATGAGCCTGGAGGACATTATGCTGAGTGAATAAGTCAATCACTGGACAAGTACTGCATGAGCCCATTACTATAAAAAGACAAAGAATGGTTTGCTTGGGAAAGGGAACTCACTTTGTAGGTTACGGGGGGGGGGAGGGAAGGGGAGGGATTCATTTATTTGGGGCCCACATGCTGACGTGGGTAAGAGGAGGGATGTATGGAGTCTGTGACCAACATGATAACAGTAGGAAAAGGGAGGACACCAAATTGCGCACATAGGAGGTAGACAATAGATGCTAATTCCAATCAGTGTACCCACAATACTGCATTACCATTAACACCAAACACCAGGCTACAGATAAACACATAAACATCTAAGAGGATCAGATGGGGGTCAGTGAACAGGAGTATACTCTAGACCAAGGATAGATTCAGCAGAGGGTAATCTTGCCCAGTTACCAGTGATACAAAATACCTGCAATCCTTACAGAAACAACAGAAGATGGACATACAGTAATCCCTCACAGACACCCAGACACTGTGGGAGAGAGATCCAACAGATCTACTGTCTCAGAACCATAGTACTGGGGGACACCAGACTCAATTGGCACAACAAAATACATAAAAGCCTTATTCCTTATCCTACATCGGTGAGTAGCAACTGGAGTCTTAAAAGCTTTCAAGTAGCCATCTAAGATGCAGCTAATGGTCTTCTATTGTCAGAAGCAAAGAAGAATGCACAAAGCAAGGGCATTTGGAAGCAATCAGCCCTAGGACACAATGGCCATCGAGACCAGAAGAAATAGATGGTTCCTGGCCACCAATGCCAATCATTCTGGAAAGGATCAAATCTGGAGATCCTGGATAGAGTGGGAGGAAAAACATTGAAAAAATCTGAAAACTCAATAATGACCAGAATTACTGGTTGGATGGAGTCTGGTGAGACCCCCAGTACTATGGTCCTGGGATACATTCTGGGCCTGGAATCAAGCTCACTTCTAGGGGCTGGCTCTCAGCCCAATAGTAAACAAGATATACATGCAGACCACTCAACCCAGGGTGACGCACCCACATACACTATGGTAATACATCCCTTGGAGCAATTGACCATGGGGCAGAAGAGGGGCAACATTCACATGGAGGAAATGCAGGACAAACAGGAGTGCATAACCATGAGGTGCACAGGGGGAGGGTTATTGGGCAGGGAGGGGAGGAGACTGGGTTAGGGTTGGGTATGGTAAATGGGGAGTGAAACTAAATGTGCATATAATGTTGAATGTAAAACAAACTCTTAAAATAAAAAAATTTAAAAAGAAAAAAAGATTATTCCTGTCTCACTGGATGGACTTTGACTTCTTGTCAAAAATCAGTTGTCCATAGAGGCTAATTTAATTCTGAGTTCTTAATTCAATTCCACTGGTCTACGTGTCTATTATTGAACCAATACCAGGCTGCTCTGATTATACAGTGGTTGTATAATATATTTTTATATTGGGGAGTATGAGGCATCCTGGTTTGTTCTTTTTCTTCAATATTGCTTTGACTACTCAGGGTTTCTTTTCTTTGCATATGAAGTTGATCATTAGTTTTTCCATTTTAGTAAAGAATGTTATTGGAATTTGTATTGGGATTGCATTGTATCTGTACCTCACTTTATGTATTGATATTCTCACTATATTGTCTTCCAATTCACAAGCACGGGATATCTTTCCATTTTTGTCAGTCTCTTGTAGACTCTTGTAGTAGTATTTCATAATTTCCATTGTATCTGCAGATACAGATAGTGTTACTTCTTCCTTTCCAATTTGGATATCTTTCATTTCTCTTTCTTGTCATATTGCTCTAGCTAAGACTTCTAGTACAATGCCAAATAAGAGTGGTAATAAACCTGTCTTGTTCCTGTTCTCAAAGGGAAGGCTCTCAGCTTTTCTCCACTGGGCATATTGTTGGCTGCTGGTTTTATATATATGCTGTTAATTTTGTTGAGAAATTTCCCTTCTGTTCCTAGTTTGCTGAATTTTTATCAGGAAAGGGTGTTGAATTTTATCAAATGCCTTTTCTGCACCAATTGAAATGGTCATATGGTCCTTTTCTATTTTATTTATGTGGTGAATTACATTGACTGATTTTCTAATGTTGAACCACCTTTGGAATCCTGGTACAAATCTGCCTTGATCATGGTGTATGCATTTTTTTGATATGATGCTGAAGTCTGTTGGGTAGAATTGTGTTGAAAATTTTTGCATCTATGTTCATAAGGGATATTTGTCTGTAGTTTTCTTTTAGGTGATGTCTTTGCTTGGTTTAGATATCAGGGTTATGTTGGCTTCATAGAAACAGTTTGGAAGTATTCTTTCTTCTATGATTTTTAAGAGGTTGAGTAAGATTGGTGTCAGCTCTTCTCTGAATGTTTAGTAGAATTCTCCAGAATAGTCATTTTGTCCTAGGCTTTTTTTTTTTTTTTTCAGGTTTTTTTTTTTTTTTAATGACATCTTCAATCTCTTCTTTGTAATGAGTCTATTTAATTTTTCTCCCTTTGTATTTGTTTGGGTAGGCGATATGTTTCTAAGAATTTTCATCTAGGTTTTCAAATTTGTTGGAATACAGTTTTTCATAGCACTCAATTATGATCTTCTTTATTGTTGTTGCATTGATTTATGATGATGATGATGATGATGATAATGATTTGAGTGAAAGTTTACAGAACAATAGTTCATATACTTTTTGTTTCGTGACATTGATTTCAATCTCCATAAAGCTCTCTTCCCATTTCCTCCTTGTGGTTACCTTTTCCCTATGTCCTTCTTTCCTATGTATTCCTGTCCTCTGAGCTTTCTCTCTTTGCAAATTCTGCCCTTCTGATCTCCCATGATTGATTGTTCTGAAGAGTGCACCTCCCTAGTGTAATTGTTCACTTTGTCATAGTGCTATTGTTTGGCTGAAGGCTAAGCCATGAGAGTGAGTTCAATTCCAGAACCAAAGAGGGACTAGGGACCATAGTCTTGGGGGCTTCACCAGTGTCTATCAGACCAGTAAGTCTGGTCATTTTTTATGATTTTGAGTTTTGTTCCACATTTTTCTCCCACTCTATCCAGGATCTCCAATTTTGAACCCTTTCCAACTAGTCAGTTGTGGTAGTTGGGCACCATCTAATTCTGGTCCCAGGATCATGTAGGCTGAGGTTCCCATGATCACCAGTCCCTTGGACTAACCATTTCTATGCATCTTTGATTTTCTTCATTCTTCTTTGCTCTAGATGAAGAGAAAAAAAAAAAATCATTACATCTTAGATGGCCACTCATAAACTTTTAAGACACCAGCCCCTACTCAACAAAGTAGCATGTAAAACAATGTTTTTCTGTAGTATGTTATACTAATTGATATTGCTGTCCCCTGTGACCATGGTCCTGAGCCCATGGGCCCAGCAACTCACTCCTTCAAGGTGTTTGGCATGGCTAAGAAGTTATCATAACTTTGCCCTCATTCTCTCTGTTACATATTTGGACATTCGTATAGCACATACCAATACACATATAGAAATATCGTCTACCAAACCTGTGTATGGTCATGGGTATATTCCATTTCATCTACTCATACATGATCATTTTGTATCTACCTGTAGATTAATGTTTTTTATTACTAATACTGCAATATTAAGTAAAAGTATTTACATTTATTGTCTGTTCTTCTTGTGGACCTCTCCATGTCTTCCTTTGCTTTCGTGTTATTGTACTGGTCACTCATTTTTGGTATATTGACTTTTCCTTCATCCAAATCAATACATGTCTTTTACCCAGCTAGCAATTTTCCTTACCCTCCCCTCCCACCTGTGGTAATCAACAAAGAAAGTTTCCTTCCGTATGTAAATCTTCCCTTGACTTTTTATAATAATGAATTAATACTGTTTTGGTTACCTAGTGCTGCTCTGATAAGAATATATGCGATAAATGGGATGACCTTAACAAACAGGAGTTTATTCTCTCTCACAGTTTGGAGGCTTTAAGTCCAAGTTCAAAGTGCCAGGCTCTAGGGGTTGTGTGAAAGCCCCTTGACCTTGGGCTTCAGCCTGGCCTCTTGCTCCCAGCCCACTGAAGCTAGAGGCATCTCTTCACTCAGGCAGCTACTGGCTGCTGAGGCTAACAAACCCAAGATTGACAAATAAAATGGCACAGTCCTGATTTTACCAAACCACATGGTGGGTCATTAATTCAAGTCCATTGTAAGTCCCAAGGTCAGCAGAGTATAACAGGCTGCTGAACAACAACATGGTTACATGCAGGGTCCAAGTGTGCCATAAACTGGAGACCATTCCCAAAGCTGTTTCTTATATACAGGAAGCAGACCACATACCCAAAGTAGCTACTCAGCTGCTCACAGTAGATTCCACCATGGAGTTGATTACCAGTCTCATCATGGGAAATACTATATCCAGCTGCCCAGCCACTCAACCAAGCCTAGCCAAGCTGACACACAAAATAAACCACCACAAATACTATATTTGTCCTTCTGTGACTGACTTATTTCACTCAGCATAATGTCCTCCAAGTTCATCCATGTTATGTGGTATATTGCAGATTCTACATTATTCTTTGGTGTTGCATCATATTCCATTGTGTGTATGTACCATAGTTTGGTTATCATTCTTCTGTTGATGGGCACCTAGGTTGTTTCTATCTTTTTGCTATTGTAAATAGTGTTACAATGAACATGGGTGTACAAATATTATTCTTATCCCGGTCCTCACTTCTTTAGGATATATACCTAGTAATGGGATTGCTGGATCAAATGGTATTTCTAATTCCAGCTTTTTAAGGAATCGCCATACTGCTTTCCACAGTGGTTGTATCATTTGACAGTCCCACCAGCGTGTATGAGAGTCCCAATCTCTCCACATTCTCACCAGCATTTGTTATTTTCTGTCTTGAACTTTGCCATTAGTGCTGGGATGAGATTGTATCTCATTGTTTTGATTCACATCTCTCTAATGGCTAATGATTGTGAGCATTTGCTGGTCCTCTGAATATCCTCTTTAGTGAAGTGTCTATTCATGTCTTCTGTCCTTTCTTTAATTGAGTTGTTCATCTTTTTGTTGTTGAGGTGTTGGAATTTTCCATAAATTTTAGAGATAAGTCCCTTGTCAGATATGTAGCTGCCAAATATTTTTTCCCAATCTGTAGGTTCTCTTTTTACTCTTTTGGAGAAGCCTTTTGAAGCACATAAACGTTTAATTTTTAGAAGGTCCCATTCATCTAATTTATCTTCTGTTGTTTGTGCATTTTGGATTATGCTTCACCGTCTATTTATGCCATAAATTAGGGCCCCTAAACTTGCCCCTATTTTTTCCCTGAGGAACTTCATAGCTTTAGGTTTCACATTTAAGTCCTAGAGCCATCTGGAGTTAGTTTTTGTGGATAGTGTGAGGTATGGATCTTGTTTCATTTTTCTGCAAATGGATATCCAGTTTTGCCAGCACCATTTGTTAAAGAGACCATCTCTTCTCCCTTTAGTGAATTTCAGCCCTTCTTCAAAGATCACCTGACCATAGGTCAAAGGATCGAGTTCTGGGTTCTCACTTCTATTCCACTGGTCTATGTGTCTGTCATTGTAGCAAAAGCAGGCTGTTTTGATTACTGTGGCTGTATAGTAGGTTTTGAGATCCAGGAGTGTGAGACCTCTTACTTTGTTCTTCTTCTTCAATAGTGCTTTGCTTATTTGAGGTCTCTTTCCTTTCTATATAAAATTAGTGATTGTTTTTTCCATATCCTTAAAGATTACTGATGGAGGTTTGCTGGTCTGATAGAGCCTGGTGGAACCACTGAAATAATGACCCCTAGCTACCTTTCAGGTCTGGAATTGAACCCACTTCTGTAGCTTCCAACCAAACTAAAGACAGGCATGTGAGCTGAACATTTACATTAGGTAGATACCCTCCTTGGAGAAATCACTCATGGGAAAATAGAAGGGCTATGTATGCACAGGGAGATAGCTCAGGGGGCAGGAGTGCATGGAAGGGAAGGACACATGAAAGACATAATTATGGAGAGGAAATGGGATGGGAGCTGTTGCAGGGTGGGAAATTGCAGTCAATGTCATGGGACAAAGTGTATGTGAGCTGCTGTATGGAAAGTGAATTTGCTCTGTAAACTTTCACCCCAAATCACAATAAAAATAAAATAAAATAAAAAAAAAGAATGTTGATGGGTCTACATTGGGATTGCAATGAATGTATAGATTACTTTGGGTAGTACTGACATTTTCACAATGTTCAATCTTCCTATTCATGAGCACAGTATGTTCTTCCATTTATGTAGATGTCTTTTGGTTTCTTGAAGTAGTTTTTGTAATTTTCTTTGTGTCCCTAGTGAGATTTATTCCCAAGTATTTTATTTTTTAGGTAGCTATTATAAACGGTATTGATGTCCTCATTTCTTTTTCAGCAATCTTTTTGCTGGTTTAGAGGAATTCAACTGATTTCTGGATGTTGATCTTGTATCCTGCCACAATGCTAAATCTCTCAATTAGTTCCAATAGATTTTTGACTGAGTCTCTTGAGTTTTCTATGCATAGGATCATGTTATCAACAAATGACTCCTTCCTTACCAATTAGGATGCCTTTGATTTCCCTTTCTTCCTTATTGTCCTGGCTAGAACTTTCAATACTATGTTGAATAGAAATGGTGATAGAGGGCATCCTTGTCTGGTTTCTGTGTGCAAGGGAAATGGTTTCAGTCTCTCTCCATTGAGAATAAGGTTTTGCATATATACCCTTTATTATGTTGAGGAATGTCCTTTCTATTCCTATTTTGCTGAGAATTTTTTAATCAGGATTGGGTGTTGGATTTTATCTAATGCCTTCTCTGCATCAATTGGTGTGATTATGTGATTCTTTTCCTTTGTTTTATTTACGTGATAGATGATGTTGATTGTTTTTCTAATGTTAGACTATTCTTGAAAACCTGCTATGAACCCCACTTGGTCATAATGTATTATTTTTTTTGATACGTTGTTGGAGGCTATTGGTTAGGATTTTGTTGAAGATTTTTGCATCTATATTCATGAGGGATATTGGTCTATAATTTCCCTTTTTAATGATGTCTTTGCCTGGTTTTGGTATCAAGGTTATGCTTGCTTCATAAAATGAATTAGGGAGGAGTCCATCCTTTCTATGTTCTGGAATAATTTGAGTAGAATTGGTGTCAGTTCTCCGAATGTTCAGTAGAATTTGCCAGTGAAGATATCTGGGCCAGGGCTTTGTTTTGTTGTTGGTAATTTTTTTGTGACCCATTCAATTTTGTTATGAGCCTGTTCACATTTTCTACCTCAGCCTCTGTTGGTTTAGGTAACTAGTATGTTTCTAGAAATCTGTCCATTTCTTCTAGATTTTTGAATTTGTTCAAATACAGTTCTTCATAGTATTCTGATATTATACTTTTAATTCCAGCTGGTTCTGTTGTGGTGTTGCCAAATTCTTTTCTTATTTGTGTTATTTGTATTCTCTCCTTTTGTTCCTTTGTTAAATTTGCCAGTGATTTGTCAATTTTATTAATCTTTTCAAAGAACCAACTTCTAGTCTTGTTAATTTTTTCTATTGTCTTTCTATTTTCCATTTATTTATTTCTGCTTGAATCTTTATTATGTCCTTTCTTCTGTTGACTGTAGGTTTTTCTTCCTGCTCTTTTCCTAATTGTTGGAGATGTTGGGTTAACGTAGTGATTTTGGCACTTTCTTCTTTTTTGATATGTGCATTTATTGCTGTAATTGGCTTCTGATCACTGCTTTTGCTGTGTCCCAAAGATTTTGGTATGTTGTATTTTCATTCTTGTCTGATTCAAGGAATTTTTAAATTTCATTTTTTATTTCTTCTATTGTCCAGTCATTTTCAAGGAAGGTGTTACGCAGTTTCCATGTGCTTTCTCTTTTTCCATTGATCTTCCTATTGTTGATTTCTAATTTTATAGTATTATGATCTGAGAAGATGCTTGCAGTATTTCAGTGTTTTTAAATTTATTGAGGCTTGCTTTGTGGCCTAACATATGGTCTCTCATGGAGAATGTTCCATGTGCACTGGAAAAGAATGAATATTGTGCTGTTGTTGGGTGAAGTGCTCTGTAGATGTCTATAAGGTCAAGTTGGTGGATTGTATTGTTTAGTTCTTCTGTGTCTTTGTTGAGTTTCTTTCCAGTTGTTCTATTTTTTATTGAAAGTGGTGTACTAAAGTCTCTTACTATGACTGTGGAGTCAGCTATCTGTCTTTTCAGTTCTTTTAGAGTCTGGTTTATGTATTTGCAGGCACTTTCATTGGGTGCATAGATATTTATTATTGTTTTGTCTTCTTGTTCAATCGATCCTTTAATTATTATACAATGTCCTTCCTTGTCTCGTATGGTGGTTTTTGTCTTAAAGTCAATTTTATCAAAATTTAATTGTGTTGGTTACCTAGTGCTGCTCTGACAGGAATATATCATAAATGGGATGGTTTTAACAAATAGGAGTTTATTCTCTTATCATTTGGAGGCTTTAAGTCTGAGTTCAAAGTGCCAGGTTCTAGGGGCTGGGTGGAAGCCCCTAAATCTTGGGCTTCAGCTCTGCCTCCTACTGCCAGCCCACTGAAGCTGGAGGCTTTTCTTCACTCAGATGGCTGCTGGATGCTGAGGCTGACAAACCCAAGATTGACAGGTAACAAGGCACAGTCCCAATGTTACCAAACCACATATCAGGACATAATTCAAATCCATTAAAAGTCCCAAGATTGGAGAACAATGTGGAACACAACTCAAAATCACTGGGAGAAAAAAAAAGGGGGGGGCCCAGGTTTGCTGGTCTGATCGAGCCTGGTGGAACCACTGAGACTACAGCCCCTAGCTGCCTTTCAGGTCTGGAATTGAACCCACACCTGTGGTTTCCAGCCAAACAAGACAGGCATATGAGTTGAACATTTACCTCAGGCAGATACACTCCCTGGAGAGAACAATCATGGGAGAAAGAAGGGCTGCTTATGCACAGAGAGACAACTCAGGGGGCAGGAGTGCATGGAGGGATGGACACTGGGAAAGGGTAACTATGGGGATGAAGTAGAAGGGGAGCTGTTGTGTTGTGGTAAACAGTGGTCAATGTCATGAGACAAAGTGTATGTGAACTGCTGTATGAAAAGTGAATTTGCTCTGTAAATCTTCACCCAAATCACAATTAAAAAAAAAAAAAGTCCCAAGATTGGCAGAGCATGGCAAGCTGCTGAACAACAACTCAGCTATGTGCAGGGTTCAAGCATGCCATAAGCTAGACGCCTTCCCAAAGCTGTTTCTTATATACGGGAAGCAGAGCCCATCCCTAAAGCAGCTATTCAGCTCTCCAATAGATTCCACCATGGAGTTAATTACCAGTCTCCCCAAGGGGAATAACTACATCCAGCTGCCCAGCCACTCAACCAGGCCCAGCCAAGGTGACACACAAACTTAAAACTACCACAGCAGTATTGCCACTTCTGCTCTTTTATGGCAGATAACAACAACAACAACAACATGGTTGCCATATGTTTGATACATCTTTTTCCAACCTTTGATTCTTAGTCTATTTTTGTCTTTCTCTCTAAGGTGTGTCTCTTTTAGACAGCATATTGATGGGTTATGTTTTCTTATCTAGTCTGCAACTCTCTGTCTCTTGACTAGTGTATTTAATCCATTGACATTCAGTATAATTATGACAAGTATGAATTTGTTGCTGTCATTTTGTTATGTGTTTTTTCATGCTGATTTCTTTGTTTCATACAATTTTCTGTACTGAGCTCATTTTGTTATGGATTGTGTTATCACTTCCTTTGTTGCTATTGTTTTAGTATTTGCTAAATATTTGTGCTTATCCTCTTTTTTTATTTTGATGTGGAGGTTTATCATTTTTCTTTGAGGTTATCCTGTGATTTATAATTTTCTTCCTAAGTTTAGAACAATCCATTCTATCTTGCAGTTGTCTTGACTTCCCTACCATTTAGAAGTTCTGTGACTACACTATTTTTCCTCTCTTTTTGGTTTGTAATTGCCCTCATTTGTCAATTGTTGTCACTGTTTACAATTTTGTAGGCTTATTTACTCTGGATACGTCCACAACTAGGTTGGTTTCTGGGTTATGTTTTCCTGCATGTTAATGTTCAATTGTTTCTTCTTGTTGTTGGTTCTCTGTTCCAAGGATTCCCTCTAACATGTCTTGTAAGGTCAATCTGGTTTTAACGAATTCCCTTAGATTCTGCTTATCTGGAAATGTCCTAATTTCACCATCATATTTGAGGGACAATTTTGCTGGATATATAATTCTTGGTTGAAATTTTTTTCTTTCAGGGTTTTATATATACCATCCCATTGTCTTCTTGCCTCCATGGTTTCTGCCGAGAAAGCCGAGCTTAGTCTTATTGGTTGCTCCTTGTAGGTAACTTTGTTTTTCCTGTGCTGCTTTAGGATTCTTTCTTTGTCTTTGATTTTGGTGAGTTTGATGATGATATGGCTTGGTGATTTTCTTTTGGGGTCTATCCTGTTGGATATCCTTCTTGAGTGGATATATTCTCATCTTTCCCATACAGGGAAATTCTTTTCCAACAAATCTTCAACAATTTTCTCTGTGGTTTTATTTGTCTCTTCCTGTTCTGGAATTCCAGTTACACATGGACTATTCCTTCTGATGGTATCCCACATGAACCTTAGGGTTTCTTTGTTTTGTTTTGATCTTTTTTTCTGATTGTCCTCTTTCCAAAGAAGTATTGAGATATTTGTCTTCAATCTCACTAATTCTGTCTTTCATTGATTTGCCTGTTCAATGTGTTATCTATTTCTGAAAATTTAGTATTACTCTTCTGGATTTCCATCTGTAGATTTTGTATCATTTCTAATTTTTCATTTATTTTGTCATTTTGTTCTTGTGTTGTCTTTCAATATTTTTCCAGGTTTTTTTTTCTGTGTTTTCCTCAATTTTGTCAATGTTTTCCTTGATCTGTTCCTCAGCCTGTTAAAGGTACCTAAATATAATTCTTTTGAATTCCTTATCAGGGAGTTCCAATGCTGCTTCTTCCTCAGGGATGTGTTCTGGGTCTGTATTCTGGTCCTTTGTGTCTCCTGCTTTATCTTGCTTCTTTGTGTGGACTGTAATGGTCTTTTGCCTCTGAGACATTGTGACATTTTTGTGTTTATATTTAATTTGTGATTGGATGTTGGAGTGATTTTCATTTTCATTTTTGTTGTCCAAGATTTTCATTTTCTTTGTTTTGTTTGGATGTTATCTGTGTAAGCAGGATATTGTGTTCCTCTTTTCCCTAGTTGGCAGCACTTATACACTCACCACCTGTCTCCTTTCCCATTGTCAGCCTCCCATATGTCCCTGCCATCCCTGGCAAGCGGAGCCTATTCTTAGGTCCCTGGAATCCAAATGAGAATGCCGTGACTTTAAATATCCAAAATGGCAACTGCTTGTAAGCAATCAAAATGGCTGCACTCTCTGGACAGCCAAAAGTCCACAGCTAGGTTGTCTCCCTCTGTGCTGTTTCCCTGCCTAGTCATTGACCACCAGTGCAGTCATCCCTGCAGCCCTGGCAACCAGGGCTGATCTTTAGGTTAGATCAACACCATTTGGAAAGATTCAGGCTATTGGTGCTGTCAGAATAGCTGACAGTCTGTAGCTCCATCTGTCTCCATACTCACTGTTTTCATTCAGGTTCTTCCACTAGTTGGTGCCTAATCCACTTCTGTATACTTCCTTTCAAAGCTCAGGGTTCTAGGATTGTTTTCTATATCTCTGTCAATTGGTTTCTCTTTTCTTTATTAAAGAAGGTCTGTGTCACTTGTCTCCCTATTCTGCCATCTTTTGGAAGTCTCACTGTTGTTTTGATTTGCATCTCTCTAATGGCTGATGATTGTGAGTATTTCATGTGTTTGCTGGCTGCCTAAATATCTTTTTGGTGAAGTGTCTATTCATGTCTTCTGCCCATTTTTTAATGGGACTCTTTGTCTTTTTTATGTTGAGGTGTTGGAATTTTCTGTAAGTTTTAGAGATAAGTCCTTTGTCAGATATATCATTGCCAAATATTTTCTCCTAATCTGTAGGTTCTCTTTTTACTCTTTTGGAGAAGTCTTTTGATGGACATAAGAATTTAAGTTTTATAGAAAGTCCCAGTCACCTAGTTTATCTGCTGTTGGATTGATTTTAATGTCATCAATTTAATTTCTTAATTTGGTTTATTTGTTTGTTTGTTTTTCCTTTTGTCAGTCTAGCAAATGGCTTGTCTATTTTATCGATCCTTTCAAAGAACTAACTTCTGGTTTTGTTGATTCTTTCTATTGTTTTTCTATTTAATTTATTTCTGCCCTGGTTTTTATTATTTCCTATTTCTCGTAGTTTTTGTATTCTTTTATTCTTTCTTTTCTATTTGTTTAAGTTGTCTGTTTCAGTTAATGATATTAGATCTTTCTTCTTTTTTAATGTAGTCATTTACTGCTATGAATTTCCCTCTGAGTGTTGCTTTTGCTGTGTCCCAAAGGTTTTGATATGTTGTGTTTTCAGTTTTGTTTGATTTTGAAATTTGTAATTTCACTTTGGATTTCTTCTGTGATCCAATACCTTTTTTTAGTAATGTATTATTTAACTTCTATATATTTATATTTTCTTGTTGTTGATTTCTAGCTTCATATATTATAGTCAGAGAAGATGCTTTGTATGATTCCAATCTTTTAAAATTTTTTTATATTTATTTTGTGTCCTAGCATGTGGTGTATTCTGAAAAATGATCCATGTGTGTTAGAGAAGTCTATGTATTGTTCTGATGCTGAGTGGAGTGTTCTTTATATGTCCATTAGGTCCAATTCACTTATGGTTTCATTTAAATTCTCAGTGTCCTTGTTATTGTTATTGTTGTTAGGTGCCATCAAGTCAGCTCCAACTCATAGCAACCCTATATACAACAGAATGAAACATTGCTTGGTGCTGCACCAGCCTCACAATCATTGCTATACCTGAGCCCATCATGGCAGTCGCTGTGTGAATCCATCTGATTGAAGACTTTCCCCTTTCCAATGACTCTCCACCTTACCAAGCATGATGTCATTGTCCAGAGAATGGTCACTTCTGACAACATGACCAAAGTAGGTCAGATGAAGTCTGGCCATTCTCACTTCTAAGGAGCATTCCAGCTGCACTTCTTCCAGGATAGATTTGTTAGTTCTTCTGGCACTCCAGAATATTTTCAATATTCTTCACCACACCACAATGCAAAAGTATCAACTCTTCTTTGGTCTTTCTTATTCAATGCCCTTAGTGATCTTTTTAGATATTGTGTTTGTAATTGAAAGTGGTGTGTTGAAATCTCTCACTATTTTTGTGGAGTTGTCTATTTCTCCTTTCATATTAGGCAGTATTTGTTTCATGCATTTTGGTGCATTGTTGTGAGATGCATATATTTATAATTGTTATATATTCTTTCTGGATTGACCTTTTTATTATTATGTAATGTCCTTCTTTACCTCTTTACCTCTTATTTTGATTTAAACTCTATTTATATGATAACAGTATGGCCACCCTTGCTCTTTTTTGTTTACTATATTGCAAGGAATGTTTTCTTCCATCCTTTTATTTTCAGTCTGCTTTTGTCCTTATGTTAAAGGTATGTTTCTTGTAGACATCAAAAAGATGGATCATGGTGGGCTTTTTTTTTTTTTCACAACCAGTTCTGTCACTCTCTGCCTTTTGTGTGGAGCTTTTAGATTACTGACATGTAAGATTATTACTGAAAATGAAGTGTCTACTTCACTCATTTTGTTATTTGTTTTTTGAGGGCTTCATATCTTCTTTGTTCTTTTACTCTCATTTTTCTGTTTTTGTTTGTATTTGACTGTTTTCTTGTGATGACCCTTTTTACTTTCTTCCTTCTTTTTTTCTGAATATTTTTCATTGATGATTTCTTAAATGTTCCCACATACGTTACATTGCACAACTTATAATTGCAACAACATTGAACATATGAACAATAGTTAACATGCAATCTTAATATAAATCTATTCTTGATATTCTCCTTTCTCCCCTATTGCTGTTGGTGTGTGTCCATTAACATCAGTATACAACTTTTGCTCAGTAAGTTTACTTTTTATGTATTTATTACAAGCTTAATGTTACATCTTTTGTGGAATTTAATTACTGAATTTATTCCCTGAAAATATATACCTAGTCCTTATGATTGTCAATGTTATTGTGATTTTTTAAGATCTCTCTTTTGCTTATTTTTATTTTCTAGAAGGAAGGTTGGGCAATCCTACTTCCGTAGTGATACTGCCTCGGAAACCCAAGGAGGGGTCGCTATGAGTCGGGGCCGACTCGACGGCACATAACAACAACAACAACAAGTGTATAGATACAAATGTTTATTTAATGCTCTTGCCTTACCATTTGGAGTACTAACTTGAGTAACACTTGCAAAGCTGTTCTGGTAATGACAAATTCCCAGAGCTTCTGTTTGTTTGAGAATATTGATTTCCTCCATATTTTTGAATGACGACTTTGCTGGGAAAAGCATTTGTGGTTGGCCATTATTTTCATTCAGTATTTTATATATGTAGCTTCATTGTTTTCTGGCCTCTAGAGTTTCTGGGGGGAGATCTGCAATTATTAAGAAAGCGCCTTTGTATATTGTCATAGATTAAATTGTGTCACAAAAAAATATGTGTCAGCTTGGCTTGACCATGATTCTCAGTGATTTGGTAGTTATGTGATGATATACTTTGGTAGTTATGTAATGATATAATTCGGCAGTTACATAATAATGTTATAATCTTCCACAATGTGATGTGATGTGATCAGCCAAGATGTTATAAGGTGATTACGGTTGGATGTAACACTTTTACTCAGGTCACAGCCCTGATCTGTGTAAAGGAAGTTTCCCTGAGATATGGCCTATATCATCTTTTACCTTACAAGAGATAAAAAGGAGAGAGAAGTGAGCAGAGAAAGAGGAAACTACTACCACCAAGAAAGAAGAACCAGGAGCAGAGCACATCCTTTGGACCCAGTGTCCCTGCACTGAGAACTTCTTAGACCTAGGGGAAGATTGATGCTAAGACACACGGAGATTCGAAGGAATGCCAGGACTACAGATGTTGAAAGGAGACAAAGAACTTTCCCCAGAGCTGACACAGAGAGAGAAAGCCTTCCCCCAGATCTGGCACTCCAAATCTGGAATTCCAGCCTTCTAAACTGTGAGAGAATAAATTTCTGTTTGTTAAAGCCACCCACTTGTGGCATTTCTGTGTTGGTATTGCTAGCAGCACTAGATAACTAAGACAGTATGTTAAAATGCATTTTTTTTTTTCTCTTGCTGCTTTCAGAATTCTCTCCTTGTCTTCGCTTTTCTGGAATTTTATTAGGATATAGCACTGAGTTGAGTTGATCTGTGTGTGTCTCTCCTAATTGGTTTACTGTCCAGAGACATCTCTGTTAAAATAAATATAACCCTGGTTACAAACAATGACTTCTGTTTAGTTACACTCAGGTACTCTCTGTATTCCTGTCACAGTTCCCTTTCCATTCTATATGGATGGTATTTTTCCTATCCTCTCAAAGCTAGCATGAGGCTGAGGTAAAGTCCATTCTTATAGATTCTTAGCTTTAGACTACCTTCTGGAAGAAATTTGAATAGGCAGTTTCAGGCAGGAATATGAGAAAGCTCATTGCAAGCCTTTTCTCTAGGCTTTTCCACCTACAAAGTGCAAACATCTTCCAGGTCTGCTGCAATATTTCAATGTCTAGAGAGTCAGCCAGGAGCGAAAGAGTTAAGTAAAGCCAGCTTTCAGGTCTGGGTCCTGAGTGAACATTCCTGCCTCCAAGCAATCTGCCAGCCTCTGGGGCTAGAGGCTAAATTTAGAGAGTGGCTAAGATTTCCTGTGAACAGCTGTCCTGCCCCCTTGGAGAAGAAACACTGAAAAGAGAGGAGAGAGGTTGGTCCCTGTCACTGGTGGGAGCGTCTGGCTATTTTGTCTGGGTCCCTTGGCCCTCAAGTGACTGTATCTTGGTGTGGAGACATAAGAAGGCCCGTGGTGAGTGTGCTTCTCTCCTCATTTTGTTGTGGTAAGCCCCAGACTTATAAGCAAAGGGGAAGCAGCTCTGCCCTTTGTGTCAGGGCCCAGCCATGATGACTGAGACCAACTGCTAGGGGATTTCATGTCTTTTAATAGGTGTGGGGAGGTGCTTGAGCCAAAAGCCCCAAGTTCCATCGCCTTGGTCAGACTCATTGAGTTGAGAAGAGGGCCAGCTACACCACCCCCAGTAGAGAAAAAAGGGGTGTACATGAGTGTGGACATGTGTGTGCATGTGTATGAGTATGTATGTGTATGTATGTGAGAAAGTATATGTGAGTGTGTGTAATTATGTGTGTATGTGAGAAAAAGGGTACATGTGAGTGTATGAGTGTGTATGAGAAAATAGTGTACATGAGTATGGGCATATGTATGTGTGTGAATGTGTGAGTATATGTGAGTAAGTGTGAATATGTGGGTATGTGTGTGTACAAGAGTATATGAGTATGTGAGTGTGTGTGTGTGCACCCATACTCAGAAATCTCACAGAAAACTTGTTCTGATTACCTAGGCTGGGGATTTCACTGTTCTTCAACCTATTTAGCCATAAACTAAAGTGAATTTCCAGTTCAACTCATATCTTCCTTACTGGCAACTGTGGAAGGAACCACCTTGTCACTCTTTAAAGATTGTGACCCCCAGGGTGGGCTGGGTGTGGGCTTGGTGCCCTGGTAAAAGAAGCTGGACCTGACCTGACTGGTTTTTCCCTGTGACTCCTTTCCTTTACCCACCAGGGTTAAGTCCCTTCTCCTGCTTTACTATGGTTTCATTTGGCAGACAGGGACAGTAATACCTGCCCTGTGTACTGCACAGATTGTCCTGTGTTGTGAAATTACTTTGGAAAACACAAGGCATTAGTATGTGACAACTTTCCCATTCTTAGCCCCACTGAGGTTACATCACTGACCTCTGAAACCTGATGCCCTTATTGCCCTTTTCCTGCCAAATTTACAGAGGCTGACAGGCTGTCATGGCAACCAGTGGAGACCCAGAGGAGGAACAGGTAGTCCCAAGTGAAGAGGATGAAGCTGATGTAAGGGCAGTGCAGGCCCGGTACCTCCGGAGCCCCTCCCCAAGCCAGTAAGTCTACATACACTCTCTGGGTTCCACAGCACAACCACAGTGGGGAGGAAGGCTAGAGAGGATGGTGTGAGGTGAGCCCTAGGGTTCCACAGCCACCACCTTAAGTTCATTCATTCAACAAACATTATTTGAGCCCTCAATATGTGTCATACTTCCTGGAGGAAGCAAATGCACAAACAGATTGCACTGCAGTGTGGAATGGAAAGTGCTAGATATTAGTATGTCTAGGGTCCAGGAAGGTTGGGCAATCCTACTTCCATAGTGATACTGCCTCGGAAACCCAAGGAGGGGTCGCTATGAGTCAGGGCTGACTCGACGGCACATAACAACAACAACAACAGGGTCCAGGGGAAGGAAATAATTTGATTTGGTAAAGAAGTATTCTTGGAGGAGATGATGCTAGACCTGAGCTTGGAAGGATGAATAGAAGTTTGGCAAATCTACCTGGAGGGGAAAGGGGGATGGTGGTGAAGTGATAGAATTCTTACCTTCCATGCAGGAAACTCAGGCTCAATGCCTCTCCTCATCTGTCAGTGAAGGCTTGCATGTTGCTATAACAGTGCACAGGTTTCAGTGGAGTTTCTAGACTAAGACAGACTAGGAAGAAAGTCCTGGAGATTTACTTTCAAAAATCAGCCAATGAAAACCCTGTGGATCACAACGGTCTGATCCTCTTGTGCTTGGGGTCACCATGAGTGGGGAGTGGGAGGAGGACTTGAAAGCAGCTAATGACCACAGCCTGGAAGGAGGGTATGTAAAGCACTCAATTCCCTGGGATTGAGGCTGGATATGAGTATGATAAGGAGTCCGGGTGGCACAGTGGTTAAGTGCTCAGCTGCTAACCAAAAGTGGTTAAATGCTCAGCTGCTAACTTGAACCCACCAGGGGCTCCATGGGAGAAAGACCTGGTGATCTCTTCTGTAAAGATTACAATCTTGGAAATCCTATAGGGCAGTTCTACTACATCATATAGGCTCTGGTTGTGTAGTGCCTATGGCATTTGACTGTTAACCAGAAGGCTAGTGGTTCAAACCCACCAGCCACTCCTCTGAAGGAAGACTGGGCAATCTACTTCCATAGAGATAGCACTTCAGAAACCCAAGGAGGGGTCGCTATGAGTTGCCTCTGACTCAATGACAGTGACTTTGATTATTGAGTTTATGAGTCAGAATTGACTTGGTAGCAAAAGGTGTGAGGATGATAGACTAGAGACTGTAAGAGAAAGATAAGGAGAGGAAGAAGCCTGTAGAATCAGTGCCTTAGTACTAGAATAATCTTGCATCTGTCATCAAACTATGTTTCTCAAACTAGGTTGTATACAAACCCAGGAGCAAGTGACAACTTGCCAAGGGATAGATAAACATGATGTTTCGTCTTTGAGTGTCCTTTTACTTTATGACAAGTAAAATAAAAAAAAAATTACATGAACAATAGCAAAAAGAGCAGCTGATGAGGCTGTTTATGTACAACCAATTAAATATCTCATGGGATTTGATTTCTTGGTTTGGAGGTTTAAGGTCATGGTTTCATGGAACAGCCCAATTAATTAATTGGAACAGCCCAAATATTATGTTTAGTACTTCTGTTATATCTCCTAGTTTTTTGCATAGTGCCTGGGGTTTTAAAAGCTTGCACGTGGGCATCCAGTTGGTCTCTATTTGTCTGGAGCAATGGAGGAAGAAGGACAGTCAGAAACAGGAGGAAGAAGTGGAATGTGTGGCTGATTGCCTTCATGAACAACTGCATCCTTCGCCATGAGAACAGAAGAACTGGATGGTGCCTAGCTACCATTACTGAGCATTTTGATCAAAGATTCTATAGAAGAACCCTGATCAAAAGGGGGAAAATGTAGAAAAGAATTTCAAAATTTTGTGGAACTTATACTTTATGGAGCCATGGAGGCTGGACAAACCCTGGAAACTATTACCCTGAGATAATCTTTAAACCTTAAACCAAAAATATGCCCTGAAGTCTTCTTAAAACCAAAACACAATAGTTTATCTTAGCTGGTAAAGAATGCCTGCCTTGAGCATTATGCTCTATTAAGAACTATCTGTATGAGATCAAATTGACAACAGCAATTCAGAAAATCAGAGAGGCAAGTCAGGGGGAAGTGAGTTTATGCTAATTAGAAAAGGAGGGTAAGAATGGTTGCACAACTTGAAGAATGCAAGCAGGATCACTGAATTTTACGTGTAAAAATTGTTGAATTGATACATGTTCTGCTGTGTATATTCTCAACAAAACATAAAATTAAAAGGATTAAGCTGATGCTAAAATAACTGAAAAATTTACATGAATTTTAAGAAAAACTATGAGACATCAAAGAAATTGGATACTTAATTACCTGCTGTACAAATGGCATGTGGGAGTGTCTGTGACCTCCTCTAACTTCAAAAGGGGTGTTCTGGTTACCTAGTGCCACTCTGACAAGAATGTACCACAAAGGAGAATGGCTTTTACAGACAGGAGTTTATTCTCTTATAGTTCTGGAGGCTAGAAGTCTGACTTCAAAGTGTGAGGCTCTAGGGGCTGTGTGAAAGCCCCCCAGCCTTGGGTTTCAGCTCTGCCTCCTACTCCCAGCCCACTGAAGCTTGAGGCATCTCTTCACTCAGGCAGCTACTGGCTGCTGAGGCTAACAAACCCAAGGTTGACAAATAAAATGGCACAGTCCTGATGTTACCAAACCACATGGCAGGCCATTGATTAAATCCATTGAAGTCCCAAAACCAGCAGAGCTGCTGAACAACGACTCGGGTACATGCAGGGTTCAAGTGTGCCATAAGCTGGAGACCATTCCCAAAGCTGCTGCTTATATACAGGAAGCAGACCACATCCCTAAAGCAGCTACTCAGCTGCTGGGGTAGATCCCACCATGGAGCTGATTGCCAGTCTCATCATGGAGAATAACTACCACCAGCTGCCCAGCCATTCAACCAGGCCCAGCCCAAGTTGATGCACAAACTTAACCACCACAAGGAGGAAGGAGAATCAAGATCAACAGCCAAGGCTGATTCCTGTGAGATGGAGGTCAGACATCCCTCCTCTCATCAATCTTTTTACCGACTCTGACATGAGCTGTACCTCCTACTGCACTCTCTACTTCTCTGCTGAGGCCAATAGTTCACTGCAATGGCCACACAGAATGCACATACCATATTTGCGATTATTCTGTTTATTAGGGAAGGAACAGATACAAATCAGGATCAGGATCAACTTGGAAGTAACAGGAACAACTCAGAATACAGTTCTCAATTAAGACAACTTTTCACAGTCTGGTGTTGGGCTCTGCTAGGGGCTTTATGCTGCTGGGCCTTACTTGGGGTCTTCTCTGTTGTTGTTATTTGCCCTCGAGTCAGCCCCGACTCATAGCGACCCCTCCTTGGGTTTCCGAGGCAGTATCACTACGGAAGTACAATTGCCCAACCTTCCTTCCGAGGAGTGGCTGGTGGGTTTGAACCGCCAGCCTTCTGGTTAGCAGTCAAGTGCCTTAGGCACTATGCTACCAGAGCTCCTTTAGCAAGTGCTAAAACTCTTGGCTCTTCTATTGCTCTTGTTACTGCTGTGCTGTCATCTCTTGCTATCTTCCATGTTACAGTTTCTCTTCTCTTTCCTTCAGTTCTCCCCTCCCCTTCTCTTCTCTTCTCTCTCTCCCTTTTTCCCTGTCTCCCTTTTAGCCTATTGAGTTGCAAATGAACTAATTCCCTTGGTGGGCCATAAACACTTCATTTGCATAATCCCACCCAGTCATTTGGTGGAAGATACAAGACTCTGACTAGAAAGGCCATATTAAGTAATTCACTTCACCACACTTGCTGAAGCAATAGTGGGTGTGTGTTCTTTTTCTTCTGGTATAAATGGTGTTCATGTGGGAGCAGGAAACCTGAATTCTGATCCTAGTTGTTTCCAAATTGCTGTGAGGAATCACTGAAATTTTTGAGCCTGAGTCTCTTCATCTATGAAAAGAAAAGGAAAGGAAGAGAAAGGCCTCACTAGAAAATCTCAACATAACTGTGATCTGAGCAGATCTATTATTCTGCTTGGTTTGACTTTTCCTTGCTCCCACTGGCTCCTGCTCTCAGGTTTCAGAAGGCTCACTCAGTGGAGTAAGATGGGAAGCAAGGATGAATGCGTATCATTCACAGGCCAGGGCACTTTACCCAAATGGAACCTGGGAACTCTTCCTGTAAAATTCAACTTTATGTTCTCACTTGGAAAAATTGTCAGATTGGGAGATTTAAAATATGTCCCTTTCCTCCTCTACACTCCCAGTCAAGGAAGAGGTAGCTTTATGTGTGGATGGGGTAGTTGACTGCTATGTTTATTAAGATAGTGTTAGCTGCTATAACATATAGGCCTTTCCTTCTCAGTGGAAAAAGATCTAAAGCAGGTATTTGAGTAGTGATTCAGGGACTGAGGGACACATCTTATAAGGTTAACTCCTCGGAAGGAAGATTGGGCATTCTACCTCAGTAGAGATACCACCTCGGAAACCCAAGGAGGGGTCACTATGAGTCGGAAACGATTTGACAGCAGTGAGTTTATTTTTTGTCTTTATGCCTGTCCCCAAAGTGGGATGTTGTTGTTGTTGTTGTTATTTGCCGTCGAGTCAGCCCCGACTCATAGCGACCCCTCCTTGGGTTTCCGAGGCAGTATCACTACGGAAGTAGGATTGCCCAACCTTCCTTCTGAGATAACTTCCTATATTTGACCTTTGTTCTCCTTTCTGGGAGGAACTCCCTTGTCTATTGCTCTTTGTGATCTCTACCTCCATCCTTTGGGACTTCTTCCTTGTTCATTATTCTCCACAGCTACTTCTGAAGTGGGATTGAAGACTGTCTTCCTTGAGGGCTGTATAGTTTTACAGACTGTTTCTTGATCATGGAAGTTTGGGGCCCAAGGACTATTTTAAGGTTTAAATAGCAAAGGTTCATGATTTCTTTGAAAATTTGATCCTGTCAAAAACTTAATAGGTTTCTGATCTATTTGAGTCAGACAACTCCATGTATCAATAATCAGACTCAAAGCTCTTTCCTAGGTATAATCTTCAAGTGCAACCTATTTCTTTACTTACTTGCCTACATGTTTCACTCCCTCAGCTTAATGACAGTTACAATGAGACGTTATCAGAAACTGTAAATTTGGGTGAAAAATTCAGGATGCATGTCATAATTTTTAGTGTAACTGTTAAAAGTTTTGTAACAGAATGTATAGCTAACAAGCTAATGAGTGGAAGATATAATAATAAAATATAATCAATCCAAAAAAAGGCAAGCAAGAAGAGAAGGAAGCAGGATCCAAGATGGCAGACTAGGCAGATGCACTATTCAGACCTTTGAAAATAAAGTCTCAAGAAACTAAATGAAACTGATGTGGATAACAATCTTGGAACCCAGAGCTTCAAAAGAAAGGATAAAGAAGTAGATTAAACACAGATGAGAGGAAGAGACTGAATGAAAATACCGAACAAGGGGCAGTACAGCCAACCAGCACAGCACAGCCATTTTGAATTATTGCAAGCAGCATTCCAATAGGAGCAGGAACCAGATAAGTGGCTCTGCATGCCCAGGACTGCACCAGCACCCACATCAGTGATCAGTGACTGGAAAGGTGTGACCTCCCCCCCTTAATTTGCACAACCTCTCAATGATCAGAGGTGTGACCTCCCCACACATACCTCCACCAGCTACCAGATAAATCCTCCTCCACTGCTGGTGCTTGTACTTGTTATTTCTTTTTTTCTTCATCTTTCTTCTTAGTTCTTTCCTCTTCCTCTCCCCATTTGTTTTCTTTCTTTTTTTCCTTTCCTTTTTTCCATCTTCTTCCCTGGCTGTTTTTCTTTTCTTTTGCATCTGCAGATCAGGTGTCCCTCCCGCTGCCACCCACATGATTAGCAGCACCTGCCCCCATCACTCCCTGGTAGGAGATATGTGCTACTGTGGAGTGAGCATTGCATTCCTGTGTAGCTGTGTTTGGCAGCTAGCAATTTTACCAGTACTCTGCTGCTTGTTTTCTTTATTTTCTTTTGTTTCTTCCTTCTTCTTAGCTCTCCACACTTTCCCTGCTGTTTTTCTCTCTTTTATTATTATTATTATTATTTTAAACTTTTCTTCCCCCTTCTTTGTTTTGTTTTTGATCCTATGGAGCAGGAGCCTGCCCCCATTCCATGGCCAGCAACACACAACCCCAACCTTCTATGGATAGTAGTGTATAACACTCCACCAGAGTGGGCTCTGTGTTCCTACAGTAGCTATGTTTGGTGGCTAATAATTACGCCAGTTTCCTTGTCTTTTTCTTTTCTTCTCGGTTCTTCCCTCTTCTGCCAATTGTTTTTTCTTTTATCCTTTTCTGCCTCTTTTTTTCTTCTTCCCCTCCAAGTTTTATTCTTTTTACTTCTTTTTTGATCTGAGGATCTGCCCCTGCCCCTCCATATTCTGTGGTGTGCACTCCTGCAGAGTGAATGCCACATTTCTGCCACAGCAGTGTTTGGTGGCTAGTGCTTGTACATTTACTCTGTTGCATTTTTGTTGTTGTTTCCTATTCTTTTCTATCTTCCTTTTCTCTTTTTATGTTTTATTCTTCTCTTTTTCTTTCTTCTTAGATCTGCCCTCTTACCCTTCTTGTTTTCTTTATTTTATTCCTTTTCTTCTTTCTTCCTTTTTTTTTCATTTCTATCTTTCCTCAGCAGTCAGGAGCCAGTGACCATACCCAACCATACCCACAACACCTGCCACCCCACTGACTGGTACCTTCCTCTGCAGTGCCACTGGACCAGCTACCAGATCTGCCCAGAGACAGGTGGTGAGTTCCCTAGTGCTACAAAACTAGCAACATCTGTAACATGCCTGCCATATTGCCCAGATATATTAAAACAGAATAAGCAAACAAACAAACAAAATCAGGGTGAAGCAAGCAAACATGCAATCAACAAACTAATATAAGAATACTGTAATGTCTCAGAGACAACAGACAACTTAAAATCACACACACACACACACACACACACACAAATAGTACCAGATAGCTCAAACAAGTGACCAAAATACAGGCCAGAAGATCTTTCATAGTAATAAAGGGTATGAAACTACCTGATAAGGAATTAAAAATAATTATAGCTAGTACCTTCAACATATTGAGAGAGGCTTGGAGGAAATGAAAGACAAAATCAAGTAAAACACAGATAAAACTCTGTTGTTGTTGTTGTTGTTTGCCGTCGAGTCGGCCCCGACTCATAGCGACCCCTCCTTGGGTTTCCGAGGCAGTATCACTACGGAAGTAGGATTGCCCAACCTTCCTTCCGAGGAGTGGCTGGTGGGTTTGAACCGCCAGCCTTCTGGTTAGCAGTCAAGTGCTTTAGCCACTATGCTACCAGAGCTCCTGATAAAACTCTAGAAGAATTCAAAACTATAATACAAGAACAAATTGGCAAAACAAATGGAAAATTAGAGACCACACAAAAACAGCAAATAAAAATCCAGAAGACATACTAAAACTTGAATAATAGGTAACAAATTAGAAGCTTAAAAGGGTAGAATTGGATCAAGAAAACGGAGTTAATGAGATTGAAAACAAATTTCTTAATATTAATCTTCTAGAGGAACAATCAGAAAAAAGAATGAAGACTGCCTAGGAATTATGTAAGACAGTGTTAAGAGTAATAACATGTGATCAGAATTCCAGAACAGGAAGAGATGGAAAAATATATGTCAAGGAAATGGCAGCCAGAAAGAGCAGGAGTGGCAATATTCATTGCTGATAAAATAGACTTTAAAGCAAAAACCTACGAAGAGATATTAAAGGCATTATATAATGATTAAAGGGTCAATCCCACAATAGGACATAACCATAATAAATACCCACCCAACCAATGAAAGAGCCCCAAAATACATAAATTTTAACAGAATTGAAAAGAGAAACAGACAGCTCCACAATAATAATGGGAGACTTTAATATACCACTTCCTGCCCCCAACAGTATAACATCTCACCTCCCACTTCCACCCTGTGGTTACCCTTTCCCTGTGTCCTTCTTTCCTATGCATTCTTGCCTCCCTACATTTCTCCCTGTGAAAATTCTGCCCTTCTGATCTCCCATGGTTGATTGTTCTAAGGAGTAAAATCTTCCTTGTGCAGTTGTTCAGCTCCTAGGCTATCTATTATTTGGCTGAGAGTTAAGCCTTGGGAGTGAAATCAGTTTCAGGCCTGAAGGGTGACTCAGGGCTATAGGCTTGGGCTTTCATCAGTCTCTATCAGACTAGTAAGTTTGGTCTTTTTTATGATTTTGAGTTTTGTTCCACATTTTTCTACCACTCTATACAGGATTTCCAATTTCGATCCCTTACCAAGTAGATGGCATGGGTAGCTGGACACCATCTATTTCTTCTGGTCTCAGGGTCAAATAGGTTGAAGTTCTCATGATTCATTAGTCCTATGGACTGTTTCCATACATCTTTGATTTTCTTCACTCTTTGCTCCAGACTAGGAGGGACTAAGAGTTGCCATTTAGATGGTCATTCTCAACCTTTTACAACCCCAGTCGCTACTCACCAAAGTAAAGTGTAGAACAATATTTTTGTATACCATGTTGTGCCAATTGAGCTTGATGTCCCTCACAACCATGGTCCCCATCCCACAGTCCCAGCAACCTACCCCCTCAAGGTATATATTTGTGCCTAAGAAGTTATCCTAACTTTGCCTTCTGTTATGTTTGGACTGAATTTGGACATTTTTATAGCACATACAAATATGTATGTAGGAATACCATCTGCCAAAATGACAATAAGATATCATCTCACCCAGCATTAACAGTAAAGTTGAAAAAAAAAAAAATGCTGGCAATAGTGTGGAGAGAATAGAGTCCTCATAAATTGCTGGTGGGATTATAAAATGGTATAATCCCTGTGGAAAACGGTATGACACTTCCTTAAAATGTTGGAAATAGGAATACCGTATGATCTGGCAATCCCACTACACCACCAGTGCTCCCACTAGGTGTATATCCTAGAGAAATAAGAGCCATGATATGAACAGACATATGCAAACCACGTGTTTTGGTTATTTTGTGCTGCTCTAACAGAAAATACCACAAGTGGGTGGCTTTAAGAAACAGGTATTTATTCTCTTACAGTTTTGAAGACCAGAAGTCTGAGTTCAAAGTGCTAGCTCTAGGGGCTGGGTGAAAGCCCCTTGACCTTGGACTTCAGCTCTGCCTCTTGCCCCCAGCCCACTGGAGCTAGAGGTGTCTCTTCACTCAGGCAGGTGCTGGCTGCTGAGGCTAACAAGCCCAAGGTCAACAGGTAAAATGGCACAGTCCCAAGATTACCAAACAACACAGCAGGCCACTAATTCAAGTCCAGAAACTGTCCCAAGACCAGCAGGCAATCATGGCAGGCTGATGAACAATGATTTGGCTACATGTAGGATTCAAGTGTGCCAAAAGCTGCAGACCATTCCCAAAGCTTCCCCTTATATACTTGAAGCAGACCACATCCCTAAAGCAGCTACTCAGCTGCTCGTGGCAGGTTCCACCATGGAGGTGATTGTCAGTCTCACCATGGGGAATAACTAAAACCAGCTGTCCAGCCACTCAAAACCAGGTGCAGCCAAGTTGACACATAATTTTAACTACCACACCATGTTTATTACAGCATTATTCACAATAGCAAAAGGATGGAAACAGCCTAAGTGCCCATCAACAGATGAATGGATCAACAAACTATGGTACATACACACAATGCACTAACACACAACGTTAAAGAATAACGATTAATCAGTGAAACACCTGATAACATGGGTGAACTTAGAGGATGTTATGCTGAATGAAATTAGTTAATTACAAAAGGACAAATATTATATAAGACCTTTACTGTAAAAAGCCAAGAAAAGGTTTATACACAGAAAGAATCATTCTTAGGAGGTTTCCAGGGGTGGGAGGGAAAAGAGGATAAATCACTAACTAGAGGATAGACACATACTAACTTGTATGAAGGGAAAAGCAATATACTGTCAGGGGCAGGTCAGCACAAAATAATCAAAGCAAAGGAAGACACTGGGAGGAGCACAAGAGTCAGAGGCAACAAAGGTAAATACTACTACATACACAACCCTACAATAACAGTAACTTCAATAATCTATGAGTGGATACACAGATAAACATTCAAGTTGAACAGAGATGAGAAGGTGAATGAGACTACATCCACAAATATATACAGGTTTGACAGAGGCTATTTCTACATATGTATTTATATGTGCTGCAATTATATCCACAAACATAGGAAAGCACACAGAGGGCAAAGCTATGAAAACTTCTTAGCCATAACCAAACACCTTGAGGGAATGAATCCCTGGGCCTGGGGGTCAGGACCATAGTCTTGCCACGGGGGATACTAAAGTCAATTGGCATAATAGAATCCATAAAGACAAGGTTCTACATCTTACTTGATGAGTAGCAATTGGAGTCTTAAAAGCTTGTGAGCAGCCATTGAAGGAGCAGCTGGTGGCCTTGCCCATCTGGAACAAAGGATGAAGAAAATAAAAAAATTCAAGGAAACAATTAGGCCAAAGGACTAATGGGCCATATGAACCCCAACCTCCATGACTCTGAGACCAGAACTAGATGGTGCCCAGCTACAACTGCTGGCTGCTTTGAAAGGGATCACAATAGAAGGTCTTGGATAGAGTGAGAGAAAAGTGTGGAACAAAACTCAAAATCATTAAAAAGACCAGGCTTACTGGTCTGATTGAGACTGGTGGAAAAATCAGGAGTATGGCCCTTAGATACTCTTCAAGCCTAGAACTGAACTCACTCCCGTGGCTCAACTTTCAGCTAAACAATAGACACACCTATAAAGTGAGCAATATATAACACCAGGGAGGTGCACACTTCTCAGAACAATCAACCGTACAAGATCAAGGGGCAGCATTTACCCCGGGCCAAAGATCAGATAGCAGAAGGGATAGGAAAGAAGGACACAGGGAAATGGTAAACACAGGGATGACGTGGGAAGAGTCATTGTGGGGATTGCAATGAATATCATAAAACAAATGTGTATGAATTGTTGAATGGAAAACAAACCTGCTCTGGACTTTTACCCAATAAAAATCACAAATAAAAAAAGAAAGAAAGAAGGAGAAAGGAATATAGAAAAGGTATAATAATAAGGATGGTATATTTGAACCTAAATATATAAGTAATTACACTAAATGCAACTAGACTATACTCCAACTAAAAGACAAAGATTGTCAGATTCAATAAAAAACAAACAAAAAAACCTATATACTGTTTACAAGAGACACACCATAATGATAAGGTTAATAAAGGAAGTTGTCTTTAGGTGCTGTTGAATTGGCTCTGACCCATTATGATGCTAGGCACAACAGAACAAAACATTGCCCAGTCCTGCACCATGCTCACAATCCTTGCTATGCTTGAGCCCATCTTTGCAGTCACTGTGTCAATCCATCTCATTGAAGGCCTTCCCCCTTTTTACTGACCCTCTACTTTACCAAGCACAATATCCTTCTCCAAGAAGCAGTCCCTTCTGATAACGAAACCAAAGTAGATGAGATGAAGCCTGGCCATTCTCGTTTCCAAAGAACATTCCAGCCTCACTTATTCCAGATCAGACTAGTTGGGTCTTCTGACAGTCCATACTATTTTTAGTATTCTTCACCAACACCACAATTCAAAAGCACCAACTCTTCCTCAGTCTTCCTTATTTATTACCCACTTTTCACGTGCATATGAGGTGATTAGAAACACCATGACTTGGGTTAAGCACGCGTTTGTCTTCAAAGTGACATTTTTAAAGAGGTCTTTTGCAGCAGCAGATTTGCCCAGTGCAATATGACATCTGATTTCTCGTTTGCTGATTCCATGAGGGATAATTGTGGATCCAAGTAAAATGAAATCCCTGACTTCTACCTTTTCTTCATTCAACATGACATTGCCTATTGGTCCAGTTGTAAGGATTTTCATTTTCTTTATGTTGAGGTGTAATCCATACTGAAGACTTACATTAATAAATGCTTCAAGTCATCTTCACTTTCAGTAAGCAATGTTGTGTCATCTGCATGTAGAAGGTTGTTAATGAGTCTTCCTCCAATCTTGATGCCACATTCTTGAGATAGTCCAGATTCTGGGATTTTTTGCTGAGCATAGAGATTGAATAAATATGATGAAAAAATACAACCCTGACACACACCTTTCCTGATTTCAAACCATGTAGTATACCCGTGTACTGTCCAAATGACAGCCTCTTGATCCATGTACAGATTCTTTATATGCATAATTAAGTATTCTGGAATTCCTAATCGTTGCAATGTTATCCATAATCTGTTACGATCCACACAGTTGAATGACTTTGCATAGTCAATAAAACACAAGTAAACATTTTTCTGGTATTCTTTGCTTTCAGCCAAGATCCATCTGACATCATCAATGATGTCCCTCATTCCACATCCTCTTCAGAATCCATCTTGAATTTCTGGATTACTTCCCTGTCAATATACTGCTGCAACTGTTTTTGAATTATCTTCAGAAAAATTTTATATGTGTATGATATTAATGATATTGTTTGATAATTTCCACATTCTATTGGATCACTATTCCACATTCTATTGGATCTCTTTGATGAGATCTATTGATCTCTCCCAGTCAGTCAATCCATATTTGTACCCATTCCAAAGAAAGATGATCCTACAGAATGTGGAAATTATCGAACAATATCATTAGTATCACACACAAGTAAGATCTTACTGAAGATAATTCAAAAACGAGTTCAGCAGTATATTGACAGAGAACTTGCAGAGGTGCAACCTGGATTCAGAAGAGGACGTGGAACAAGGAATACCATAGCTGCTGTCAGATGGATTTTGGCTCAAGACAAAGAATACCAGAAAGATGGTATTGTGTTTTATTTACTATATGCAAAGACATTTGATTGTGTGGATCATGACAAATTGTGGATAATATTGAGAAGAATGGGAATTCATGAACACTTGCTTGTACTCAGGAGGAACCTGTACATAGACGAAGAGGCTGTCATTCAAACAGAACAAGGGGACACTGCATGATTTAAAATCAAGAAAGGAGTGAGTCAGTGTTATATCCTTTCCCCATACTTATTCAATCTATATGCTGAGCAAATAATCTGAGAAGCTGGACTATATGAAGAAGAATGTGGCATCAGGATTGGAGGAAGACTCATTAACAACCTGTGATACACTGACGACACAACTTTGCTTGCTGAAAGTGAGGATGACTTGAGGCACTTACTGATGAAGATTGAAGAATACAGTCTGCAGTATGGATTACATCTCAATATAAAGAAAACAAAAATCCTCACAACTGGACCAATAAGCAGCATTATGATAAATGGAGAAACAATTGAGGTTGTCAAAGACTTCATATTGCTTGGTTCTACAATTGATGCCGATGGAAGCAGCAGTCAGGACATTAGACAACATATAGCACTGGGCAAGTCGGCTGCAAAGGAACTCTATCAAGTGCTGAGGAGCAAGGATGTCTCCTTGAGGACTAACATGGCTGACACAAGCCATGATATTTTCAATCATCGCATATGCATGTGAGAGCTGGACAATGAATAAGGAAGACAGAAGAAGAGTTGATGCTTTTGAGTTGTGGGGCTGGCAAAGAATACTGAAAGTACCATGGACTGCTAAGAGAACTAACAGGTCTGTCCTGGATGAAGTGCAGCTGAAATGCTCCTTGGAAGCATTGGTCATGTTGTTGGAAGGGACCATTCCCTGGAGAAGAATGTCATGCTTGTTCAGGTGGAGGGTTAACAAAAGAGGGGAAGGCCTTCAACAAGATGGATTGACATAGTGGCGGCAATGATGGGCTCAAGTATAGCAAGGATCACGGGACTGGCACGGGATCAGGCGGTAGTTTCGTCCTGCTGTGTATAGGGTCACTATGAGTCAGAGATGACTCAATGGCACCTAACAACAACAACCAGTCAGTCAGCCAGGTAGCTGTCTTAAAATTTCTTGGCATAAACAAACTAGCATCTCCAGTGCTTCATCCATTTGTTAAACATCTCAATGGATATTCCATCAATTCCCAGAGACTTGTTTTTTGCCAACTACTTCAGTGCCATGTGGACTTCTTCACTTAGTATCTTGATCATATAAACCTCCTGAAATAGTAGAACATCAACCACTTCTTTTTTGGTGCAATGACTCTATGTGTTCCTTCTATCTTCTTTTGATGCTTTCTGCTCATTCAATATTTTGCCAAATTGTTGTTATTGTTAGG
>NW_006921631.1:7185222-7186895 GCF_000298275.1 Orycteropus afer afer | reverse complement strand
CAGACTTTAATCTTCAGTAGTAAGTATTTCAAGTCATCCTCACTTTCAGCAAGCAAAGTTGTGTCATCTATGTATCACAGGATGTTAATGAGTCTTCCTCCAATCCTGATGCCACGTTCTTCTTCATATAGTCCAGCTTCTCAGATTATTTGCTCAGCATACAAATTGAATAAGTATGGTGAAAGGATACAACCTTGATGCACTCTTTTCTTGATTTTGAACTATGTAGTATGTCCTTGTTCTGTTAGAATGACAGCTTCCTGATCTATGTACATGTTCCTCATTGAGTACAATCAAGTGTTCTGGAATTCTCATTCTTCTTAATGTTATCCATAATTTGTTATGATCCACACAATTGAATGCTTTTACGTAGTCAGTAAAACACAAGTAAACATCTTTCTGGTATTCTTTGCTTTGAGCCAAAATCCATCTGCCATCAGCAATGATATCCCTCATTCCATGTCCTCTTCTGAATCCAGCTTGCATTTCTAGAAGCTCTCTGTCAATATACTGCTATATCTTCTGTAAGATTTTATTTACATGTGATATTAATGATCTTGTTAGATTATTTCCACATTCTGTGGGATCACCTTTCTTTGGAATGGGTACAAATATGGATCTCTTCCAGTCACTTGGCCAGGTAACTGTCTTCCAAATCTGGCATAGCCAAGTGAATGCCTCCAGCAGGGCATCTGTTTGTTGAAACATCTCAATGGGTATTCTGTCAATTCCTGGAGCCTTGTTCTTCACCAATTCCTTCAGTGCAGCTTTGACTTCTTCCTTCAATACCATTGGTTCTTGATCATATGCCACCTTCTGAAATAGATGAACATTGACCAACTCTTTTTGGACAGTGACTCTGTGTATTCCTTCCATCTTCTTTTGATGTTTCCGGCATCATTCAACATTTTGCCCATAGAATCTTCCAATATTGCAACTTGAGGCTTAAATTTTTTCCTTATTTCTTTCAGCTTGAGAAATGGTGAGCATGTTCTTCCCTTTTGGCTTTCTAACTCCAGGTCTTTGCACATTTCATTATAGTTATTGGCTTTGTCTTCTCGAGCTTCTCTTTGAAATCTTCTGTTCAGCTCTTTTATCTTGTCATTTCTTCCATTTCCTTTAGCTACTCTTCATTCAAGGGCAAGTTTTGGAGTCTCTTCTGACATCCATTTTGATCTTTTCTTCCTTTCTTGTTTTTTTTTAATAACCTCATGCTTTCTTCATGGATGATGTTCTTGATGTAATCCCACAATTCGTCTGGTTTTTGGTCATTGGTGCTCAATGCATCAAATCTATTCCTTAAATAGTCTCTAAATTCAGGAGGGTTATTATAAAGGTCATATTTTGGCTCTTGTAGACTTGTTTTAATTGTCTTCAACTTCAACTTGAAAGTGCATGAGCGGTTGATGATCTGTTCCACAATCAGCTCCTGAGCTTGTTTTAGCCAAGGATATTGAACTTCTCCATTGCCTCTTGCCACAGAAGTAGTCAATCTGATTCCTTTGTATTCCATCAGGTGAAGTCCACATGTATGTTGTTGTGGTTGTTAAGTGCCATCGAGTCGTTTCTGACTCATAGCAACCCCATGCACAGCAGAATGAAACACTGCCCGATCCCGCGCCAGCCCCACAATCCCTGCTATACTTGAGCCCATCATCGCAGCCACTGTATCA
>NW_006921631.1:7182954-7184172 GCF_000298275.1 Orycteropus afer afer | reverse complement strand
AGTAGTATTAACTGGTCTTCCTTGTAGATGTATGGATATTATCCTATCACTGACAGCATTGTACTTCAGGACAGATCTTGAAACAGTCTTTGTGACAATGAATACTACACTATTCCTCTTCAATTTGTCATTCCAGCATAGTAGATCATGTTGTTGTCTGACTCAAAAAGGCCCAAACCAGCCCATTTCAGCTCACTAAAGCCTAGGATATTGATCTTTATGAGTTCCATTGCATTTTTGACAACTTCCAATGTTCCTAGATTCATACTTTGTACAATCCATGTTCCAATTTTTAATGGATGTTTGCATCTGTTTCTACTCATTTTGAGTCATGACACATCAGCCAGTGGAGGTCCCGAAAGCTTTTCTCTGTCCATATCATTAAGGTCGTCTCTAGTCTGAGGAGTCAGCTCTTCCCCAGTCAAATTTTGACTGCCTTCTGACCTGAAGGGCTCCTCTTCTGGCACTATATCAGACAATGTTTCAGGGCTATTCATAAAGTTTTCCAGTAATATATCAGACAGTGTTTCACTGATATTTGTAAGGTTTTCATTCCCAATTATTTGATAAGTGGATGGTCTCTTCCTTCTTCTAAGTCTGTCTTAGCCTAGAAGCTCCACTGTAACCTGTCCACCATGGGTAATGCTGCTGGCATTTTGCAACACTGGTGGCATAGCCTCCAGTTTCACAGCAACACATAAGCCACCACAGGACAACAAACTGACAGACAAGCTCGTCTCCCTTAGTTGTTCCTTACCCCTCTGTGCATGTCTACCTTGGGCCCCAGCCTTAAAATAAGCTGCCTCCAAGCAAAAAGCAGCCTCCAATCCCTGTGCCTGCATACCTCAGCCTGGCCTTAAAATAGAGCTGTCCCCAAGTGAAAAGCAGCCCCTGGGGCCTCAGGTTTTTGCCCAAAGAATCATTTAATATTGCATCTCAAGGATTGATTTTTTTTTCTTCAGTTCTTTAAGCTTGAGAAATGGTCAGTGAGTTCTTCCCTTTTGGTTTTCTAACTACAACTCTTCGTACATTTTATTATAATACTTCACTTTGTCTTCTTGAGCTGCCCTTTGAAATCTTCTGTTCAGCTTTTATTTCACCATTTCTTCCATTTGCTTTATCTTAAAGTCAATTTGATCAGAAATTAGTATTGCCACTCCTGCTCTCTTACAGTTGCCATTTGCTTGATATATCTTTTTCCAACCTTTGATTTTTAGT
>NW_006921631.1:7179018-7181298 GCF_000298275.1 Orycteropus afer afer | reverse complement strand
TCTGTTGTTTCCATGGCATTGTGACATTGTTGTACTTAGATCTCTGTTAACTGTTTGTGAAGAGCAGCCAAAGGTGGTTCAGGCTTTTCTCGGTGGTTTTTTATTGTTGGCTGCCACTCAGGAATGTCCAAGTTGTTTGTGCCGTCAGGGGCGCTCAGGTACCTGCCAGACCGCAGCTCTGTATATCTCCTTTTTAGGTATTTTCATGCAAATTCTTTTGCTAGTTGGGGTTTAGTCTACTTCTGTATCCTTCTCTTCAAGGTTCAGGGGTCCAAGATTAACTTCTGTGTCTGTGTCAATTGGTTTCCCTTTTCTTTGTTGAAGAGGGTCTGTGCAGTCCTTCTATCTAGTCTGCCATCTTCCCAGAACCTCTTTCTTCCATTTGCTTTAGCTACTCTCCATTCAAGAGCAAGTTTCAGATTCTCTTTTAACATCAGATTTGGTCTTTTCTTCCTTTCTTGTCTTTTTAATGACTTTTTCATATACAGTGTCTCGATACCATTCCACAACTTGTTTGGTCTTTGGTCATTGGTGTTCAGTGCATCAAATTTATTCTTCAGATGGTCTCTAAATTCAGATGGGATATAATAACAGTCATATTTTGGATCTCATGGATTTATTTTAATTTTCTTCAGTCACTTGAACTTGCTTATGAGCAATTATTCCAGCTCCTAATCTCATTTTGACTGATGATATTGAGCTTCTCACTGCCTCTTTCCCCAGATGTAGTTGATCTGATTCCTGTGTATTCTGTCTGGTGAGGTCCAGGTGTATAGTCACTGTTTATGTTGTTGAAAAGGTATTTGCAATGAATAAGTCATTGCTCTTTCAAAATTCTGTCATGCAATGTCTGGCAACATTTCTATCACCAAGGCCATATTTTCCAACTACCCATGATTCTTCTTTATTTCCAACTTTTGCATTCCAGTCATCAGTAATTATCAATATATCCTGATCACACGGTTTATCAGTTTCAGATGGCAGAAGGTGGTAAAAAAGATTCAATTTTTTCATCTTTCACTTTAGTGGTGGGTGCATAAATATGAATAATAGTAATATTAACTGGTCTTCCTTGTAGGTATATGAATATTATCCTATCACTGACTGTAATGTACTTCAGGATAGATCTTGAAACATGATGATGAATAAAATGCCATTCCTCTTCAATTTTTCATTCCTGGTTTAGTAGACCATATGATTGTCTGACTGAACATGGCCAATACCAGTTCATTTCAGCTCACTAATACCTGGAATATCAATCTTTGTGGATTTCATTTCATTTTTGACAACTTCCAACTTTCCTAGATTTATCTTTTGTATATTCCACATTTCAATTGTTAATGAAAGTTTGCAGCTGTTTCTTTCCATTTTGAGTTATGTCCCATCAGCAAATGAAGATCCTGAAAGCTGTACTCCATCCATGTCATTAAGGTCAACTCTACTTTGAGGAGGCACCTCTTCCCCATCATATTTTGAGCACCTTACAGCCTGAGGGGCTCATCTTCTGGCACTATTATCAGAAAATGTTTCATGGCTACTGATAAAGTTTTCCAGCTATATATCAGACAGCATTTCACTGATATTCATAAGATTTTCAGTGGCCAGTTTTTTCACAACTAGAAGGCCCCATCTCTCTTCCAAGTCTGTCTGAAAGCTCCACTGAAACCTATGCAACATAGGTGACCCTGCTGGTGTTTGAAATACTGGTGACATAGCCTCAAGCCTCATAGCAACATGCAGCCACGACAGTACAACAAACTGACAGATGAGTGGTGGATAAAGGATAGAAAACTAATACTGCACTGTTCCAGTTACTATTGCTCATAACAAGCTATCTCTAAGTTTAGTGACATAAAACAGCCAATTCTTTATGTCCACAAGCAGGAATCTAGACAAGGCATATTTGGGTTACCTTGTTTTTGATGTAAGATATCTGGAGCCTCATCAGGGAAAAATCAAAGGCTGAGGATGATTTTAAGGGTGTTGTTGTTGATGTTATGTGCTGTCGAGTCGGATCCAACTCAAAGCAACCCCTCCTTGGGTTTCCGAGGCAGTATCACTACGGAAGTAGATTGCCCCATCTTCCTTCTGAGGAGTGGCTGCCACCACGGTTCCTTTGAACTGTCAGCCTTCTGGTTAGCAGTCAAGTGCCTTAGGCGTTATGCTGCCAGAGCTCCTGACTTTAAGGGTTGTTGTTGTTGTTGTTATGTGCCGTCGAGTCGGCCCCGACTCATAGCGACCCCTCCTTGGGTTTCCGAGGCAGTATCACTATGGAAGTAG
>NW_006921631.1:7172563-7178918 GCF_000298275.1 Orycteropus afer afer | reverse complement strand
GGGTTTGAACCACCAGCCTTCTGGTTAGCAGTCAAGTGCCTTAGCCACTATGCTACCAGAGCTCCCGACTTTAAGGGTAGAGGTGAGTAAACATCATAGAAGCATCACCACATATTTGCTGGTTAACTTTGGGACCTCAGCTGGGCTGTCAGCCAGAACACCTAATATGGACCTTTCATATGATCTCTTCATGTGAGTTAGTTTGATTTTCTTATAGCATGGTGGTCAAATTCAAAGAGTTAGCATCAAAGAGAACAAGACTGTAGTGCATTGCATTTTCATGATCTAGCCTCAGAAGTTATACGTTGTCACTTCCATTGTACTCTGCTATCATAAAATTCTACAAAGTTTCAAAGGGAGGAAATATAGACTTGACCACTCCACTGGAGGAGTATCAAGGCTACGTTCTAAGAAGAGCAAGGGTGATGGAAAATATTGTTGTGGTCATTTTGGGAAAAAAACGCACTGCTACAGTCACTAACTAAAGAAAGCTAGTAAAGCCATATTGATTTTTGACAAAGTAAACTTTAGGTAAGCATTACTAGAGACAAAGAGGGAGATATCATAATGATAAAAGGCTCAAATCACTGAAAAATATAATAATTTTACATATCTGTGACTGAACATTGCCTCAAAATATGTAAAGCAAAAATTGACACAATCATTGCAGCGAATGTAATCAGTCTCATAAAACAAAATGTGTATGAAATATTTAATATAAAACAAATCTGCTTTGTAAAATTTCACCCAAACCACAATAAAAAGTTTTTTTAAAGTGACAGAACTAAAGAAGAGAAATATATATTTACAATCTTAATCATATTTATATATTAAAAAAACTCAGCAGCTGATAGAATGAAGCAAAATATCATTAAGAATACAGGAAGTTTGAAGAAGATAATAAACAAAATTAACCTAATTGGCATTTATAGACTCTGCACTCAACAACTGCAGGATATATATCCTTACCATGTACACATGGAATGTTTACCAAAACAGACATATACTGGCTGTATGTATTACAACAAATTTTAAATGATTGAAATCATACAGAGCATATTCCCTGACCATAGCAGAATTAAACTAGCTATCAAAAAAACAGAAAAATAAATAATAGAGATTCATATTAAAACCATAATTCAGTATTACTATACACTTACCAGGATGACTAAAATTAAAGACTGAGGATGCCAAATAGTAGTGAAGATGTGAAGCAATCAGAACTCTTATTCATTTCTGGTAAGAGTATAAATTAGTACAAGCATTTTTGAAATCTGTTCCACGATGTCTACTAGAGCTAAACATATACCTGTCCTATGACCCAGAAGGCTCACTCCTGATGCATACTCAACAGAAATATGTGTATATGTGCTCCACAAGACAAAAACCAGAATGTTTTAACAGAAAACAATCATTAAGGATATAAAATGTTTAAACAACATGATGTAGTGTCCAAGACCAATTAATAGTAGGCTGGATAAACTACAGTATGTATATTTAAAATATTGGCCTGGGGAATAAGCATTTTATTAAATCACACTTTGGTGTGATTGAGCTGAGATTATTTTTGTCAAGACCGTTGGAGAAGGCAACTACTAGTCTTGAGGGGAGCAAAGGCAGGGGAAGGGTCACTGAAAGGGAAGGTAGGTGCCAGGGAAGAACAAATCTACTAGTTTCACATTCTCACATAAAGTGAGCCTGCCACTGGACAAAAGCATTTATTAATAGAGAAACTCCAATGTCATTCAATCCTTAACTCTTCCAATAGCCAGATTACCTCTTAGGCATGAGCTCAGCCTGAAAGGCCCACTAACATGTGGCATGGATTTTGTGCTTCCTAAAAGTATGGTCTCACATCCAGAGCAAACTTACTTTGGGTCCTCAGTATCTCCTGCTGAATTCTGTTGGTTTTGATGTTCTTCATTTGTGTATACTCCTTAGCAATCCATTTTCAAAAGCAGTTCCTAAATCAATTAGCTTCTTATATAAATTTTCAAGGAAGGCAAGCACATAGTGAAACTTCATGGGCTATCCCTTCTTGCAATGATCATCATAGTCTGAGGTATTACTACTGAACTGGCTTTTAAGATATCAAGCAATCCCACTGCCTTACACAGAACCAGGCCTAAACCTGTCCAGATGAATGAGTATAGAGTGTCTTTTAAAAATGAAAAGACAATGCTCAGGCTGGGAGAAAATATTTGCAAATCACATATTTTATAATGAATATGTATCTCTTGTATCTAGAATAATTTTAAACCCTCAAAACCCAATAGTAAGAAAACAAACAACCCAATTTTTTTTTAATGGGCAAAACATTTGAACAGATACTTCACCAAAGAAGATATGTGGATGGCAAACAAGCATACAAAAACACAGTCAACATCCCTAGTCATTAGAAAATGTAAGTTAAAGTCACAATGAAATAGCATGATAGGTGTATTAAGCCCATTGCCATTGAGTCAATTTTGACTCACAGGGAACTTATAGGACAAAGTAAAATTGTTCCCACAGGGTTTCTGAGGTTGTAAATATTTATAGAAGCAGACTACCACACCTTCCTGCCACAGAGTGGCTGATGGGTTTGAACCATTGACTTTTCAGTAAGCAGCCAAGAACTTAACCAATATGCTGCTAGAGCTTGTATACAGCTATTACAATGTCTAAAATTAAAAAAGCTGATCATACTAAATGTTGGTGAGACTGTGCAGCACCCAGAACAATTCCACACTGTTGGTAGGAATGCAAAATGGTACATCACTTTTGAAAACATTATGGGAATTTCTTAAAAAGTTAAACATAAACCTACCTAAACTTTCACTTATAATTTTATGATCCAGTCATTCTACTCCTAGATATTTACCCAAGAGAAATAAAAGCCTATGCCCATACAAAGACTTGTACACAAATGTTCAGAACAGCTTTATTTGTAATAGCCAAGTACATCAGCAAGTGAACGGACAAAGACATGGTGGTATATTTATTTGTGTGAAAATAGTATACAGCAATAAAAAGGAATGAACTATTGATTCATACAATAACATGGATGAGTCTCAATATAATTATTCTGAGTGAAAACAGCCAACCAAAAGAGAATACATACTATATGATTACATTGATACAAAATTCTAGAAAATGTAAACTAATCTCAATAGTAACAGAAAGCAGATCAGTGGTTGCCTGAGAAGTGGGGGCCTAGTGTGGGGGAAAGAGGTAAAGGGAAGGCTGACATAGGGCCATGTGAAAATTAGAGGAGATAATGGCTAAGTTCATAACCTTGATTATGATGATGATTTCACAAATGTGCACACATGTCATTGACTATACAAAGGTATTCAACTGCATGGATCATAACAAATTGTGAATAACATTGCAAAGAACAGGCATTCCAGAACACTTAATTGTGCTCACAAGGAAGCTGTACATAGACTAAGGCTGTTGTTTGAATAGAACAAGGGAATATATTGCATAGTATCAAATCAGGAAGAGTGTGCGTCAGGATTGTACACTTTCACCACACTTACTCAATCTGTATGCTGAGCAAATAATCTGAGAACCTGGATTATATAAAGAAGAGCACACCATCAGAATTGGAGGAAAACTCATTAAAAACCTGCAATATGCAGATGACACAACTTTGTTTGCTGAACGTGAAAATGACTTGAATCACTTACTGGTGAAGATCAAAGACTAATCTTCCATATGGATTACACCTCAACACAAAATGAAAATCCTCACAATGGGACCAATAAGCAACATCACAATAAATGGAGAAAAGATTGAAGTTGTCAGGAATTTCATTTTACTTGGATCCACAATCAACATCCATGGAAGCAGCAGTCAAGAAATCAGATGTACATTGCATTGGGCAAATCTGCTGCAAAAGACCTCTTTAAAGTGTTAAGAAGCAAAGATGTCACCTTGAAGAGTGAGGTGCACCTAACCCAAGCCATGGTATTTTCAATGAACTTATGAGCATATGAAAGCTGGACTATTAATAAGAAATCCCAAAGAAGAATTAATGCCTTTGAATTGTGGTGGTGTTGGCGAAGAATACTGAAAATACCATGAGCTGTCAGAAGAATGAACAAATCTGTCCTAGAAGAAGTGCAGCGAGAATGTTCCTTGGAAGCTAGAATGGCCAGACTTTGTCTCACCTAATTTGGTCATGTTGTCAGAAGGGACCATTCCTTGAAGAAGGATATCATACTTGGTAAAGCAGAGGGTCAGTGAAAAAGGGGAAGACCATCAATGAGATGGATTGACATGGTGGCTACAACAATGGTCTCAAGCATAGCAAGGATTGTGAGGATGGTGCAGGACAGGGCAATTTTTCATTTGTTGTACATAAGGTCCCTATGAGTTGGAGCCACCTAGATGGCACCTAACAACTACAACAACATATACATGTCAAGCCTTACTAAGGTGCACATTTTAAATATGTACAGTTTGTATATCAATTATATCTTAATAAATATGTTTTTTTTTTTTAACTATAAAAGGAAAGAAAAACTCTCTTCTGGAAGGTAGCATAGTACTGTGGAACAAACTTAGGTAGTGGAATTATGGCTAAATGTGAGGCCAAATCTACTCTCCCACTTATTAGCTATGAAGGCTTACATATATTCCTTTACTGTAAAATGGGAATACCAGTTTTTTCCAGGCACTCTAGGGAAGGTAGATGAAGCAATCTGCTTCCAGAAAGATATATAGCCCTAAACATTCTAGATAAAACCTCTGATTTCTCTAATTCTGCCATCAGTAAACACTATATTCCTAGCAAATGATCACCACCTGCTGCTATTGGTCCCTCATCCAAACAGTACTACCTGTATTTGACAAGTGCTTGATATTCCATCCTTCTTGTTTTATCATCTTTATCTAAAGTCTTGAAGTTTTTTTAAAAATTAAATTATGCACTGAGTTAGCAAATATCCTTCAGACTGACTCTTAGTTCTGTATTAGCTGCTGTCAAATATAACAACACTGTTTTCTGTAAAATTAGGATTTTAAAAAAATGGTTACCATCACCTATCACACCCCCACATCCCACCACCCCATCCATACAATGAGTGCCATTGTGTGCTCCCATGCTACTAACTAATGACAGGTCTTGGCTCATGCCTCTCCAGCCCATCCTTAGCCATTCTGCATACCCAGTAAACAGTGACAATTGCTTGCTCTGCTCATTGCTGCCCAAACTGGCAATAGGTGGTGAGAGCTCCCAAGCCACCAGATGAGCAATCAGCAGGGCATACCTACTCCACTTGCCATGATATATAAAACCAAAACAGAAAATCAAGACAAAATAAATAAACACACACACTATCAATAAATACATAAAGAAATAAAATAATACATTGATGGCCCAGAGACAGAAGATAATTTAAAAATCATGTTAAAAAAAACCAGGATAAGATGGCTTACAGAAGTGTGCAAAATAAAGGGAAAGAAGACCTTCCAGCAGAAGAAAAATAATAGAACTATCAGTGAAAGAATTCAAAAGACTTATATTTAGGATCTTCAAGGAGATCAAGGAAAACACAGGGAGAGAAAAAAAAAAAAAAACACCTAAAAGAATTTAGCAAAATAGTATAAGAACAAAATGACAAACTCAATAGACAATTTGAAGCCATACAAAAACAACAACTAGAAATTCAGATAACAGAAACATATCAGAAAAATGTAACTCAATGGAGGGGCACAGAAGTGGAATTGAATCAATCAAAGAAAGGGTCAGCAAAATAGAGGTTAAATCTCTCATACTAATTTGTATGAGGAGTAATCAGAAAAAAGAACAAAGAAAAATGAGGAAAGCCTAAGAGTTATGTAGGACACATTCAAGAGGGATAATTTATGCATAATATAAATTTCAGAAAAGGAGGAAAAACAGGAAACTACAGAGAATATTTGAAGATATATTGGCTGAAAACTTTCCAAGTATCATGAAAGTTGAGAAGGTTACCATCCAAGAAGCTCAATGAACTCCATATAGGATGAACTCTTTCCCAAAAAATCACCAAGACATATCATAATCAAATTTTCCAAAACCAAAGACAGAGAAATAATTCTGAAAGAAGCTCATGAACAATGAAATATCACTCACAAAGAGGCAAATAAGACTAAATGCTGATTTCTCATCAGAAACCATGCAGGCAAGAATGCAATGGGATGACATATAAAATCCTGAAGGAAAAGAATTTCCAACCAAGAATCATATATCCAGCAAAAATGTCTTTCAAAAAATGATGACAAAAGTAAGACATTCCAGATATGCAAAAACTAAGGGAACTTATACAAAACAGACCAGCCTTATAAGAAATGATAAAGGCCACTGTCATCCACTTGGAAGGGA
>NW_006921631.1:7154102-7172042 GCF_000298275.1 Orycteropus afer afer | reverse complement strand
TTTTTTTTAATTGTGCTTTGGGTGCAAATTTACAGAGCAAAATTTGTTTTACATTCAACAGTTTGTGTACATTTGATTTCATGCCTTGATTACCATCTCTGACCACAACACACACTCTCCTTCCCTCCCATCCCTGTGATGACCCTCTCCCTGTGCCCATCTTAACTATTCATTCCTATCCATCCAGTTTTCCATCCATGTGAATGCTGCCCGGCTGCTGCCCCATGGCCAGTTGTTCTAAGGGGTGTATCTCCCTAGAATAGGTGGGTGCATCACCCTGGGGTGGGGTGTTCTGCATGTAAGTCTTTCTACTGCTGGTCTTAGAGCCAATCTATGGGAGTGAGTCCATTTCTAGGCCTGAAGAGTACCCTGGGGCCATAGTCTTGGGGGTTCCACCAGATTCTATCTGATAGTAATACTAGTTATTTTTGTTTCTGAATTTTGTTCCACATTTTTCCTCCCACTCTATCCAGAATTTCCAGTTTCGATCTCTTCCCGAGTGGTTGGCATTGGTAGCCAGGCACCATCTAATTCTTCTGGTCTCAAGGTCCATCATATCCTTGGACTAATTGTTTCCAAATGGCTTTGATTTCCTTCACTCTTCTTTGCTTCAGGTGAGAGGAGACCAATAGTTGCATCTTAGATGGCTGCTTGAAAGCTTTTAAGATCCCAGTCGCTACTCACTAAAGTAGGTTGTGGAACAAGATTTTTATGTACTATGTTGTGCCAATTAAGCTTGGTGTCCTCCAATACTATGGTCCCAAGTTGGCAGGCCTGGTGATTCTCTCTCTCAAGGTGTTTGGTTGTCTCTGAGAAGTTACTCTAACTCTGACTTCTGTTGCTTCTGTAGTGAGTGTGGCTAATTTTGTATCTCTAGTATGTACATAGGATTATCTTCAGCTAAATCTATCTTGATGTAGGGTACCTTCCTGTTCATCTACACAAAGGAAGAGTTCTTTGGATAGAGAACTGACAATATCAGAGAACAACCTCAGACAAAGACACATGACAACATCACCCAGAAACTAACCTAGATAAAGACATCACAAAAACAAAATAAAGGTTAAAAACTGATGACAGGGATGCAGAGGGGTTAAGTTGTGAACAACTAAACTTTAAAAACAAAAAGAGAGAATAATAAATGTAGTTATAGAACTTCCATTTGAGGAGAAAGTTAAGATGATTTTAAGATATAACTCACTATTTTAATTTCAAGAGTATTAAAGTAAACTTCAGGATAACCACAAAGAAAAGTAATAAATCTGCTCACCAAAATAAAGAAGAAGAAAACCAGAAATAATTCAGTGAACACAAAAAGACAGCAACAACAATTGAAAGGAAAATAAAATCCATATACAAAAAGAATTCAGCACAGAATATTAAGAGGAACAAATAAGCCATTAATACCACAAAAAAGTATAACAGAATGACAACAATGAATCTAAACCTATTATTAAGCACACTGAATGTAAATGGATTAAATACACCAGTCAAGAGACAGAAAATGGCAGTACGGATTTAAAAAAAAAAAAAAAGAGAGAGAGAGAGAGCCATTAATATGTTGCCTACAAAGACATACCTTAGACACAAAGACATAACAAGTTAAAAATCAAAGGATAAGGAAAAAATATCAAGCAAACAGTATCTAAAATAGAGCAGGAGTAGCAATAATAATTTTGATAAAATAGATTTTTAGTCAAAAACCATTATAAAAGACAATGAGGGGCACTGTATAATAATTAAAGGGGTAAGCCACTAAGAAGGCATAAACATAAAAAATATTTATGTACCCAAGGACAGAGCTCCAAAATACATAAAACAAACTCTACAGAAGTGAAAAGAGAAATAGAAGTTCTACAAAAAAATAAAAAATAAAATACATCAAAATTGGGTGAGATTCATACCAGGAAAGAGGCCCCAAATAGTTAGAAAAGAATAGTTGAAGAAAAAGAACAACGTAGGAGGAGGAGGCTTCACACTTCCTGGATCTCACAACTTACTATGTAGCCACAGTAGTCAAAACATTCTGGCACTGGTACAACAGCAGACACATAGACTGATGGAATAGAATTGAGCGCTCAGAAATAAATCTATACAGCTACGGACAGCTGATCTTCAACAAAGGGTTGAAGTCCTTCAATGAGGAAGAAGTTGTCTCTTTAACGAATGATGCTGGCAAAACTGGATATTCATTTACAGAAAAATGAAACAGGATCCATATCATAAACTATACATAAAAACTAATTCAAAATAAATCAAAGACCTAAATGTTAAACCTAAAACTATCAAGTTCCTGGAAGATAACACACTGTCGTAGAGTCAGATCTGACTCATAGCAACCCCTCTTTGGGTTTCCGAGGTGGTCTCACTGTGGAAGTAGATTGCCTTCCTTCTGAGGAGTGGCTGCTGGGTTTGAACCACCAGCCTTCTGGTTAGCAGTCAAATGCCTTAGCCACTACACCACCAGAGCTCCTAGATACATAGGGACAAAGCTAATTTATGGCGTAAACACACCAACAAACATAACTAAAAGTGCATGAACAACAAGATAAATTAGGTAATGGGACCTCTTAAAAATTAAATACTTATGCTCATCAAAAGAGTGAAAAGAGAACCTACTGACTGGGGAAAAAAATTTTGGCAATGACATATCTGACTAGGGTCTAATCTCTAAAACATACAGAAAATTTTAACAACTTAAAAACAACAACAAAAATCCAATAAAAAAAATGAGCAAAGGACATAAACACACACTTTATGAAAGAAGACAGTTGTGAAGAGATGCTCACTATCATTACCCACTAGAGAGATGCAAAGCAAAAGTACAGTAAGATACCATCTCACCCCTGCAAAAATAGCACTCACCAAAAAAGGAGAAAACAACAAATGCTAACAAGGTTGTGGGGAGATTGGCACTATTATACACTGCTAAGGGGTAAAGTGATGAGACCATTATAGAAAATGATATGGTGCCTCCTTAAAAAGCTACAAATAAAAATACCATATGATCCGGCAATCCCAGTTCTAGGTATTTAACCTAGAGAAATAAAAGCAGTGACATGAATAAACATATGCACATCCATGTTAATTGCATCATTATTCACAACAGCAAAAAGATAGAAACAACTTAAGTATCTAGCAATGGATAGATAAAATGTGGCTTATATATACCATGGAATACTACATGATGATAAAGAATAATGATGAGTCTGTGAAACATATTGTAGCATGGATTAATCTGGAGGGCATTATGCTGAATGAAATAAGTCAATCACAAAATAACAAATATTGTATAATATCACTTTTATAAACAATCAAGAATAGGTTTACACACAGAAAGTGTACTTTGATGGTTACCATGAATGGGAGGGGGAGACAAGTGTTAATTCTGGTGAAGGGAAAGGCAATATAATATATGGGGGAAGTTAGCATATCATAACCAAGGTAAATGAAGACATTGAGTGGGTACAGAAGAATAAAGGGCAACTATGGTGAATGCCATAACATATACAATTCTGCAGCAACAGTAATAACAATCAAAAATTGGTGAGTTGTTACATAGATATCTATGCTATATAGGTATGGGAGTATGTATGGGAGTACATGTGCATGCATAGGACATTTGTACATACATAGGACATTTGCATATACATATTTATATGTGCTGCATTATATTCATATACATATATTCATATATATAATAGAGCACATGAGGCACAGTTGTGGAAACTTCTGAGACTTATCCAAATACCTCAGGGGACTGAATTATTGGGCTTGAAAGCTAAGGACCATAGTCTTGGGGACATCTATGTCAATTGACACAACATAGTTCATAAAGATAATGTTCTAACTCCTAATTTGATAAGCAACATCTTGGGTCTTAAAAGCTTATGAGCAGTGGTCTGGGATGCTACTATTATTATCCACTCATCCGGAACAAATGAGAGAGAAGGAACACAAAGACAAGGAAGCAATTAGGGCACAGGACTAATGGCCCACAGAAATCACAGTCTCCTCTAGGTTGAGAGCAGAAGAACTAAACGGCGACTGGCTACCACTACTGACCATTCTGACCAGGGCCACAATAGAAAGTCATGGTTAGAATGGGAAAAAACGTAGAAAACTCATACTCAGAAAAAGGTCAGACTTAATAGACTGAAGGAACTGGAAGGAAGAGACTGGAGGAACCCCTGAGACTATTGCCCTAAAACACACTTTTAACCTGTAAAGCTACTCCCAGAGGTCACCTTTCAGTCAAACAATAGATTGCCCTATAAAATAAACAATAACACCTACGAGGAATGTGTTCCTTAGAACAATCAACTGTATATGAAAAAACATTTGCCCCAAAGCAGAGATAAGAAGGCTGGAAGAAGCAGGAAAACTGGAGGGATGGAAATGAAGTAGGCAGGGTGGAAATGGGGAGGGTGCTTACACATCGTAGGGATAGCAACAGAAGTCACAATTTGTGTATGAACAAACAGGTGAATGGGAAACTAATTTTCTGTGTAAATGTCACCTGCAACACAATAAAATGTGCAAAAACAAACAAACAAACAAACAAAAACAACTTCACCCAGTGTTCCAAACAGCCACTACCAATCAATCTGATTTAGTTTAGGGGTTGTTGTTGTTGTTTTTATGTGCCGTTGAGTCGGACCCAACTCATAGCGACCCCACCTTGGGTTTCTGAGGCAGTATCACTACGAAAGTAGATTGCCCAACCTTCCTTCTGAAGAGTGGCTGGTGGGTTTGAACCGCCAGCCTTTTGATTAGCAGCCAAACGCCTTAGGTACTAGGCTACCAGAGCTCCTAGTTTAGGGATAGAGTCTGCTTATTGTCCAAGCAGAGAGTCTTCACATTTGAAATCTCATCTGTAAATCTCATTGTACTGTGAATTAAGAACCTTAGAAAAGGAAGCAGCAAATAGTGGGCGGTGGAGGTTGAAAATCACATCTAGTCTACACTTTTGCCGAAGTCAGATCCTGACTTCAAATCCAAACCTAGTCACTATGAGTCATTCTCTGAATGAAATTTGTGACTGGAGATTCATCCACTTTGCAGCTAAGTGTTTCCCCGAGTAGTAAACAACTTGACACTAAAATATAAAACCCCTGTCTAGCGATCAGGCAATCTACTTCGGTAGTGATATTGCCTCTGAAATCTATGAGTTGAATCCGACTCAACGACAGTGTGTATGAGCGGTGGAACCAAGGGACAGCTTGTTGAAGCCTCTGTTATTCAAAATCTCCATCAGACTTCCCCCCCTCACCCAAATCAACACAGTCTAAGAAAGCAACCAACCTCGAGACAGACCCTCTCTTCACTCACAAGGAGATTGCCCTCCCCAAAACCTCCCATCTGGAACTCACCACTGCCTCTGTCTTCTTTCTTAGCTAGTATCAGTTCTTTCTTCCTCCCTAAATAAAGGAACAATGACTCCTTTATCCTTCTCTTATTTCTGATTTAAAGAAGGTTTGTCAGTTTCTCTTTCCATCTCTACAGGTAAAAACCTATTTTACTTTTGGCTTTTCAGGTATGTACTTTTCAAGCCTTTACAGTTTTGTAGGACTCCTCCTTGATGATGTGGTCAGGCTTTCTCTCACACTGTCATTTGTCCCTCAGTCTCAGTGCAGTTCCTCTTGCTTTCCCCCTATGAGTATCTGTGTGCTTGGGAGGGTGTGGGAGGAAATGGACACCATGAAGTATACCATACTTTCATGCAAAAAGCTCGTGTGTTATACAGTTCTTTGCAAACTGCACCACCTGCTTGTGGGTTAGTTTCCTATGTGCACTATGTGCATTATATGTGTGTGTGTGTGTTACTTATGTGGGTGCATTCTATGCAAAAATACAGTAATTTCTGTGGTCTTTGTCAAATTTCTTGAGAAATGGCTGCACCTATCTATCTTTTCTCTTTCTTTTTCTGTGAAAATTTTTCCACTCAGTTCTTTCACTAAGTCTGTTTGGAAGCAGCTTGCTAAAGATTTTCTTTAATTTATTGACTTTACTCCCTCCTTGGAGCCTGAACTTTGCTTGTAAACAATCACTTTCCCTGACTGTTAACATTTAAATGGAACTCAGTAATCTTTTTGTTTTGGGCAAGAAAAAGAATAACACCCTCTTCTGGGCTTCTGCCTCCATTTCATTTCTAAGGTACTCCTTGAACAGAAGTGAGCAGCTGTAGGAGGTTCTGTAAGGATTGCAGGACCCCAGTTCCACTCTCTTCTCTGCCTTATAAGCCTGACCATTGGTTTAAAGCCGTGGCTTTCAAACTTTGCAGACTATCATTCACAGGAGGACATATTATTTACATCTCAACTCAGAACATAGATGTATAATTTTTTTTTACAGTTTCACAAAATTACACTTATCTTTACAATGGGTAGTGCTATTCTATTTCTTTCTTTCTTTTTCCAAACAAGCACAGCACATTAAATTGATTTTATGATACACGAATGGGTCACAGTATGCAATTTTGAAAAATGCAGGTTTAAAGGACACTGGTATCACTAAGGGGGGTGGTACAGAGGGTGTGGACCACACTAGGTGATGTTGTCAGAGAATGTGATACCAAAATTATTGCCCATAAAATTTTTGTGCAATGTTCAGCAGAAATTTATTATTTCTTTTTTAAATAAAAATAACCCTGTAGTTAGTTATAACAACTTAAACATTTTTCATAAGCCCAGGTTACATGTTTCAATATAGTTACAAGGCTAAAATTCTATGTTAATTTACTTTTTTGAACCTTTTAATGTGTTCTAGACATAATTGTCATTATTACCCAATTACAATGACACTTCAAATCATGTGATTTTATCTGCATGCACTATAAGCTTGAGCTGTTGTTTTCATTGCTGTTGTGGTTTTTTTTTTTTAACTTTTTATTATGGTTTGGGTGACATTTTACAGAGTCAATTCATTTTCCATTCAATCATTAATATATTTTGTTACATGATGCTGATTACATTCCCACAAACAAATGTCACAGCTTTTTCCTCACTTCCTCCCTACGGTTACCCTTTCCCTGTATCCTATGCAATCCTGTCTCCCTAGCTTTCTCCTGTGTGAAAGCTGTCCTTCTGACCTCCCGTGGTTGGTTGTTCTTAGGAGTGCATTATCCTAGTGTAGTTGTTCAGCTCACAGGCCTGTCTATTGTTTGGCTAAGAGTTAAGGCATGGAAGTGAGTCCAATTCTAGGCCTAAAGGGTAACTAGGGGCCATAGTCTCAGTTTTACCGGTCCCTATCCAACCAGTAAGCCTGGTTTTTAAAATGTTTATGAATTTTGTTCCACATTTTTCTCCCACTCTATCCAGGACCTCTAATTTTGATCATTTTCTGAATGGTTGGTATTGGCAACTGGGCACCATCTTATTTTTCTGGTCTCAGGGTCATGTAGGCTGAGGTTCCCATTGTCCATTGGTCCCTTGGACTAGTTGCTTCCATGCATCTTTGATTCTCCTCACTCTTCTTTGCTCTGGAAGAGGAGACCAATAGTTGCATCTTAGATAGCCACCTGGAAGATTTTAAGACCCCCTAGTTGCTACTCACCTAAACAGGATGTAGAACCATGTTTTTGTGTTATTATGTTGTGCCAATTGAGCTTGGTGTCCTGTGACCATGGTCCTAAACCTCCGGCCCAGCAACTCCCTCCCTCCAGGTGCTTGGTTATGGCTAAAGAGTTATCCTAACTTTGTCCCTTATTAGCTCTATAATATATGTGAATATATTTATGTCACATACAAATTCTTGTGTAGGAATATTGTCCACCAAATACAGTCATGAGTATATTCCCTTTCACCTGCTCATATCTGATTGTCTTGCCATCTACCTAGGTATCCACCTGTAGATTAGCGTTTGTTATTACTGACAATGCAGTATTGTGTATGTAATAATATATTTACTTTTGTTGTCTGTACCTCCTGTTCACCTCTCCATTTCTTCCTTTTCCTTAGTGATAGTGTGCTAGTCACACACTTTGGTTATTTTGCCTTTCCCTTCACCCAAATCAACACCTGTCTCTTAACAAATCAGCAATTTTCTCTCCACTTCCCCACCCACCCACCTCCCCATCCCTGGAAACCAACAAAGAAAATTTCCTTCCCTGTGTAAACCTTTCCTTGATTTTTTATAATAATGGACTCATTCAATAATTGTCCTTCTGTAACTGAGTTATTTCACGCAGCATAATGTCCTCCAAGTTCATCCACATTATGAGGTGATTCGCAGATTCTTCATTATTCTTTAATATTGCATGGTATTCCATGTATGTACCATAGTTTGGTTACCCATGCATCTGTTGATTGGTATTTATGTTGCTTCCTCTCTTTGCTATTGTGAATAGTGCTGCAATGAACATGAGTGTGCCTGTATCTAAATTTGCCCCCAATCTCACCTCTTTAGGATATACTCCTAGTAGTGGGATCAAATGGTATTCCTATTTCCAACTTTTAAAGGAAGTACCATCCCATTTTCCCAGTGATTGTAGCATTTTACAGTCCCACAAGCAGTGTATGAGAGTTCCAATCTCTCCACACTCTTGTCAGCATTTGTTGTTTTCTGTCTTGTTAAATTTTGCTATTCTTGCTGTGGTGAGATGATATCTCTCTGCTACCAGTATTTTAACACTCACTGATTTTGTGAAATTTTCTGATGTTTTACTATAATATCTTGGCAAATAGTATTTGTGAACCTATATCAGTATTTGTTTCAAGAATGAAGTAGTAAATAAAGGAGAAGGAGAAAAATAAAAAATGGCTTCTGCTCGGTTACTAATATAGAAAGTTACTATATTACTAACTCAATATAGAAAGATTTTGTTTTTAGTATTGATATAAGAAATATTGCATTTAAGGAATTTAAACCATATTTATCACATATTGTTCTGTGATTAAAATTGGTAGTAAATATTACTAAGGATTCTGTATAGTCTAGTTTGGGAGGAAGTCCATGGTGGGGGAGACACCATGAGACATTGCACAGGTGACATCAACCCTAGTGACACCATTGTTAAAGGAAACTACACCAGTCTCCTACTCTCAGTTTGGGAGTCTATCAAGCTCCCCTTTATTGTTTCTCTTTCAATTCACCCTCAAGGCTTTTTAGCTGCGGCTTCCTGATCCTATAATGAGGTGTATATCGATCTGAAATCCTTTCTCACTGCCTGTCTTTCTTGAGCAGACAGCCCAGACTGCTTTCTAATCACAGTGTGAGTGTCCTCTCACTCCGCCTCAGGTGTACTAGTTAGGGCAGAGACATGGTCATAAATCAAAACCTCTAGGCCACTGTCTCCCTGGCCCTGCAAATGTAAACAAGGCCGGATGTTTATGTCTCACCCCCCTGCCTCCTTTCTTTCTCTGCAATCCAGCTTCTCTGTGGAAAAGGAGGGCTCAACTTCTCAACCCAAAAATGTTGTTCTTCACTCAGTCAGGTCCCTTTAGTCCTGATCCCCACACTTTCCTTTATTAAACTTAATAACCTATGTCTGTGACAAAACCATTTTATTACTATTAACTTTACTTCTCCCCTAATAGCAGTTGACTCATAAAAAAACACTTGTAATCTACATCCTGTGTTTGAAACTAAATAATATTGACCATAGTTTACTGTTACTCACTCTTTAACATCAGCAGCCAAGGACAGAAACATCGTGTGTATGTGAGAGAGTGGGAATGGGGGTGTCTGTCTTTAAGCCCCTTTTTCTCAATCATAACCTGTCAATTCTCAATAGTGTACTGAGCAGGGTCTTTACATGTGATTTCTCAGATACACTGACAAATTAGACAAAGTTCAATCTTTATCCCTCAAAAGAAGGGAAGGTATTTCTTGGTACCTTCTGTTTTAAAATTTTAATTTTGAATCCTCCCTATCAAGCCCACAGTCTCAGAGTTGAGGTATAATTAGGACATATCTTCAGTTCCCAATATTTGCCACTAAAACCAAATCCACACAATCTGAAGTTAGTGTCAGATTTAAGGGAAATGGCCTGATGAAGAGCCCCCAGATAGGCTTTCACAGGCCAGGATTTTGGCAACATCACCTGCTGAGTTCTCCTGGGGCATTTCTCCACAGGTAAGAACTCTTGTGTCTAGGTTCAGTTTGTGTCTAGGTTCAGTTTGTGTCTGTTGCTTGCAGTACTGATTATAGCTGTAAGAAACCCTCCTTGGAATGCAGAGCCCTGAAAGCCGTAGGAGGAACAAAGGAAAGTGACCTTGCATAAAAAAAAAGAGGAATTGTGTAAGGTGAAGCTCTTATAATCACCACAGTAAACAAGAACTCTCAGCTATGTATGAACTATTAATTGGAAAACTAATATATAAACTTTCACCTAAAATACAATAATTAAAAAAAAAAAAAAAAGGAATTCTCAGCTATTTAGCCTCTCATGGCTGGGTTTGTATGTTTGTCCCAAAACCACATTTTATGGACTGTTAATAAATATTTTATTGGGAGCTCTGGTGGCATAGTGCCTAAGGCACTTGGCTGCTAACAAGAAGGCTGGCAGTTCAAACCAACCAGCCACTCCTTGGAAGGAAGGTTGGGCAGTGTACTTCCGTAGTGATATCGCCTCGGAAACCCAAGGAGGGGTCACTGTGAGTCAGATCTGACTCCATGGCAGTGAGTTTGGTTTGGTTTGGTTTTGGTTAATAAATAAAATGGTAAATATTTTATTAATAATACTATACTATAACATATATTAATTACATGTAATATCTTGCAGGGAGCTCTGGTAGCATAGTGGCTAAGGCACTGGACTGCTGACCAGAGGGCTGGTGGTTCAAACCCACCAGCAACTCCTTGGAAGGAAGATGGGGCAATCTACTTCCATAGTGATACTGCCTCGGAAACCCAAGGAGGAGTCGCTATGAGTCAGGTCTGATTCAACGGCACATAACAACAACAACAACAATATCTTGCAATATGATATAGTCATTAATGATGTTATATAATGCTAATTATTAATATAATAATAAAATTCTTTAATAGATATTGTTGAATTGGAAATGTAACTCAAATTTATATAAAATTTGAGACTCTTGACTCTAGTTTTCTGACTTGTTGATTTGGAAACTCCACATGACTGACCTGAGCCCTAGGCTCAAAATGTTCACTGGGTCTGATGTCCTGAACTTTGGGGTAGAAATAGGACTTACTCTCCCATATTGGTATTAATTTGTTATTACTCCTCAATCCAACAAATTTGGGTCAGTCAGATATTTATTAGGTTCTGTTTCAGTGTGAGGGAGATTTCCCTAGCATCTGCTCAGAACTTACTTCTTAGCCCATGGAATAGCACAATTGCTGCTTAACAAACCACCCCAAAACTTAATGACTTAAGACAACTGTTTTTATTTGCATCCCTTTTTGTGGGGGTTAATAATTTGGACAGGACTCGACTGGTAAGCTTGCCTTTGTTTCATGTGGTATCAGCTGAAATGGATTGATGGCTGGAGGATCCATCTCTAAGACAGCTTGTCCACAAGGCTGATGACTAGCAAGTTGGTGCTGACTGTTGGCTGGGAGCTCAGCAGAAAATGTTGTCCCATGGCCTTCCCCGCTGGCTGGTGTTTGGGTAGTTGAAGTTCTTATATGGCAACTCAGCTCTCAGAGAGAGTGCCAAGGGCCAGGAAGGGGAAGTTGTCATTAAGGCCTAGGCTCAGAAACTGATACAAAGTCACCTCTGCCATACTTTAACGATCAAAGCAATCACAGAGATAACCCAGAATAAAGGAGAGGGAACATAAGCTCCACCTGAGGATGGAAAGGAGGAAGGAACCAGGGACTATAGGACTTTGGAGACCATCAGGTTTGATCCCTGCAGTGGAAACCATGTTTGTGTCTAGTATATTCCATCCATTCATCCAGTCATCCATCTGTCCATCCATCTAGTTGTCTGTTCACCACCATTCATTCATGCAATCATCAAACCCTGCCTGATCACCTTCCATATGCTGGAGATACAGGAGTGAACAAGATCAACTTAGTCTGTACTTTTATAGAGCTTACTCCCACCGCCACCGGGTATTCTTATCTTTAGTACATCCATCAAGCAATGAGATCTCTCTAGTTCTATCATCCTAGGATAATATCCCATAAAGCTCACCCTTACTCCCACTTCCTGGTCATGCTTATTTGAAAATGCATATTCTGGTTACAATGAGTACTTAGTGTTAGAATGAGGATGATACAACACAACTGCTATTGGAAAATCCTCAGGAACTACTAATGACAGTGCCATCCCTAATGCTACCTGAGCAAATCTGGCCATGTCCTGGATACAGTCACAGCTACTCCTTCCTCCAGGCAAGGGCATTTCCTTCTCTGTAGACTTACTGGCTCTGAGAACACAATTTTCCCAAGAGTGGTCTCTGATGTTATGAATGTCTAGCACAAGAGAAATATTCTGCTAGTTAATTCAATTGAACTCATCTCAACTCAAGTTAGCTATATTCAGTTCAGTTGGGCTCAGCTTAACTCAACTTTACTCAACTTAATTCATCCATCCATCCATCCATGCTTTCAGCAAGTATTTTGTGGATAGTCCTTTATGTCAAATTCTATTTTCAGCCTGGGGTCCAGCTGGAGTTGCTGCCACTGTCGGACTCATCTTTTCATTCCAATCCAAATGATAGCCATGTGTTGTGGTAGAGAGAAGACTGGCTTTATTGTCCTCTATGTTTGCAACTTAGCTCTGACACTTATTACCTTGAGAAATTTTCTTAACCTCTCTGAGCCACAATTTCTTCATCTGTATAGTGGGATAATAATACTTATTTTGTGGGGTTTGTCAGGATTAAGTTAATAGAAGGCACTCAAAAATGGTATCCATCAAATCCCCCACTTTTTTCTAACCTATCTGGACCTAAGGAAAGAGCAATCAAAAAAAAGACCCAAAGCTTACTCTAAAATCTAGAAAACAGGAGAGTTCACTTAGAAGGAAAGTACTCACCATTGCAGTATGGTCCCAATGCTTGTGATGCTGTCTCTGTCCTAGGATTCTCCATGTTCCCCAAAGATCTCTTTGGAAATCCTTGCTGCATCCATTCTGGGAAATCACCTTGATAATTACTCAAGTTATATTATTGCTTCCCAGAGCTCAGCCTGATCCTTGATTTCTTGTGTTCAGAATCAGGGCCTAAGAGTTTGAGCACATCTTTAGCAATTCCCTTGGTGTTGTGCCCATTCCCATGCAAGCAGGGAGAAGATATAATAAAAAATGGAGGATATAGTGGTAGCCGGCCCAGAAAACCAGCCCAGCAGAACCTTGGAAGAAGCACAGTTAGGAACATCCTGTAGTATTGCAGAGAAACATGAGGACAAAAAAAAAAAAAACTAGTAGGACATCCAAGAGTGGAACCACAGTAGAGAAAGTGAGACTACATCAGGGTAAGTTCCTGCCAAACCCTGCCTTAAAAATAGATGGACAACTTAGCTACAGGATGCCCAGTGCTCTGCACTCTCAGGTTCCCTACATTGGGAAGGCCTTCTATTTATCTCTATCTCCTTGTGTCCATTTATGGCTAAAATCAGATGCAGGTTTCTCCTCTAAAAAATATACATTCTATTCAGATGCTGTCCAGGGTTCTCTCATGTGAATACTCTCTATTTTTAGGTACTCATTGGTCTCAGATGCAGAAACAGAAAGCATTTTCATGGAGCCCATTCACCTCTCCTCAGGCATTGCAGCCAAGCAGATCATCAATGAAGGTAATGTATGCAGAAGCTGGGTGGGAGCAGGGTGAGTCCCACCGTCATATAGAAATCCTGGAGTGTGAGCAGTGGAAAGTATAAATGTGCCTCTGAGTACTGCCCATCACATTGAGAAGAGGAAATCCAAGGAGAACAATTCTGCCAACCCCTCTTTATCAGCTTCACAGGACAGGGGTAGAAATTATTATACATCAGTGTGAACAGTTACCCAGTCCACAGCCAGGGAGGCAGCTCCAGGTGGCAGAATCTTCCCTTGAAGCCTCTCATTCAATACTCTGGTTAACCTCAGGGGTTCTGGGCAGCTCATGCCAGAGACAAACCTTATTGTTGTTGTTGGCGAAGTCATCAAGTCAGTCCTGACTCATAGAGACCCTAGATACAGCAGAATGAAATGCTGCCTGGTCCTGCATCATCCTCACAATCATTGCCATGCTTGAGCCCGTCATTGCAGCCACTGTGTCAATCCATCTAGTTGAGGGTCTTCCCCTCTTTTTCTGACCCACCACTTTATCCAGCATCATATCTTTCTCCAGGGACTGGTCCCTTCTGACAACCAAAGTATGACAGATTTTGGCCATTGACAAGTCTGGCCATTCTTGCTTCTAAGCTTCTAAAAAACTTTCTGGCTGTATTTTCTCCAAGACACATTTGTTCATTCTTCTAGCAATCCATGGTATCTTTGGTATTCTTTGCCAACACCACAATTTAAAAGCATGGATTTTTCTACAGTCTTTGTTCATTGCGCAGCTTTCAAAGGCATATGAAGTTATTGAAAATACCATGGCTCGGGTCAGGCACAACTTTGTCTTCAAAGTGACATCTTTGCTCTTAAACACTTTAAAGAGATCCTTTGCAGTAGATTTGTCCAATGCAACACATCATTTGATTTCTTGACTTTCTTCCATGGATGTTGATTGTAGATCCAAGCAAAATGACACCTTTGACAACTTCAGTCTTTTCTCCATTTATCAAGATGTTTCTAATTGGTCCAGTTGTGAGGATTTTTGTTTTCTTTATATCAAGGTGTAATCTATACTGCTGACTGTAGTCTTTATTCTCCATCAGTAAGTGCTTCAAGTCTTCATTTTCAGCAAGCAAGGTTGTATCATCTGCATATCACGTGCAGATTGTTAATGAGTCTCCCTCCAGTCCTGATGTCATTATCTTCTTCATATAATCCAGTTTCTCTGATTATTTGCTCAGCATACAGATTGAATAACTATGGTGAAAAGATGCAACCCTGACACACACATTTCCTGAGGATACCATGCAGTTTCCTCTTGGTCTATTTGAACAACTGCCTCCTTTACTATGTACAGGTTCCTCATGAACCAATTAAGTGTTCTAGAATTCCCATTCTTTGCAATACTATCCATAACTTGTTATTATCCATGTAGTTGAATGCCTTTTGCATTGTCAATGAAACACAAATAAACATCCTTCTGATATTCTTTGCTTTCAACCAAAATCCATATGATATCAACAATAATATCCCTCCTTCCACACACTCTTGTGAATCCACCTTGAATTTCTGACACTTTCTTGAAATTTTACTTGCGTGTGATATTAATGACATTGTTTCACAATATCTGTTCTGTTGGATCACCTTTCTTTGGAATGGGCACAAATATGGACCTCTTCCAGTTTGTTGGTCAGGTAGCTGTCTTCCAAATTTCTTGGCATAAACAAGTGAGTGCCTCTAGCATTGCATCTGTTTGTTGAAAGATATCAACGGGTGTTTCATCAATTCCTGGAGCGTTTTTTCTTTTGCCAATTTCTTCAGTGCAGCTTGGACTTCTGCCTTCACTACCATTGGATCTTGATCATGTACTACTCTCTGAAATGGTCGAACATCAATCAATTCATTTTTGGTACAGCATCTCTGTATATTCCTTCCATCTTCCTGTGACGGCTCCTGCAGTTGTTCAGAATTTTGCCCAGAGAATCCTTCAGTACTGAAACTCAATGCTTGAATTTTTTCTTTCAGTTCTTTAAGCTTGAGAAATTCCGAGCATGTTCTTCCCCTGTGATTTTCCATCTCCAGGTATTTGCACATTTCATTTTAATACTTTACTTTGTCCTCTTGAGTTGCCCTTTGAAATCTTCTGTTAGATCTTTTACTTCATTATTTCTTTCATTCACTTAGAACCTCAGAAATAACTAGGGGCCTCCAGTTCTGTTCAAAGGAATGCCTAGATTTAGGTTTCCATTTCCATTAGTTGTTTAAAGATGGTCTGCAAAGTGGAGTATGTATATGGGGAGGAGGTGAAGATGGGGAGAGATGCTAATATTGATCCAGTAAATTTTGAAATGGGTGATATACTAGATTACATTCAAAGATATTCAGTTGACTGGATAGATTATTTCGCCTAGTCAAATTTGGGCAAATAATCTTTTGAGATTTCTTTCATCCCTTTTGCCTGGGTGACCTCTTAGCACTTCTGTTGGGGTTGGTGGGATGGATGAAATGGGGCCCAGTTACTCTTTGGGCATTCTCTGACATCCACTGCTATGGGTCATGATCCTTTTTCTGGCTTTAGTCATAGAAGCACACAAGCTGCTCCTTCTCTGTGCTAACACCAGCCTTTTTCTTTTATCCTCTGGCCCTTTGGGTCCCCATTAAATCCTCTTCCTCAAAGACATCTGAATCTCCTGCACACCTCAATGGAACCAGGAGTTCTATCTGCTATGGCTAGTTGCTCTGGTCCTCTGTGAGGCATAACCTTCTCAAAATCTTCTCTGGTGGGTTTTTTTTTTTTTTTTTTTTCTGTATTCTTTAATCTTCTTCACTGGGATGTCTGTTATCTTACTTCAAGCCAGGTCACAGCCACAGAACCCAGGCAGTGTGTTCACCCTGGTCTAGTTCTCTTGGAATTGCTCCCAGGACCACCTGAGCTCTGGAAGATCTTTTCCTCCCCTTGTGTGGCTGGGAATTTCCCTTATTTTCTGTCTTACCTCTTCCCTACTCTATGCTTCCTTCCCCCTGTGATCCACTCTCCAGACTTTGGTTCTTGCTAAATAAAAGTCCATCTTTAGGACTTGTGTGAAAAAACTTTTTCTCTTTTTCAAAGCTCACTTTCAAATCTATTGAACGTTATGGATATTCAAAATCTAGTTTGAAACTAAAAGCAGAGTAAACCAAACACCAAACCAAACCCATTGCCATCAAATCAATTCTAACTCATAGTGACCTTTAAAGGGTTTCTGAGGTGGTGAATCTGTATGGAAGTAGATTGCCCTGTCTTCCATCCACTCTGTGGCAATCTGCTTATATAAAAAGATAAGTAGTACCTTCTTTATTCTAGATCTTATCTACTCTCTCTTTCTCTGGAACATTATGCTTCAGTTTGTCTTGGTGGATAAAGAGTTATGAGGGAAGGAAAAGGAAAAAAAAAAAAAAAAAAAAAAAAAACTAGTAGGACATCCAAGAGTGGAACCACAGTAGAGAAAGTGAGACTACATCAGGGTAAGTTCCTGCCAAACCCTGCCTTAAAAATAGATGGACAACTTAGCTACAGGATGCCCAGTGCTCTGCACTCTCAGGTTCCCTACATTGGGAAGGCCTTCTATTTATCTCTATCTCCTTGTGTCCATTTATGGCTAAAATCAGATGCAGGTTTCTCCTCTAAAAAATATACATTCTATTCAGATGCTGTCCAGGGTTCTCTCATGTGAATACTCTCTATTTTTAGGTACTCATTGGTCTCAGATGCAGAAACAGAAAGCATTTTCATGGAGCCCATTCACCTCTCCTCAGGCATTGCAGCCAAGCAGATCATCAATGAAGGTAATGTATGCAGAAGCTGGGTGGGAGCAGGGTGAGTCCCACCGTCATATAGAAATCCTGGAGTGTGAGCAGTGGAAAGTATAAATGTGCCTCTGAGTACTGCCCATCACATTGAGAAGAGGAAATCCAAGGAGAACAATTCTGCCAACCCCTCTTTATCAGCTTCACAGGACAGGGGTAGAAATTATTATACATCAGTGTGAACAGTTACCCAGTCCACAGCCAGGGAGGCAGCTCCAGGTGGCAGAATCTTCCCTTGAAGCCTCTCATTCAATACTCTGGTTAACCTCAGGGGTTCTGGGCAGCTCATGCCAGAGACAAACCTTATTGTTGTTGTTGGCGAAGTCATCAAGTCAGTCCTGACTCATAGAGACCCTAGATACAGCAGAATGAAATGCTGCCTGGTCCTGCATCATCCTCACAATCATTGCCATGCTTGA
>NW_006921631.1:7115355-7138613 GCF_000298275.1 Orycteropus afer afer | reverse complement strand
ATTTTTCTTTGAGGTTACCCTGTGATTTATAATATTCTCCCCAAGGTTAGAAGAGTCCATTCTATCTTGCAACTCTCTTGACTTCCTCTCCATTTAGAAGTCTGTAACTACACAATATTTTCCCTGTTTTTGGTTTGTAGTCCTCATTTGCCAATTGATGTCTCTGGTTCCCTGTTTACAATCTTGTAAACTTATTTTACTTTGGATATGTCCATAGTTGTGGTTTCTGGGTTATGTCATCTTGTGTATTAATGGTCCATTGTTGTTCGCTATTTTTGGTTCTCTGTTCAAAGGACTCCCTTAAATATCTCTTGTAAGGTTTGTTTGATTTTAACAAATTCCCTTAGTTTCTGCTTATCTGGAAATCTCCTAATTTCACCATCATATTTGAGGGACAATGAGTATATAATTCTTGGTTTAAAATTTTTCTCTTTCAGGGTTTTATATATACCATCCCATTGCCTTCTTGCTTGCATGGTTTCTGCTGAAAAATCAGAGCTTATTCTTACTGGTTGTCCTTTGTAAGTAACTTTTTGTTTTTCCTGTGCTGCTTTCAGGATTCTTTCTTTGTCTTAGGTTTTGATGAGTTTGATGATGATGTGTCTTGGTGATTTTCTTTTGGGGTCTATCCTGTTTGGGGTTGATTGGACTTCCTGAATTGATATATTCTCATCTTTCACTATATTCAGGGAAGTTATCTTCCAAAAAATTTTGGACAATTTTCTCGGTGTTTTTATTTTTCTCTTCCTGTTCTGGAATTCCCCTGACATGTAGGTTATTCCTTTTGATGGTATCCCACATGAACCTTAGGCTATCTTCATTTTGTTTTGATCTTTTTTCTGATTGATCCCTTTTCAAAGAAGTATTCATGTATTTGTCTTCAGTCTCATTAATTGCATCAATTCTACTCCTTTTCCCTTTCAACGTGTTATCTATTTCTGACCATTTAGTATTAATCTTCTGGATTTCTATCTGTAGATTTTGAGTCATTTCTAATTTTTCATTTATTTTGTCATTTTGTTCTTGTATTTTCTTCCGAAATTCTCCCAGGATTTTGTCTGTTTTCCTTGATCTGTCTCTCAACCCTTTGAAGATACCTAAATATAATTCTTTTGAATTCCTTATCACAGAGTTCCAGTACTGCTTCTTCCTCAGGGATGTGTTCTCTGTCTGTATTCTTCTCCCTTGTTTCTGCCACTTTATCTTGCTTCTTTGTGTGGACTTTGATGGTCTATTATCTCTGAGACATTGTGAAATTATTGTCTTTATATCTCTGTTACCTGTTTCTGAAGAGCAGCTAAGGTTGAGTCAGGCTCTTCTTGGTGGTTGTTTATTGTTGGCCTGTTGGAGAAGGAAGTAGTGGTTCTCACTCATTACTGAAGCTGCAGGAGGTGTGGGTGTAGTTGTGTCATATGGGAACTGTTGCTGTCTCCCACTCAGAAAAAAGTAACAATTGAATAACCATCAAAAAAGTAAAAGCAAATGGACAAAAAACACACTGTATAATCACACAAGAACAATAACCAAAAAAAAGAAAAAAGGATGGGAAAAAAAAACACCACAATCTCTGGGGAGAGGGCAATAAGAGAAAAAGGATAGAGCAGGAGATGAAAAAGAAAATGGGAAAAATGCAAAAAGAAAAGCAAGAAACAGGGTTAACCATGAGAAAAAAAAAAAAAAAATGGAACCAGGAACAGGGAAGAGAGAAAGAGCTGAAAACTTGAACCTGGAAAGGGAAGAATGAAGAATAATAATAAAAATGACAAAAGTAATAATAATAGTAGTAGTTTTAAAACAGACAACAAAACAAACTAAAAAAAAAATAAAAATAATCAGGGCAGGATGGGGCAGGACACCCAGACTCTGTCTGAGCATACAGACTGCGATGGAATTCCTGCCAGCCTAGAAGGTATGTGGGAGTGAGGGATGGCTGTACCTCCATTCACCAAGAGGGTGTGGGGTATAAGATTAACAAGAGGAATGTTGCACCTTTCTAGTTGTCCACATCTGGAATGTCCTTGTGGTTCCCAGTAAGTGAAGCCTGTATTTAAGTCCCGGAATGTGGGAGAATGCTGTGGCTTTAAGTATCCAAAATGGTCAAACCACTTGTAAACATTCAAAATGGCTACGCCCTCTAGACAGGCAAATGTCCACAGCTCAGCCCACCTTCCTCTTCGCTCCTTCCCCTTTTATTCACCAGCCACCAGAGCAGTCCTCTGTGCAGTCCCTGGCTAGCAGGGCTAATTTTTAGGTTAATTCTTAGTTCCTAACATGACTCAGCAATATCTAAGCTGTCTGTGCCTTCAGGATCTCCACCAGACCGCAGCTCCATATATCTCCTTTTTTTGGTGTTTTCATTCAAATTCTTCTGCTAGTTGGAGTTTAGTCCACTTGTATATTCTTCCCTTCAAAGATCAGGGGTCCAGAATTATCTTCTGTATCTGTGTTAATTGGTTCCCCTTTTCTTTGTTGAAGAGGGTCTGTGCAGTCTTTCTGCCTATTCCACCATCTTACCCTGGAACCTCTGCCATTAAGGCTTCTATTTTTAAACAAAAGAGTACTGGGATTGCAGATGTTTTCTTCTTTCTGCTTTTGACATGGAAATCAAAGATCATTTAGAGCGTAGAAGTGAGGCTGGGATGTGCAGGCCATCCAGTGGCCACCAGGTGGTTTAAAGGAGGAAAGAAAGAAGAGAGAAAGTTTAGGGAAATGGACTTCTCAGCCCTGTGTAAAAATGAGAATTCTCAGGATGCCCAATCCTTAAGCAGCAAGCCTAGCTCACAGATACCTGTCGTGAACACATTCTGTGAACACTGGGCCAATTCGACTTTCCAAATGCAGAGAACTCTTCACACAGCTCATAGTTCAGACACCAAGACTGGCAGGAATAGAGATGATGCTGGCAAGAAGACAAGAAGTATGGTCAACACAAAAGACACACCTTTCCTACTTCTCTTCTCTCTTCCTCTCTTCTTTCTTTCCTTCTTCACCCCCTTCCTTTCCTTTCCTTTCCTCTCTTGTCCTCTCCTCTCCTTTTCTTTCCTTTCCATTCTGTATTTTTGTCTACCAAGTGGAAGGGAAGGTTTCACTCTCCCTTACTCTTGTTCGCCTTCTTACAGAAGGAAAACATCCTACTTTCCCAAAATACTTGAGAAATCTCAAGAAAATATATTACAAAGAGGAGAAAAAAGGTTCATCCCAGACAGGAATGTGTTGGAATTTGTATTCATTTGGAATTTGAGCTCTGGTGGCATAGTGCGTAAGGCATTTGACTGCTAACCTGAAGGCTGGTGGTTCAAACCCACCAGCCACTCCTTGGAAGGAAGGTTGGGCAATCTACTTCCCTAGCAATACTGCCTTGGAAACCCAAGGAAGGGTCACTATGAGTCAGATCTGACTCAATAGCAGTAGGTTTATTTTTTTGACTTGTACAGAAAGGTCCTGAGGCCTGTTTTGAGACTGATTTTGGACCTCAGGTCAAACTTTTGCCACCTGTATGAGCATTGAGAGACTGAGAATCACAGGAGCTCATGTTCTAGTAGGGGGGCACAGACAATAAATAAAATAAGTAAAGTAGAAGGTAATATGGCATTAGTGACTGCTGAGAGTTTTATTTTTCCCAATGTTATTTGTATTTCATCTATAGAGTGAATTATGTTATGAAAGAATATCATTTATTTATTCACTAAATATTTCTGAGCATCCACTTTGTATTGGGCACTGTGGGAGTTATAGGTATGGCTCAGACAGATGCCTAGTATTTAATGATTTCAGTCCAAGGTTCCAATCAGCTTGAGAGAAAATATGGGAGTGCGAGATAAGAGATATGTTCCTGTTCACCCACATCTATGCATACTGCTGCTGACCCTGATCACAAATGTCCAGGGCAGCACCGTGGGCCCTCTGGGTCTGTGGATGGCATAGGAGCTCTGGTGGCATAGTGGATAAGGCATTTGGCTGCTAACCAGAAGGGCAGTAGTTCAAAGCCACCAGCTGCTCTGTGGGAGGAAGATGGGGGCATTTCAGTCTGTACTCAAAGTTCAGGCAGCAAACTGGCCAAGAGTGAGCTCTCCTAAGTTACTAGGAAAATCATAGTGTTCCTAACTCTTTGATGAGTGTGTTGCCTGCCCTGTCTCCTCTAGAACTCAAGCAGCGAGGGGTCAGAGCAGACTCAGAGTGCCCAGGCCTGCTGGAATCTGCTGAGCAGCTGCTGGTAGAGGACCTGTACAACCGCGTCAGGGAGAAGATGGACGACACTAGCTTGTACAATACCCCCTGCGTCTTGGACCTGCAGCGGGCCCTGGTCCAGGACCGCCACGAGACCCCCTGGAATGAGGTGGATGAAGTCTGGCCCAATATCTTCATAGCTGAGAAGTGAGTCTAACTCTTAGGGGTCATGACCCTTTGTTCCACCCCTCTGGTTAGTACTTATAAGAGATGTAATTCCCCCAACTTTCACCAAAGGCCCCAACCATTTCATCCAGCAATTTGAAGCTGGCTGACCACTCACTCAGCTCTAGCCTTGGAGAAAAGTCATCCACTCACTTGCACATCTCTATCACCAGGCAAAATGTTGGCATGATTGCTTATCCCCTGCCCTCTTGTCATAGCCATCATAGCTGTGTCCCTCCAGGTGCTTCTCTGGGCCTCCCTTCCTACCATAGAGTCCTACCAACTCATCTCCAGCTATCACTGGGATCTCTGACATCATAACAGCCATATAACAGGACACCCAGAACCACTGACAATACTGATTTGCATACAAATCTATTAAAATATGAAAATATTCACAATATGGTAGAGAAAAAATGAAGTACAAAAAAATGTATATCCATCATGATGCTAGTTCAGTACTATATAGATGTTTGTGTGTCTGTGTATGCTTCTGCATGGAAACAAACTAGAAAGAAATAGAACAAAATGTTAGCAGCACTTTTTCTGGGAAGTGGTTTTATAAGTGATTTTCATTTTCTTTAGATTTTTTTAACTGTACAGTTGTTCTACTATAAACATTAATTATTTTTATAATAAAAAAGTATTATTATTATTTTTTAATTGTGATTTGGGTGAAAGTTTACGAGCAAATTCACTTTCCATACAGCAGTTCACACACACGTTGTCTCATGACATTAACTATAATTACCCCAATGCAACAGCTCCCATCCCACTTCCTCCCAATAATTACCTCTTCCCTGTGTCCATCCCTCCATGCACTCCTGCCCCCTGAACTGTCTCCCTGTGCATAAATAACCCCTCTTTCTCCCATGATTATTCTTTCCAAGGAGTTTTCTACCTCAAGTACATGTTCAAATCATATGCCTGTCTTTTGTTTGGCTGGAAGCCACAGGTGTGGTTCAGTTCCAGATCTGAAGGGCAGCTAGGGACCATAGTCTCAATGGTTCCACCAGGCTCTATCAGACCAGCAAACCTGGACCCCTAAAAACGTATTGCTTTTTAAAAAACATTTTAATCAGTTTTGCAATAATTTTCAGAACAGAACTAAAAACAACTCACTATCATCCTATTCTTTCAGGGCCTCACCCATGCACAATCATACCAATGGGTTAACCAGTGAAACTAATTTTTGCTGATCCTTTGAGTACTTGATGAGATGTTCTTCCAATTTAATTACCCATATATCCAGAAGGAGGCATCAAGGGCAGGTAGCAGTGAAAATAGCTTTGGACACTGGGTCTTGTACTGCAGTATGGAATAATCAGTTGCCCAGAGTCCAATTCCCAGAGCTGGACACTGAGTCATAAGTGACCCCTAAATAGATCTGTAGGTGCAGAAACATTCACATTTGTGGCCATCAAGGACTTCAGGAAGTCCTGAAAGTCTCCAGACATCCTCAACTAAAGGCCTCTGCTCCTTTTTTGACAACTCTGTCCTCAGGGCCTCTTGAAACCAAGCTCTACTTAATTAGCTGCAGCAAAAAGAGCTCTGAACTAGAAATCAAGAACACTGGCTCTTGTTCCATCTTTTTTTCCTTTCACAATGTTGGGAAGTTATATAACCACTCTTTGATTCATTTTATTAGCTTCAAATGGGAATAAAAATGGTTGCCTTATCTACATTTCAAGTCCATTATTAAGATAACATCTTTTAAAAGTGCTTATGAAAGTGCTTTGAAAACTATAGCATGTATATCAATATAAAGTACCCATCCTCTTATTATTTTTGTCTGTCACTTTTGTGTCTTATTGAATGTCCATTCCCAAGGTGTGAGGTTTTTAAATCAGGTCTCTCTCTGGACCTTTCAAAGGTTTCCTTACACCAGTCTTGTTCTCCTCTTCATCCTGCCCTACTCTTGACACTGCCAGGTTATGGGCTTCTTCTTATAATCATATTTGCAGTGGACTCCAGATCTCCATGGTGGCACCAATGGCAAAGCTCTAGACTATTAATCGGAAGGTTGGTGGTTCACACTCACCCAGAGGTGCCTTGGAAGACAGGCCTGATGAATTGCTTTCAGAAGGTCACAGCCTTGAAAACTCTTGAGAGCAGTTCTACTCTGCACACATGGTGTCACCATGAGTTAGAATTGAGTCGATAGCAACTAACAACAACAACTGGACACATTTAGAAGCAGAGGAGGCATTCACCAAGCTATGGCCATCCTGACCTGATTGAAGCAGACTATCAATTGTGGTGGGCTTCTTTCTAGCAGGAGGGCTTCTTTCTAGCTCTGTCAAAGACATGTCTGCCTCTTTCTCCCAGGAGCGTGGCTGTGAATAAGGGGAGACTGAAGAGGCTGGGGATTACCCACATCCTGAATGCTGCTCACGGCACGGGTGTTTACACTGGGCCGGAATTCTACACTGGCCTGCAGATCCAGTACCTGGGTGTGGAGGTGGATGACTTCCCTGAAGTGGACATCTCACAGCATTTCCGGAAGGCTGCTGAGTTCCTCGATGAAGCCCTGCTGACTTATAGAGGTAAGGGGGGATCTGCCTGCTCCAGACTACTAGAATTCCACAGAGGGGAAAGCAATGGTGGGGGATATTTAGAAAGCTTCCTAATTATGTGCCATGTCTACAAGTTATCTGTCTTACGATTTTGTCTCATTTGAAAAAGAGAAAGGAAAAGATGATCATTCATGCAATAAATATTTATGGAGGGCCTAACATGTGCCCAAAATCCCTGTAAAACACAAATGGTTTGCATTTGACTACTAACCTAAAGATTGGTGATTTGAACCCACCCGTTGGAACCATGAAAGAGAAGCCTGGCAATCTGCTTCCATAAAGTTCACAGTCAAGAAAACCCCATGAGCAGTTCTACTCTGTAACACATGTGGTCACCAAGAGCCAGAATTGACCAGATGGCAATGGGTTTGGTTTGGTTTGGAAGATGTGCTAGGTGCTGTTCCAGGCAATGGGGTTACTGTGGTAGAAGAGACAAACAAAGCTGCTGGCCTTGGAATCTTACAATTGTACTGAGGGGAGAGAAAATTTAAAAAAAAAAAAAAAAGGCAATAAGAATGTCAGAGTTATGAGTATGAGGCAGAGACTGTAAGTAGGATGAAAGAGTGGTCGAAAAGGTCTCTCTGAGGAAGTGACATTGAAACTGAATGACAAGAATGAGCTAGCCATGGGAAAATTGGAAGAAGAGGATTCCTGATAGAGGAAACTGTTACTGCAAAGATCCTAAGGTGGAACAGTCTTGGTGTGTTTGAAGAACCGAAAGGCTGATATGAATTAGTATAGTGGATAAGGGCTAGAGTGGTAGGGGGTCGGATTATAAAGTTAAATTTCAAGTTAAGGAAGTTAAAAGTGACAAAATAAATAAGTAATGGGAAGACATTGGAGGGACTGATCTGATTTCTGCTTTAGGAAACTCACTCTGGTGTGGAGAATATTCTGGGTAAGGGAGTGGAAGCAGAAGTGAGAACAGTGCTATTGTTGTAGTGCAGGTAAGATATGATGGGATACTAGTCTACACTTCATGAGACAGGTGTCTCAATGAGAAGAGGAATTAGCCCATGCAATGGGAGGTGACATAGTCCAGGATTTGGTAATGAGAAACCTGGGTTCATGTACTGGGCTTTCCTCTGCTCTCTATCCCTAGGAACCTAGTATCCTCATATGTAGAACAAAGATAAAAATATCTACTCCTAAAATTGCTGTAAGGATTAAAATAAAACATGCATATAAAGAGCTTACTTATTACAGCACCTGGTGCAAAATAAATAATGAAAAATTTTTAACATTACTCTAATAGATAATAATATTAATTATTCCTGGGGAAGGTGTTTCCTGTTATCACCAATGGCCAGGAAGAGCAACTTCTAATTGAAAAATATATTTATTTAAAATTGTTTTCCCCTTTTCCAATGCTTACTTAAAAAGCCTTTTTAAGAGGTATTGCTTTTCAACAACTCAAACAGACACATGCACCCTAATGTCCACGGCAGCATTATTCACCATAGTCAAAACACAAAAACCACCCAAGAGTTCATCAACAGATGAATGGACAAATAAAATGTGGTACATATATGCAATGCAGTATTATTCAGCCATGAAGAGATACGAAGTTCTGATACATGCCAAAACATGGATGAATCTTTAAACCATTATGTTCAGTGAAATAAGCCAGACACCAAAGGTCAAATATTGCATGATTCCACTTTTATGAAATATCTAACTCCCTCAAACCAAACCCACTGCCATCAAGTTGATTGCAATGCATAACAACCCCACTGGGTTTCTGAGGTGAAAAATTTTTATGGAAGTAGGTCACTCAATCTTCCTTCCGAGGAGTGGCTGGTAGATTTGAACTACCAGCCTTCTGGTTAGCAGTCAAATGCCTTACGCACTACGCTACCAGAGCTCCTAAATAAATAAAGGCAAGAAAAAAAAAAAAAAAAAGCAAAAACAAGAAGGAAAAGAAGGAAGATAATCTAGTCACGGGGTTGTTGAGACAGAATCAATTGAGATAATTTAACAGGCAATAGTGTGGACAGGGTATAGCAATCTTAAGGCTTAAATACATATATATATATATATATATATATATATATATATACATATACACACACACACACATACATACATATATATAAAATAAAAATATCACAGTAGCTAATATCACCACCAACATCATCAGAAAAATCTTCAAATATTGGGTTGCCATGCAACTCATGGTGGCAGATACAAGTTTTTTAAAATTCTAATTTTTGCCTGAAACTCAGATTTTATCACTAACAACAACTGTCAGCTGTTTTTCTTGATATGACAAGCTCACTTCATTCACTTTCAAGAAAATGCCTACCAAATAACCAAGTCTGAATAATTATAATTCGTCTGTCAATCATTCTTTCAAGTAAAAATGGAAAAAGTGGCTAGTTCAGCTTGCAACTGAAAAAAATTGCACAAAGAATTTTCCCTTGAGACAATTACCTAAGTTGAGATGTAGCAGAAATGCATGTGTATTTCCTATTTTGTCACACAGGACACTAAAACACCTGCACTCAAGGGCAGAGAATTAATAAAATTAGTAACTTTTACTACTTTGTCAATAACATTTTAAAATGAGGCTGTTTTCATTCTGCAAATAGATGGCAATGAAGAATACAATGACAATTAGTATCATTTGATGGCACTGCCTTGATTCATGCTAAGCCACGAACAATATTGCCAACCATTGTTTTTGTACCACCAGTGCAAATGTCAACACAATGAAAAAGGCAAATGATGCTTTGGTATTATTATGAAAACAGCTCTGACCTCATGAACTTTTTGAAAATGTTTTAGGATTCACATGTCTCCACGGACCATATTTTGAGAACCACTGTTCTAATGCTATATTGTCTGCAATGCCAAAGCTGCAATGGTAGCAGTAAATCTCAGGCTTTCACTACAACTTCACCACCCTCTGGTGTCCTGGAGTAGTGGGTTAATGTGCTCAGTTGGTAACCAAAAAGTCGGAGGTTCAAGTCCACCCAAAAGTGCCTCAGAAGAAAGGCCTGGCAATATACTTCTGAAAAGTCAGTCATTGAAAACCCAATGGAAAAAAGTTCTACTCTGAAACACATGGGTCACCATGAATTGGAGTGGACTAGATAGCAGTTGCCTTGGCTTTACCACTGTACTTGCTTGCAAGTAATTAGTAGATCCATTGTATCATATGGTTTGACTGAGCCGTTTTGACCCTTCCAGTTCTATAGAAATTATAACATTGATTTAAAACAAAACAAAACAACAACAACAAAAAAATACCACAGTGGCATTTCTAGAGTCAAGGGACACAGATCTGTGTCATCTGCCTCCAATTTTTTCTTGGTCGGACTCTGCATCCTTGAGGCTTGTGTTTTGATGACAGAAGGGAAGTTCTGTGAGGCTCTGAGAGTCTGTCTCCATTTTCTGCAACACCCATAGTGTATTTCTGTTGCAATACTTAAGTATTTTCTTTCTTTCTTTCTTTTTTAATCATTACGGGAATGAGATCAATTCCAGTTCCAGGCCTGAAAGGTGACACAGGACCATAGTCTCGGGGTTTCACCAGTCTCTAAAAGAAAATTGCAGTAAGCCTAGTAATTTTTATGATTTTGAGTTTTGTTCCACATTTTTCTCCTACTCTATGTATATGTAGTGGAGAAAGCATTTGGCTGCTAACCAGAAGGTCAGCAGGTCAAAACCACCAGCTGTTCCATGGAACAAAGATGCAGTGATCAATTTCCATAAAGATTCACAGCCTCAGAAACCCAACGGGGGTTGCCATGAGTCAGAATTAACTCAATGGCAGTGGGTTTGGTTTTTGTTTGTTTGTTTTTTATCCAGGATCTCCAATTTTTCTCCCTTTCTAAGGGGTTGGCATTGGTAGCCAGGTACCATGTAGTTCTTCTGGTCTCTGGATCATATAGGTTAAGGTTCTCATGGTCCATTAGTCTTTTGAACTGTTTCCATGAATCTTTGATTTTCTTCATTCTTTTTTGCTGTGGACAAGGAGAGACTAAGACCCCAATCACTACTCACCAAAGTAAGATGTAGAACAATATTTTTGTATTCCATGTTGTACCAATTGAGCTAGATATCTCCTGTGACCATGGTCCCTAGCCCAATGACCTACTCCCTCAAGGTGCTTATTTGTGGCTAAGAAATTATCCTAATTTTGCCACCTGCAATGTTTAAACTGCATATAGGTATTTTTACAGCACGTACAAATACATATATAGGAATATCATCTGCCAAACCTATGTATGGTCATGGGTATATTTCCATTTGCCTATCCATACCTCTGTACCTATGTATCTAACCTTAGATTAGTGTTTGCTGTTACTGATAATGCAGCATTGGTCTGTAGTAGTATTTGCCTTTATTGTCTGTACCTTTTGTGCACCTCTCCGTGTCTTCCTTCAGCATTTTCATTAGAAATAATCAGTGTTCATTTATTTAAGTGACAAGTAATTAAAACTGTAACTTGAGTTTTTGAGCAAAACCATGAAGAGGAAGAATGGAGCAACATGGCCTATGAAGTTAATGGGTCAAATAATTATTTAGCAGCTGGATAGGAGTTCAGAGAGTTCCAGGCATTTGAATTGAAACTCATATAAGGATCCAAGAATGAATAAACCCAGTCAGATTCCTCTCATCTGGGTGGCACTACATCATTTTCTTTGGAACCATTTTTCTCAAAACCTTCTCTTAGCTTCTCTATGATACCCACCCACTTGAAGGGGGGGGGGAGTATATCTTTAAGCAATGCAGTATTGAGTCTGTCAATTGCTTTGAGGCAGACCGAATTTTTTCGGCTGCTTTTCCTAGTGGCCCAAACCCACAGGTGTACTTTCGCTGAGGAGTCAGAGGTGGGCGCTGCAGACAATGAAGGTAGACACAGTCTTGCCCGCTGTCCTCCCGCAGCGCCGGTAGGTAGTCAGGAGAGACAGATTGCAGAGAGTGAAATGCATTGACGTCTTCAAGGAGCAAGAGCGAGAGCAAGCAGTAGGGAGAAGGCTGCCGGGAGAATGGAGGCAGGGAGGACACGCCTGGCCAGGACGCGGGTCTTGGAGTTGCAGCGCAACTCGAGCAGGGAAGTTTTCTGTCGAGGGTTTAATGAAGGATGCCCGCGACGGATCCCACCTGCCAGCAGCGGACGCACCACTGCCTGCTGGCATGGTAGCTCCGCCAGGGCCGTTGGAAATGAGCCCTTTTGTGGACCAGATGGAGTCCAATCACCTGCAGGGGCCAGTGCGCTGTCCCAATGATCGATTTCCTCTCCCCTGCTGTCCATCCACTACATACAGCTTAATCTTCCCGCATCCCTATGAGGGAACAGGAAACTCCATGTTGTTGCTATTGTTGCTTTTGTGGTAGTTGCATCACTTCGCTGAGAAGCTCTCAGTATCATTAGAATTGCCTCCTGAGGCTTAGTTTCTGTTGTTCCCCTCATCTGTAACGCTTTGGAAGGAGCCTTGGTGGTGCAACAGTTAAGGGCTCAACCAAAATGTTGATGGTTAGAACCCACCCATTGGCTCTGTGGGAGAAAGACCCACCAACCTGCTTTCCTAAAGATTACTGAAGCAAAAACAAAAACAAAAAAACCTATGGGGACAGTTCTATCTGTCACTTGAGGTCACTATGAGTCAAAATCCACTCACTGCACCAAACAACAACAAGGTGCTTGGAAGTCAGTTCCTAACAAATGGAGGGAGAAACTCAAACACTTGGTGTTAAGCATTTACTTAATAATCACTCACAAAGTGGAGGTTGTTTTTACGTTTTACAGATTGGGACATTAAGGCCCCTGGAACGTTATGTGACTTTGCCAAAGTGTAATAATCCATATTTTTTTGTTAGTAGTCAGTACAAACCACCTCAAACTACTTTATAAACAGCAAAGGCATTACTTAAAAAGACCTAGGAAGGAATCCAAGGACAAGGATGTAATTGGCCCCAGGATAGTTCTGGAAAAAGGACTGGACAACCCTCTTGGTTGTAAGCTTCTTTTTCTCTACCTAAGGTAGAATCTGGTGGTGTAGTGCCTAAGGCAGTTGACTGCTAACTAGAAGGCTGGCAGTTCAAACCCACCAGCCACTCCTCAGAAGGAAGATTGGGCAATCTATTTCCATATTGATACCGCCTCGGAAACCCAAGGAGGGGTCGCTATGAGTTAGATCTGACTCCGTGACAGTGAGTTGTTTTTTTTTTTTTTTTTTTTTTTAAGGTAGAATCTGGTCCTCCACAGCCCTGGCCATTTCAGGCTAATTTCCTGCTTCAGTTCCAGTTCCAAATTTCCTGGAGAGAGAATTTTTTTGGCACACTCTGGTCATATGTCTATTAATATATGTCTATTAATGGTGGCAATGGGGGTGGTTTCTGGACTAGCACTTCTGTGTTTTCTTGGAGTAGGGCAAGGGAGTACATTCTGAAAAGTAGGGTAAGGTTATGAACTAGAAGGAACCACACAAGTTCCTGACCTATAAAGGCATACTGAGAATGGTAGAGAGAATTTGAAATCAGTCTTAACTGAAGTCCAATTCTCTCTCCACTACCTGTATGCCTTAAATTTTAAAACCGAAGGACCACATCTAGATGGAATGGCCCATCAGCCCTGCTGCTAATCAAATCAGTGACTCTACAAATTAGAAAAAGAACCCTTTCCTCAAACCATTTTACTGCCAGAAATGTGTCATCATAAGCCAAACAAGTCTGTTTCAACACAAAGGGCACCCCCTGGAGTTCCATACAGCACAAATTAAACAACCATATTTAAGGACTCCATGGCCAACAGAGAAAGAAAATCCTGTCACTTCTCTGATTGAATCCTAGAATCCACCCATTCAGCCTCTCCTTTGTCCCTCAGGCTTCCCCTAAGATCCCTTGGAGTACAAATACCAGGGTACAAGGATCACAAAGTGAAAAAACATGGCACCCCTAACTTGATCCTGATCAGACTGGGTCTCAGTAGTATTTGGTGCCCTTGTGAGGAAGACTGACTGATTCTGTTGTGAAGTGACCTGGTCTGATGGTTCTACCTCCAAAGGAAAAGAGTGAAACTTTGGGACTACTAGTGGCAGGTCATGGCCTGGTCAGATGGTAAGTGGGGGAGGGGGAGGTCCTTGGTAAGGTCCAGTTGAGAGCACTGAGCTAAAGGTGGGAGAAGATTGTTATTGTTAGTTGTTTTCGAGTTGGCCCAAGTAACACAACGGGATTGGACCATAGTGATTCACAGGATTTTCATTGGCTGATTTTCAGAAGTAGATTGTCAGGCCTTTATTTTTAGTCCATCTTAGTCTGGAAGTTCCACTGAAACATGTTCAGCATCATAGCAACATTCAATTCTTCACAGACAGATTCACTTGAAATGCATTGGTCAGGAATTGAACACAGGTCTCCCACATGGAAGGTGAAAATTCTACCACTGAACCACCACTGCCCCTGGGGCATTAGGGAAAGTAAACCTGTGGACACTCTTTTAGTGGCTTTGATTCTCCTTGCTTACCTCCCTCCCATGGCTGCTGGCTCCTGGAAGTAAGTCCTTTCAATCCCTTTTGCCTATCTCTGACCTCCTGAAGGACAAAGACATGGCCTTAACTAGTGCACAGATAAAATAATAAAAGAGTCACTGCCCTCACTCCCCACATTGTTAGGTAGGACTTGTAACCGATTTACAAAACATCTCCAAAGTTGTTGGCAAGTAGGCTAATGAAAGCCTGGAGGAAGGTCTCCAGTGGTTCCATTCTGCCTTCTAAGTAATCACTCAGATGAAGGCATAGAAGGATGTCTATCAGGTTATGAAGGATGCAAAGCAGGCGGGGAGGCAGGAGACAACTAATCTATTGATGATAGAGTCAAGACTTGCACGTATTTCTATAGGCCACACCTAGAAAAAAAATTAACGGAAACTTGTAATATTTTCCTAATATTTAAAAAATGCTACAAGATTAGAGCATTTTATTAAGACGTCAGGCTTAATAGAAGCTGTTTAAAGTGTTACAAGTTTTAGCTGATATAAAAGATCATTTGAGTTCATTGTGTGACATATCCACCAACATCACATACTTGTAGGCATCAGTAAAGACCCAGTGTCCAGACCAAAGGTGGTGAGGGTGCCTTGCTACTCTCTGCGGATCAGTTCCAAACGAAAATATCTTGCTCTATCCTGGAACAAATTTCTAAGGGAAAAAAAAAAACAAAAAAACTGATAACTGAGTTTGACTTGGAGGAGAGTGGCTAGAATAGTAAGGGAACATGAAGCTGTGTTCCAAGAAATGATTGAAAAGAATAAAAATAACCTGGAAAAGAACAAAGAAAATCTTCTTAGTAAGAATATGATAGTGATCTACTTAAGGAATATATATATATATATATATATATATATATATCATATATATATATATCGTATATACAAAACAAAAAAAAAACCCCAAACTCGTTGCCATCAGGTTGATTCTGACTCATAGTAACCTCCTTTGGGTTTCTAAGACAGTAAATCTTGATAGAAGTAGATTGTCCAGTCTTCCTTCCGTGGAGTGGCTGGTGGGTTTGAACTGCCAATCTTCTGGTTAGAAGTCACAAGTTTTAGGCACTACACCACCAGAGCTCCTTATTTCATACATAAGGATTATATGTGTGTGTGTGTGTATAGTTGTTGTTGTTATATGCCGCCGAGTTGTCTCCGACTCATAGCAACCCCTCCTTGGGTTTCCTAGGGTGGTATCTCTACAGAAGTAGGTTGCCCAATCTTGCTTCCAAGGAGTGGCTGGTGGGTTAGCAGTCAAATGCCTTAGGCACTATGCCACCAGAGCTCAATTAATATATATATATATTTCATACAGATACATTTTTATTGACTCCAGAATATGCCAGAGTAGGAGCATTGGTTGTTTGGTTGCATGTTCCAGAAAGTTGTATTTTGTCCTAATATAAGAAAGAACTTTCTGAAAATTAGAGTGATCCAAATATGGAATGAGTATGTATATGTGCATGTATGTATGTGTGTGTGTGTGTGTATGTGCGCGTGTGACATAGTCAGCTCTCTGTCACTAGAAGCATCCTAGCAGAGGCTGGATGATCAATCCAGCATCAAGCATGTTGTAAAGAAATTCCTGAACAACATAAGATTTCAAACTATGACTTCTGCAGCGGTCTCCAACATAAGAGATTCTACTTCTTGATTAATTTATCTCAGCCTCTCATTCTTGTTTTTGCCTCCTTACCCCATTCTACATTTTCTTCCCTCTCATGCTGAGTTTGGTGGCTAGAGAGCAGAGATACACTCAAGTGTTTTAAAAGTGGTGACAGTAGTTGTTAATTTTTTCCCCACCTCAAGCCCTGCTTGTGTGCAAACATAGTTACATTTCCAATAAACATGAGGGCAGCTTCACTGCTGTGTTTAACATTCTGTGTTCTCATCTGTAATGAGGACAATGATGCTAATTCCTCATATGACATGAGCCTGCAGAAACACCAGAAGCAAAGTTAACACAGGAAGTCCAGCACATCAAAACACAACTTTTTATTTTAACTATAGGGAAGCCACTATAGTTATGTTGTTATCCTTTTAGCTATTTAAGTTTAATGTTGTTAGCTCCAATTCATAGTGACTTTAACTATAATAGAATGAAACAGTTCCCATTCTTATGCCATCTTCAGTATTGTTCGAGTCCATTGTTGTGTCATTACATCTCACTGAGGGCTTCCCTCCTTCTGCTGAACCTTTCCTTTACCAAGCATGATGTCCTTTTCTAGCAATTAGTTTTTTGTGATGATGTATTCAAAGTCTTGACATCCTTACTTCTGAGGAACATTCTAATTGTATTTCTGCTAAGACTGATTTGCTTATTCTTAAAGAGAAATATCAAATGACCCTCTGATATCTCTATTTGGTTACACTCAGCAGTGCCTAAATTTTTGTGTTTCATTTTCAGGGAAAGTCCTGGTCAGTAGTGAGATGGGCATCAGCCGGTCAGCAGTGCTGGTGGTCGCCTATCTGATGATCTTCCACAACATGGCCATCCTGGAGGCCTTGATGACTGTGCGCAAGAAGCGAGCCATCTACCCCAACGAAGGCTTCCTGAAGCAGCTCCGGGAGCTCAATGAGAAGTTAATGGAAGAGAGAGAAGAGGATGATGACAGGGAAGGTGGAGAAGATGAGGCCAGGGAGGGCACGGATGAGGGGAGCATACTTGGGGCCAGAGTGCATGCCCTCACAGTGGAGGAGGAGGACGACACCACCAGCCACCTGAGCGGCTCCTCTTTGGGAAAGGCCAGCCAGGCCTCCAAGCCCCTCACCCTTATTGACGATGAGGAGGAAGAGAGGCTGTATGAGGAATGGAAAAAGAGGCAAGGCCACCCCACAGGCAAGGTCCCCCAGGGTGGGGATGGCCAGAGCTCAACTTCCTCTGGCCAGGGCAGGGAGGAGCCTGAGGATGAGGATGTGGAGAGCATTATCAGGGAGTGGCAGTGTCGAAATGAGCGATACCAGGCAAGACGGCACCAGAGGTGGGGCAGGGAGGAGGAAGAGGAGGAGAGTGAGACTGGCTCCTTTGTGGGGAGAAGAAGGAGGCACACCCTGAGTGAGAGCAGCACCTCAGAGAGCGTTAGCAGCCATGACATACGAGTCCTGAAGCAGCAGCTGGAGATGAGCAGCCAGAATCGAGCTGGGAGGCGTCGCTCTGACTCTGTGTCCACGGAGAGCACCTGGGACATGTGGAACCAGAGGCTGCTGGAGATTGAGCAGGAAGCCTCCCGGAAGTACCACTCCAGGAGCAAGAGAGAGGAGGTGGACACAAGCTCAGAGGCAGGGAGCAGGGTGCGAGAGGATGATGAGGAGAGTGTGGCCTCGGAGCCTAGCTCCTTCTATAACTTCTGCAGCAGGAATAAGGACAAGCTCACTGCCCTAGAGAGGTGGAAGATCAAGAGAATCCAATTTGGATTTCACAAAAAAGACTTGGAGGCAAGAGATGACAGCAGTGAGCAAGGGTCAGAGGAGGCAGAGGGGGAGAAGAAGAACCTCTCTGATGTCAACCTGACAGCCTACCAGGCCTGGAAGCTGAAACACCAGAAGAAGGTGGGAAGTGAGAACAAGGCGGAGGTGGTAGAGCTCAGCAAAGGGGAGGACTCGGCCTCAGCCAAGAAGAGGCAGCGGAGGCTAGAGCTTCTGGAGAGGAGCCGGCAGACACTGGAGGAGAGCCAGTCCATGGGCAGCTGGGAGGCAGACAGCTCGGCGGCCAGCATGAGCATCCCCCTGTCTGCATTCTGGTCTGCAGCACCCTCGGTCAGTGCTGATGGAGACACAGCATCGGTACTCAGCACTCAGAGCCACCGCCCCCACCTATCTCAGGCCACAAGCAACATAGCGGGATACTCTGCCTCCAACCCTACCACACCCCTGCCTAATCTGCCACTGGGACCTGGAGACACCATCTCCATTGCCAGTATCCAGAACTGGATTGCCAATGTGGTCAGCGAGACCCTTGCCCAGAAGCAGAATGAAATGCTGATGTTGTCCCGCCCACCGTCAGTTGCAAGTCTGAAGGCAGTACCACTGGCTAGCTGCCTAGCAGATGACCAAGTCTCCATGCTCGGTAGACAGAGCAGCTCCTCCCTGAGTGGCTGCCTGCAGCCTCAGAACCAGACTAGACCCAGCTCTGACACGCAATCTGTGCTGTCCTCCAACACCATGCTGAGCTCTAGAGTTGAGGGCACGGGAAGTAAAGTGAAGGGGACCAGCAAGCCTATCTATAGTCTCTTTGCAGACAATGTGGACCTAAAGGAGCTTGGCCGGAAGGAGAAGGAGATGCAAATGGAGCTCAGGGAGAAGATGTCCGAGTACAAAATGGAGAAGCTGGCCTCAGACAACAAACGCAGCACCCTTTTCAAGAAGAAGAAGGTCAAAGAAGATGAGGATGATGACGTGGGTTACCGGGATGAGGACACTGACAGTGCCATAGGAAGCTTCCGATACTCTTCCCACAGTAATTCCCAAAAGCCTGAAACAGATACTTCTTCCTCCCTGGCTGCATCTGATAGTTACGAAAATGACAACAGAGCTGACAAAGAGACAGATTGCAGTATTAATAAGTGGCTCAGTGGCCTCAGGACAGAGGAAAAATCTCTTCCCCAAAGTGATTGGTCTGGAAGCTCCAAAGGGAAGTATACCAGATCCTCCATGCTCCGAGAGACAGAATCTAAATCCTCCAGTTACAAATTCTCCAAATCCCAGTCAGAGGAACAGGATACCACCTCCTACCATGAGGCAAATGGCAACTCTGTAAGAAGCACTTCTCGGTTTTCTTCTTCTTCCACCAAAGAGGGCAGAGAGATGCACAAGTTCTCCAGGTCAATGTTCAGTGAGACCTCAAGTTCTCGAGAGGAAAGCCCAGAGCCCTACTTCTTCCGCAGGACCCCTGAGCCCTCTGACGGGGAAGAGTCACCTGAGCCACGGCATAGAAATTGGACCAGGCCCAGGGATTGGGAAGATGTAGAAGAATCAACCAAATCGGATTTTTCTGAATTTGGAGCCAAGAGGAAGTTCACACAGAGCTTCATGAAATCTGAGGAGGAGGGAGAAAAAGAGAGGATGGAAAACAGAGAGGAAGGGAGGTTTGCATCAGGGCGGCGGTCCCAGTATCACAGAAGCACTGATAGAGAGGAAGAGGAAGAAATGGACGATGAAGCCATTATTGCTGCTTGGAGACGTCGACAAGAAGAAACCCGGACTAAGTTACAGAGAAGGAGGGAGGATTAAACTGGGCAAGGCAGACCTAAGAGAGACCAAGAAAGCAGGAAGGAGCCATATAAGCTCAAGTCTTATTGAGCACATTGCCATCACCTGTCAAGGCCATCAGTATGAGGTTTGAATACTGGACTGACTCTCATTTACCTGCTGTCCAATGGCCTCTAAGATTTGGTGCTTCACTAATGTATGTGGTAGTGTTCCTTATAGACTGGAAAGATGAGCTTGAAAAGGCAGTGTAGTTTGTTGGGAAACTCCAGTTTACATCCAGGAAGGCCATGAATGCAGGACACGATTCTTGTTTGTAGAAGTTTTACAGTTTTATAATGAGCCCCAGTAAATCTCCTGTGGCAAGTCTAACCACTTCTGGCAATGCTGAGTTCTGGTTATGTCTTTTTAATGTTTTGGATCTCCATTAAATTGGTATATTGCCAAATATGTCTTTTTCATTCTGGTCGCTTTTAACTCTTTGGAAATTAGGGGAATCCAATTTAGATGGGTTGTCCTGAGCCAATTTCCTCTTGTTAAACAAAAGCTATTCCTCCAGACAACACCATCATCATCTCATTGTCAAAAATAATAATGAAGTATTTTGGCTATGATGAAATGCAGTGGTAGATTATAATAAACCTTTGAGAGTAACAGAGGGAACTAGAGAAAGGGAGAACATGTTTTATTGTGGTGAGAGTGGCAAGATATAAGACAGAGAGAAGATTCTCCTGGAATGGCAGAAAAACAAAAGGCAATGGTGGAGAGAAGAGGCCAACACAAGGAGACAGAGACATATATTCATAAAATCTAGTGGTCATCCTTGCTTTCTATTTCCTTGGAGGATCTATGGATAATTCAGTAGTCTGTCCCCTTAATTCTTCCCAGCACCCCAGATAAACAAAGTCAGTGAGACTTTTTTACCCTTTGTTTCCAAACCATTTCTGCCTTCCCAAAGCATAGATTGAGTTGCTGAAGCAAGAAGACATAGGTTGAGTACCTTACAAAAATCATTGATGAGCTTGTCACCACAATTCCTTTTAAGCAGAATTCAAAAGCACATATGTGCCATGTAAGAGTCAGAGCTGTTTTGATCAAACAAACAAACAAACAAACAAAATCTAATTCAAGATACACAACAGGAGATGACATGATTAATGGGAGGGAAAAAGGGTAAGGAGAAAACCACCAATGAGGATGAATAAGAATGATACTTCAACATATGATCACTTTTTCTAAGAAATGTGTCTCATGGGATATGGAGATTATACAATTTTCATGTGTGGATTAGTTTTAGTTTTGCATCGCACATCTCAATGAGCACAAAGATAAAAATATCAAGGCAAAAGGGAGCTGACTTGAGTTCAAACCCAGAACTGCACACGATTGCTGTCAAAGCAACTAAATTAATTTGTTTGCCTTCCTTCTATCTTTTCAACCCACATTCAGTTGCTCATGGTACTCATTTCCCTTCCACTGACTGAGAGGGAGAAAGGCCTTGGGGGGAGAAGGGAAATACTGCTCAATCTTTATCACGTTTTTCCCCTCCCTTTGCCTGTCTTTACTTTAGTTGGCCCCACTCCCTAGTTTCCCATGCTTGATAGGCCATTCCCACCCTACAAAATAGAATTATCCTAATACACTTCACAACAAGAAGGCTAGTTGCAGCACATTTTACCTTCTGGGAGAGCTCAAGGTTTCCTCTCTCATTTTGCTTTTATGAGGAAGTTGCTGACACAAGCAAAGACAATCAACTGGGCATCCACTCTTTGTTGTTGTTGTTTGCCGTCGAGTCGGCCCCGACTCATAGCGACCCCTCCTTGGGTTTCCGAGGCAGTATCACTACGGAAGTAAGATTGCCTAACCTTCCTTCTGAGGAGTGGGCATCCACTCTAGCAGCTCAATTTTTCTGGGGAAAGGAATGAGACCATTCTTAGGACCACAAAAACTCTCATCTCCTTTTCCTCATCTCTTTACCTTGATTATCTCACTATTTGAAGGAAAATACCTACAGATCCAAGATCAGGACAAAACAAGAACAAAACTCACTGCTGTAGAGTCGGATCCGACTCATAGCGACCCCTCCTTGGGTTTCCAAGGTGGTATCTCTACGGAAGTAAATTGCCCAATCTTCCTTCCAAAGAGTGGCTGGTGGGTTTGAACCCCCAGCCTTCTGGTTAGCAGTCAAATGTCTGAGGCACTACACCACCGGAGCTCCTAACATCAGGATAAACAGGTTAAATTTAATGATGAGTCAGCTGAGCAGCTGCCCTGAATAAGGAGCCAATTAAGTTAAGTCTATATAAATGTCTTTAAAAAATAAAATATAAAATAAATAAATTAGTCTAATTTACATCTAGGTAGACAGGGGGAAAAAAAAATCCTAGCCAACTCCAACTCATACCCCAGTGAATGATGAACAAACATTTAAAGTCCAGCAGGCTGGGGAAGGACAGAAAGTGGGACCAGAGGGTAATTCCTAGCACAGAGGTTAATGCATTAAAATGGACAGGCCATCCCCATAGAGCCTTTCCAATGAAGTTGTCTTAAATAACTTAAAATACTATATACTGAAGATCAACTACCTTTTTTTTTTTTTTTTAATTGTGACATGGGTGAAAATTTACAGAGCAAATTCACTTTCCATACAGCAGCTCACCTACACTTTGTCTCATGTCATTGACTATAATTTACCACAATGCAACAGCTCCCCTCCCACTTTCTCCCCATAGTTATAGTTAACCTCTTCCCTGTGTCCTTCCCTCCCATGCACTCCTGCCCCCTGAGCTATCTCCCTGTGCATACACCTTCTGTTTTCCCATGATTGATCTCTCCAAGGAGTATATCTTCCTAATGTAAATGTTCAGCTCATATGCCTGTCTTTTGTTTGGCTGGAAGCCATAAGAGTGAGTTCAATTCCAGACCTGAAGGGCAGCTAGGGGCTATAGTCTCAGTGGTTCCCTCAGGCTCTATCAGACGAGCAAACCTGGTCCCTTATGTTTGTTTTTTTTTTTTTTTCCCAAATGATTTTGAGTTTTGTTCCACATTGTTCTCCCACTCTGTCCAGAATCTGCTATATAGATCCCCCTCCGAGTGGTTGACAGTGGTAGCTAGGCACCATCTAGTTCTTCTGGTCTCATAATCATATAGGTTGAGGATCGCATGGTGTACCAGTCACTTGGACTAATTGTTTCCATGAATCTTTGGTTTTCTTCATTCTTCTTTGCTCTGGACGAGGAGAGACCCATCATTGCATCTAGATGACTGCTTGCAAGATTTTAAGATCCCAGTCGCTACTCACTAACCTAGGAGGTGAATCAATGTTTTGTGTAGTATGTTATGCCAATTGAGCTTGAGACACCTCCTGTGATGATGGAAGATTGACCTACTTTTAAGAATTAATCAGCAACAAGGATAGGGTTTCAGCTGTACAAAACCAACTAATAGAATCAGGGATTAAAAAGGAAAAGTGGATGACAAGGGACTTATCTCTAGAATTTATAGAACACTCCAACACCTCAATAACAAAAAGACAAATAATCCAATTAAAAAATGGGCAGAAGACATGAACAGACACTTCACCAAGGAGG
>NW_006921631.1:7086476-7114352 GCF_000298275.1 Orycteropus afer afer | reverse complement strand
AAAAAAAAAAAAAAGGAAAAGTGGAGGCAGGTCTGAATGCATGGGCTTCACCCACTCCTGAGTTATAGAATTCACTAGGAGAGAACTCCCACGTTAAGAGAGGCTAAGCAGCTTGTAGGAGTGGAAATCCTGTATAGAATTCTGAGGGGGAGAGGAGAGAAAACAGTGAGAGGGAAAAACTGACTTTTTTCCTCACCTATAGGGGAGGCCCTGGAGGGAAAATTAAAACACTGCAACACTGAAGAAACAAGGTATATCCAGGAGCTCCCAGCAGGAAACAGATGATACATCTAAATTGTTACTGTTGAGTGCCACCAGTCAATTTTCAATTCATAGCAATGCCTTATGACAGAGCAGAATTGCCCCATAGGGTTTTCTAGGCTGTACTCTTTATGGGAAAGAGCCCTGGTGGTATGGGTAAAGAGCATCGGGCTGCTAACCAAAAGGTTAGCAGTTTGAACCCACCAGCTGTTCCATGGGAGAAAGATGAGGCAGTCTGCTTCTATAAAGATGTACAGCCTTGGAAACCCTATGAGGGCAGGTCTATACTGTCTTGTAGGGTTGCTATGAGTCAGAAGTGACTCAGTGGCAGTGGGTTTTTTGTTTTGTAATCTTTCTGGAAGGAAATCACCAAGTTTTTCTCCCACAAAGTTTCTCCCTCTCAGTTTTCTCTCCTCTCCCCCTCAGAATTCTATATAGGATTTCCACTCCTGTAAGCTGCTTAGTCTCTCTTAATGTGGGAGTTCTCTCCTAGTGAACTCTATCTATAACTCAGAAAGGGGTAAAGCCCGTGCATTCAGACCTGCCTCCACTTTTCCTTTTTAATCCCTGATTCTATTAGTTGGTTTTGTACAGCTGAAACCTTATCCTTGTTGCTGATTAATTCTTAAAAGTAGGTTGATCTTCCATCATCACAGGGGGCATCAAGCTCAATTGGCATAACATACTACACAAAACATTGTTCCACCTCCTATTTTGGCGAGTAGTGACTGGGATCTTAAAGGTTTACAAGCAGCCATCTAGATGCAATGATGGGTCTCTCTTCATCCAGAGCAAAGAAGAATGAAGAAAACCAAAGATCCACGGAAACAATTAGTTCAAGTGACTGGTACACCATGCGATCCTCACCCTATACGACTATGAGACCAGAAGAACTAGATGTTGCCCCACTACCACTATCAGCCACTCGAGCGGGGGATCTATGTAGCAGATCCTGGACAGAGTGGGAGAACAATGTGGAAACTCAAATCAAAATCATTTTGGAAAAAAGGGACATGGTTTGCTGGTCTGAGTGGGTACAGATTACCAACCATTGGATTAGCAGCCTAGGGCTTGATTGTTGTTCCACCAAGACTCCTTCCTTTTAAATGAGAGTCATTCAAAGGGAAGTTGAATAAGGGGCTATTTACAAATGTGTGGACAGGGTGTAGGGAAACCACAAGGCAGTGTATTCCCCAGGGCTAGGGGTTACACCTCCAAGCCTGAAGAGATCAGGGGAGGGAGCTAGAACCCTAGGCACTGAGAGGGCTGTGTGAAGGGGGCTGTTTTATAAGAGCTGAAACCTTGGTCTAGGGACAGCCAGCCTGATATGACCCCCCAAGGAAGGAGCCAGAGGTCTTCAGCCCCTTACTGTCCAATCACCTGCCAGACTGCCCACAGGTCAAACCCAACTCAAACCCAGAGGACAAGGTTGTTGGTGCTTACTGTCCATTCAGTCATTGTCACATGGCATGGCACAGGGGAGGGCAGGGAAGGGTGGAACATGCAGCTGGAAGAGCCAAAGGAAGGTATTGGACCTGACTGATGGTGACCCCTCCTTGGGTTTTTGAGGTGGTATCACTATGGAAGTAGATTGCCCAACCTTCCTTCCAAGGTGTGCCTGGTGGATTTGAACCGCCAGCCTTCTGGTTATCAGTCAAATGCTTTAGGCACTACACCACTAGAGTTCCCTATCCAACACCAAGCACAAAATAATCAGGATTGTGATATTAATGTCAGCTAATCTGTGACATATTGTTGACGCCAGTTGTGAAGACTCTGCTTTTAGTGTTTGGAATATTTACCTGAAGAGGGAATATTTCCCTTGACTCTCTGAAACTTTTATCTCTGTTGCTTGGGAGAATTATTAATCAATAACAAATAAAAAAACCTCTTGTCACAATCTGCCTTAAAGCATGCTACAGAGAGTTGCCCTTCAGGAAGCAGATGATGTGCCAAAAACTGCACTACTACTGGTTCCAATGAACTGACTCCGACTCATAGCAAGCCCATGTGTGTCAGAGAGGACCTGTGCTCCAGAGAGTTTTTACAGTAAACTGGCTGACTTTTCAGAAGTCGATCACCAGGACTGCCTTCCAAGGCACCTCTGGGTGGACTTGAACCTTCAACCTTTTTGTTGACAGCTGAGTACATTAACCTCTTATACCACCCAGGGACCCCAACACTATGCTACCAAAAAAAAGTCAAAAAACTTGTTGGCTTCAAGTCAATCCTGACTCATGGCCACCCTATTTGTTACAGAGTAGAACTGCTCCATACGGTTTCTTGGCTGTATTCTTTATGGAAGAAAATTCCCAGGCCTTTTTTCTGAGGCACCTCTGAGTAGAGTTCAAACTGCCAAACTTTAAATTAGTAGTTGATTGCAAACCACTTATGCCGAGGTCCTAGTGCTATGCTCCCATTGCTGTTGAGTTGTGTCTGACTCTTAGCAACCCTATAGGATTTCCAAGGCTGTAATCCTTACAGAAGCAGACTGCCACATCTTTCTCCCACAGAGCAGCCGCCAACATTTTGGTTAGTATCTGAGCATTTAACCACTGCGCCACCAAGGCTCCTTTAGCACTAGGAACTCAGCAGAAATCAAGACAGACCAGAACTTATCTTCAAGGAGCCAAGAATTTTTCTTAAGACAAATAGACAATTAACAAGAAAAAGTAAATTTCAAGTATTATTTATTTTCTGCCCGCCTGTCTATTTATCTATCTGTCTTCCTCCTAGTAAATGAAAGCCCTTTGAGGTAGTTATTGTTCATTGTTGTATCCCCAGCACCCAGAAACCAAGTCAGGAATAAAGAGGACTTTCAATGAACATCCGTTGTGATTGCAGACAGTAAACGGGAATATGATGGAAATAAGGTAGGTGAGGATGGTAGTGTAGTTATGTTAGATAGAGTGGTCAGGGAAACATTTATCTGAGAAGATGATACTTAAGTTCAAACCTGAAGGATGAAGAGGAACCAGCCAGACAAAGACCAGGAGGAAGAGCAACCTATACAGGGAAACCGAAGGGGACACTGAGGCTTATGTATGAATTAGTCAAGGCCATATGGCTACTCTCTGTCAGAGTCAAAATTCAAACTGAGACAGTCTGATTTCAGAGTCCCCACACTTTACAAGGTAAGTAACATCTGTAATGTGCTTAGGACAATGTCCTGCACAAGGTAATTGCTCAGTAAGCTATCTTTTATATCCTCTGCTGTAAGCAGCTCTGTTGGTGCAGTAGTTAAAGTATTGCTAGGGAGAACATCTTCTACTTCACTACACTGGGCCAGAATAACTGAACGCATTTCTTGCCCAGCTACAGTGAGACTACAAGCCTTTCAATAGAGCCCAGACTTCACTAATGCCCATGGTTTCCAGGGAAGAGTGGAAGCTAGGGTGGAGGAGAAGGGAGGAAAAAGGAAAGCAACTCTAAAGACCATCATAGTAATAATTGGTCCTGGCTTGCTCCATACCACTGCTGCTACAACCAGCCTGCTGTGATCTCATTCAGAGTGGGCTGCTAAAGCTGTTCTGGGGAACTGGGCATTCCTCAAAGGAACAGAGAGTAACGAGAGCCCTTGCAGCAAGCAAAAGGGCAGACAGCAAGTGTGACTCACGGCCCTTTCAGGTCACTGAGAACATGTGGCTTAAATGGACCATTGGCTTATTAATGTTTCTCAAACAAGAAGAAAAGGCAAACAAGGTCTCAATCAGGGAAATCATGCAAATGGCTTCCTGCCCTGGTGGCCCCAGAAAGGGGCATAGCGAGGGCCCCAGAGTTTGTTCTGTATTCGGAATTCCACTTGGAAAGCTGAATGACTACCATTCAGGCAAGTTCCATTAAGCCCTGTTGCCCAACACAACACTGTAAAGTATGTATTAATGTCCCAAATTTACAGATAGGGAAATCAGACTTAGGGGGAGTAAGGAATAAACTTAGAGTCACACTAGTCATAGGAAAGTGAGGATTTGAACCTAAGTATGCCTGATTTTTAAAATCTACACACCAATTTGCCTTTACAAAGGTCTATGCTTAGAGAGATATTAAAACTACAATTGCAAAGAAGCCTGGAATTTGAAGCACTGTTAACGGATCAGTCATCCAGAAGACACAAACCCTAACAAAGCCTGAGCTCAAGGTGGCCTTCCTCCATTGTCCATGCTAGCCATCACGCTAATAAACAGTCTGGTTCGGAAGAGAATGGGGAAGATGACAAGCTCAGAGACCCCAGGGACACTCTTAAATAGGAGCTTTACTTAAAGGATGGGGATGTTCAAAGAGGTTAAGATTTCCGCATGCTCTCTCTTCCTGACTCCCGGGAGAAAAGCTTTCATTCCAGGGAGTCACAATATTTGTGAGTCTTTCAGACAGCTTTCTCTTTTTAAAACTGTTCAGTGCAGGTAGTTATGTAGCTCTCGGTTTATTACAAAGGCTGCTGTGGGAGATGGCAGAGAGCTAGGGGAGGGGAGCGTCAACAGAGTTGTCCCATGGCCAACACTCTGGGCTGAGGCAGGAAACTGGGCTTCTGTTCTCAGATCTGTCTCTCTCTCTCTCTCTCTCTCTCTCTCTCTCTCTGTCCGTAAGAGGGGGAGGGAGAGAGGGAGAGAAACAGACAGAGAGAGAGAGAGCAAGAGAGAAAGACAGAGACAGAGATAGTAGGCAAATTAAATAGCTTCACAGTATCTCAGTCTCTCATATAGAAAGAAATAGCTACCCAATTGATAGCAATGGGATCAGGATGAACAAAGACTTCAGAGGAGGTAAAAATTCAGAAAAATTAGTCTAATAATAGAACTATTCAGTAGCTGTATTTTATGACATATTTATTAATAGACAAAAATTGAGACCTGCTATAAAAGATCGCCCTCTCTGGCTTCATTTATTCACTCTTCTTTTATTCAGCAAACATTTATGGAGCACCAGCAAGAATTGTTCTGGGTGCTGGAAATGCAAAGATGAATGAAACACAATGTCTTTCTCTGAAGAGTTGGAATACAGTCTAGTGAGTTCACGAACAAAGAAAGGCACTTCAGGAGCCCAGAGCCTACTTTGGCTTGAAATCCCAGCGTTAGACTCACTCCTTTGAGTTAAAGCACCAGTTACCGTTAAAACATCTGTGAATTAGGAAGAACTCAGCAGTATGGATTAGCCTACAGTCCCTTTGAAAAAAGATGAACCCTGAGGGGACAGGGATGCTGAGAAAGTAAGTTTTGATGGAGGAATATCAGAAGGTCAAGGAAACTGTAGCTGTGTCGGAGGAATAACAAGGACAACATGGGACCATTTACAAATTACAAAGATTTCCCCTAGTTTCTTCTCCATTGTTTTAAACCTCTTCAGATGCACCAGGAGCCCTGGTGGTACAATGCTAAAGTGCTTGGCTGTTAACCAGAAGGCACTGGTTTGAATCCCCTATCTGTCTGCAGAGAAAAACATGTGGCAGTCTGCTTCCAGAAAGATTTACAGCCTCAGAAATCCTACTGGGCAGTTCTACTCTGTCCTACAGGGTTGCTACAGGGTCACTATGACAGTCAGAATTGACTCCATGGAAACAGGTCAGATGCATATCTCTCTGCTTGGTGCAGTGAGTCACAGAACAGAATATGGCTCAGTTTTGCCATACTGGCAACAACAATTTTTTTTTTTTTTTGGTTTTTCAAAATCTGTATGTCAGCAGTTCAGTTGAACTCTTCAAGTCTTTATTTGATCAAGAAAATTGTGATGGGTCATAATGTTTACTGGGGATGAAAAGTATTGTTTCCAATATGATTATGAACTGAATGGTTTTTAAAAAGTTGCATCTACTATGATAAAAGATTTTCACTGAGCCCATCATAAACAGTATGAACTAGGCACTCTAAACTCTGACCTCGAAGGCCTGAACTTCAATGAAATCTCAGCTTAAACTACAAGTTCTGTCTAGAGGAATGCTATATGAATGTAAATGGGTTGACAATAAGATGGCTATAGTACCCCATTGCCTCAGACATGCCTGGCAAACATACCAGTGCTTACTGTGTAAGGCAAATGAGCAGAACAATTTAATTCCAAGGAGATAATTCAAAATTTCCACCTCTTTAGCCCATAAAAAGCCGTTTCATTAACTTGTGCATTTATCTATGTAAGATGGCTATCATGGTGTGTGTTTATTTCATTATGATAACATTAGGAAAAGATCAAGAAAAATTCAGAATAAAATAGTATGACCCATTATACTTCCATCTTCTTAATTTTTAAATAAAATTATTGTCCTCCAAGTCTAAAGTTTTAAATTAATTTTCAGAAATTTCTCCTTGGACTCCTCCAAAGACTTAGCTACATTGGTTACATCCTAACCTAACCCCTTAAAAAAAAAAAAAAAAAAAAAAACTCACTGCCCTTGAGTCAATCCTGACCTATAAAATGCTTTAGGGACTATACCACCAGTGCTCCATAACTTCTCTTGACTCATTGTTGAGAAGTTACATTCCACCCCAGGTTTCCATCACTCCCCAAAATCTTTATTTATGTTAAACCAAGAGATCTTTCATTTTGTGAGTCCACATAGTCTCAGCAATCTCATAACAACTGAAAACCCACTGCCCGTGGAGTCAGGTCTGACTCATAACGACCCCTCCTTGGGTTTCTGAGGTGGTACAACTGAAAGTAGGTGGTTTTTATCAGCATTTTACAGGTGGAAAAACTGAGGTTCAGAAGTTAAATAAATTGTCCAGGTCAATCAACTAGGAAAGACAGAGTAAGGTATACATCTTATAACTTTGACCCCAGATCCCACCAACTCTAACTAAATTTAGTTCTATATAACCCACCAGAGAAGCTCTGATAGCATAGTGCCTAAGGCACTTGACTGCTAACCAGAAGGCTGGCGGTTCAAACCCACCAGCCACTCCTTGGAAGGAAGATGAGGCAATCTACTTCCCTAGTGATGTTGTTGTTGTTGTTATGTGCCGTTGAGTCGGCCCCGACTCATAGCGACCCCTCCTTGGGTTTCCGAGGCAGTATCACTACGGAAGTAGGATTGCCCAACCTTCCTTTCGAGGAGTGGCTGGTGGGTCAGAAACCCAAAGTTTGCTATGAGTCATGCCTGACTCTATGGCACATAACAACAACAAAGAAAATATATTTATTACAACACTGTGACACTTATTTTTATTTTTTTCACTCAGTGTTACTGATCTCACATTTTCACTTCCACCCTCTTCCCCTACCCCCAGCCATTAAGAACTTTTTGGAAATTTTTTAATTTCCTTGGGTTGAATTTTCAGTTTTCTCTTTAAATAACATTCTAGGTTTCCTCAAGAATATCTCTAAAATTTCCAGCCAGCACTCCCTCTCCCCACCCCCAACTTTTGCTGGATGTTGACATATCTTTGACACATTTTGAGTATGGGCTTTAATGAAGAAGAGTTGATCTCAAGATTTCCATAAACATGGGAGTATCAGTCAGATGTGGTTCTAACCCAAGGTCACCCAATGGTCTAGCCTCAAGATTAGTCTTAAACAAACAAACAAACAAAAACCCAAACCAGTTGTTCTTGATTCTAGCTCTTGGCGATCTCCTGATCTCCTGTGTGTCTGAGTAGAACTGTGCTCCATAGGGTTTTCAATGGTGGTGATCTTTTGGAAGTAGATCACCAGATGATCCTTCTAAAGTACCTCTGACTGTACTTGAACTTCCAAACTCTCAGGTAGCAGCCAAACATTTAACCGTTTGTGCCACCTGGCAACTCCTTTTAAAAGTGTTTCATTACATTTTCCCCAGTAAGGAACTGGATGCCTCTTTGAACCACTCAGTCATTTGTGTGTTTGTTTATCAAAGACTGCTTTGCTTCTGTACATGATATTGCGCACTGGACCCTGCAACAGTACTATAATGTTCAAGTGGTAGCTCCTAAAGTCCTCTAACTTCAGGAGAGGAGAGAAAATCACCATCAGCACAGAGCTGATTCCTATGAGGTAGAGGTCAGACATATCACTACCCTACAACTTCTTTACCATTTCTGCCACCAGCTGTCCCTGCTCCCCCTCCCTCCAGCACCCTCTACTTCTCTGCTGGGTCTGATAATTCGTTGCAATGGCCACATAGAACTCCCAGACTATTCTTACAATTAAGTGATTATTAAAGAAGTAATAAGATACAACTCAGGATCAGAGTCAGGAAGCATGTAATCAAAGTCATTCCCTTCTTCAGTGCAGGACATCTCTCTCAGCTCCTCTCTGCCATGCAAGTCTCCTTTCAGCCCCTTCAAGACAGGCATCCTTTTGGCTGTGCATGCCATCTCTCAGCAGTGCAGGCCTCTCTGCCTTCACCTTCCTGCCATCAGCCTTTCTGCCGCTAACTGATCCAGCTCAAAGTCAATGTAGCAGCTTTGCTCAGCTGCGTTCCTAGCAGCACATTTCTGCAGTCACCATTGACTCTACCACGGGGCCCCTTCTGGGCCTGTCACCACTGGCTCTGCCACAGGGCTTCTTCCAGGCCTCTCACTGATTTGACCTGTGTTACAACTTTTTTAGGAGGTTCCTTTCCTCTACTCTCTACTTCTCTCTTCTCACCATTCTTGCCTTTTTCTTCTTTCTTAAATCTCTGTAGGGTTGATTGCATATATAAGCAAATTCCTTGTCAATTTCAAGGCCTGGCCCTCCCAGCAGGGCCACCAACTGACCAATCCCCTTGGTGGATCATCAGCACTTCACTTGCACAGTCTACAGTATATTGAAGGAACCCTAGTGGTATAGTGGTTAAGTGTTTGGCTGATAATCAGAAGGTCAGCAGTTTGAACTCACCAGCCACTCCATGGGAGAAAGATGTGGCAATCTCCTTCCGTAACAATTTGTAGCTTTAGAAAATAGTTTTACTCTGGCCTATAGGATCACTGTGAGTCAGAATTGACTCGACAGCATTTTACATATATATATATATATGTATATGAATATTGACCAGTCCTTGGAAGGTGAGTAAAATAGACCAACCACAGAACCACAGGGCAGGCTGCAGCCCAGGGCCAGACAAAAAGTATCAAACCATCAAATTGTTTACAATTTACCCAGAAAATGTCAATAAGCCTGGACAAAAGTAATAAACCCTCTGGGGTAGAAAACTAGGGCAAAGATAACTCCTCAGGGAGTTTTTCCTCAAGGAAAAATCTCTCAAGCTGTTTTTCAAAGAACCAAGCCAAAAGACCACATAAAGAAATTCATTTCACAATAGTTACCAATATACCCTCACCTCACTTATCAATTATCTTGTTGTCTGACATTCACATGTACAACAATAGTAAAAATATATTATCTGACTATTTTTGTGCACTAATGACATATGTCTCTGGTAGTAACAAATGCCGAGGTGCAAGGTGACACTAACAGTGGCTGTGATAATTAAGGTTATCTGTCAATTTGGCTAGGCCATGATTCTCAGTGGTTTGGTAGTTATGTAATGATGTGGTCATTCTCCATCTTGTGATCTGATGTGCTCATCCTGCATTTCTGCACGATGCTGATTTTCACCTAACAACCTGGTCTGGAACCTAACCATACTGATAAGTGAGGAGAGGATATAATGTCAAGTGACATAATTTATGGAGTATCTATGGGCACTATGGAGATCTAGTGGCACAGTGGATAAGACATTTAGTTGCTAACCAGAAGGTTGGTAGTTCAAATCCACCAGCTGCTCCGTGGAAGGAAAATGAGGCAATCTACTTCTGTAAAGATTTAAAACCTTGGAAACCCAATGGAGTTGCTATGAGTTGGAATCAATTCAATGGCAGTGGGTTTAGTTGATTTTTGGTATAGGCACTATGCCAGATATTTTCTATATTTTATTTTATATTCACAACAACCCTGAAAAATAGGTATTTCTATACCCATTTTGCAGTTGAGAAAACAAATTTAGAAGAGTACAATCAGTTGCTCAAGGTCACATATCTAGGTTGGTAGGCTGGTGTTCAAACTTAGCTCTGTCTGCATCTGGAGCCAAGCCCTTTTTCCACTCTGCATTTACTTCTGTAAAGATTTACCACCTCAAAAACCCAATGGGGGTCACGATGAGTCAGAATCGACTCAGTGGCAGTGAGTTTGTTTTTTTGTTTGTTTGTTTGTTTGACCTCCCAATTTAAAAGTACTCTAACAAACACGGCAAAGGACTTTGGAAGTCCACAAACAGGAGCCTGATACTCCTATTTTATTTTATCTACCAATCCCAGACCCAAGATTCAGGGCCTAATACCATAATACACCGTAGTACATACTTTTTAATTGAATGATCTATAATACTGACGTTTCCCCAGTTGGATGCCCTGATCATGTTTGAGGTTATTTTCTATTTGTTTCTTTTTCCTCTGGGGAGTTGCTTTTGATCTGAGAACATCTGCTATTTTCTGGAATAATTTTCTCATTTGGCTTTAAGCTTGCTGTAGCTATTAGACGTGCTTCCTCAGATTTGTCAGTGCAAGCCACCAACATTATTAATACCTACTGTACCAGACTATTTGTGTAAAGTGAGAATGGCCTTTGTTAGTAATGCCACTATCAGCTTTCTTAATTAAGTTTCAGGTACCCAGAGTTCTAGGAACTTTGAGGGAGCACAAGAGAAATGGAGCCTTTGTTAATACCGCTCTGCAGCTGAGGTTTCTTCTTCACAGTGCCAATAAAAGAGATTAGTACCTATTGCAGAAGCCCTGGTGGTGCAGTTGTTAAAGTGATCAGCTGCTAACCAAAAGGTCGGATATTTGAACCCACCAGCTGTTCCATGGGAGAGAGATATGGCTGTCTGCTTACATAAAGATTTCAGCCTTCGAAATGGGGCAATATTACTCTGCCCTATAGAGTCACTATAAGTCAGAATTGGCTTGATGGCAATGGGTTTTAGTTTGGGTGCTTATTATAGACAATCGGTGATTCTATTATTGAATTACAAGGGCTGCAGCTAAAGGGTGTTAGTGAGATTAGTGACTTCTACAGATTCCTGCTTGGGAACAGAGGCTCTGTTTAAAAGGGGGCTAACTGTCTGGTCTGAAAATTAAATTGAGAATAATAAGAAATTCCCATGTCAGAAGATTATGCTGCAAGACATCCTTTTTGAGTGGAAGACACAATAGTAACATTCAATTAGAGAATCAGCTAAAGAATATTAAAGAAATACATTGTTGTTGTTGTTGTTATGTGCCGTGGAGTCGGACCTGACTTATAGCGACCCCTCCTTGGATTGCCGAGGCATTATCAGTACTGAAGTAGATTGCCCAACCTTCCTTCCGAGGAGTGGCTGGTGGGTTTGAACCACCAGCCTTCTGGTTAGCAGTCAAGTGCCTTAGGCACTATGCTACCAGAGCTCCCAAAGGAATACATAATGGACAGTAAAACTTGGGTGATATTGACCATTATACTTTTTTAGTAACACTTTTTTTTTTATCATTCATTACCAAAAGAGAGAAAGGAATTTTCCCTGAAGCATACTTGGAACAAAAGCACAAAAGTGAAATAAATTAAAAACTGTCTGTTATCATACCAACTAGAAATAATCACTGTTGATATCTTTCTATGCTTACACAAGACCTATAAGGAGCTCTGTTGGTGTAGTGGTTAAGACATTTGGCTGCTAACCAAATGTCAATGGTTCTAACCCACCAGCCACGCTGTGGAAGAAAGATAAGGCAGTCTGCTTCCATAACAATTTATAACCTTAAAAATTCATTGGGGTCACCATGAGTTGAAATTGACTTGATGACCGTGAGTTGTGTTTGGTTTTACAGAAGATATACTCACTACCGTAGAGTTGGATCCGACTCATAGCCACCTCTCCTTTGATTTCCAAGGCGGTATCACTACAGAAGTAGATTGCCCAATCTTCCTTCCAAGGAGTGGCTGGTGGGTTTGAACCACCAGCCTTCTGGTTAGCAGTCAGGCACTATGTCACCAGAGCTCCTATAGAAGACATACTTTCCATATATTTGGGATGATATTTACATACTGTTTTTAAATTTAATTTTCATTAAAAATTTCCCATATAAGACATTCCTTTGGAACATGATTTTTAATAACTTCACTATAACATTCTCCTTTAGGTGGGTCTGATTGATTTTATTAATCCCCTATTATTGAACCATTAGGTTTTCTAGTTTTTCCGATTAAAAACAATCCTTGAGGATCACCTTAGGTGATTGCTGTGGATACCAGATATGCTTCGTCAGATGGTTCCAGTTATTCCCTTAGAATAAATCCTAGAAGTTACTTCCTCAATGCATATAGACTTTGAAAGAAAGAAAAAGACATTTTTAACATATTGCCAAATTGTCTTCCAAAAAGTTTATATAAATTTAACATCTGCACAGTATCTAGTTTCCCATACTCCCACCACACTCCCACCTGTATTTGGTATTACCAATGTCTTCACCTTTAAATATAATAATGCCAATGATGATGATGGCTAAAGTTATAAAGTGCTTACTATGGAGATGCTCCTTCTTCAGGAAGCACTTAACTATAGCCCTCATTATTATTGTTGTTGTTATGTGCCGTCGAGCCGGACCCGACTCATAGCGACCCCTCCTTGGGTTTCCGAGGCAGTATCACTATGGAAGTAGATTGCCCCATCTTCCTTCCAAGGAGTGGCTGGTGGGTTTGAACCACCAGCCTGCTGGTTAGTAGTCAAGTGCCTTAGCCACTGTGCTACCAGAGCTCCCCCTCATCATTATTAGCATTTATTATTAAATCTTTTCACCCTCATAAACATCCAGCAAGGAGCCCTATTGACACAATGTTTAAAGAACTCAGCTGCTAACCAAAAGGTCTGCATTTTTAACCCACCAGCCACTCCATGGGAGAAAGATGTGTCAGTATTCAGCCATAAAGGTTTACAGCCTTGGAAACCCTATGGGGCAGTTCTACTCTGTCCTATAGGGTCTCTATGAGTCAGAATTGACTTGATGGCAATGGATTAGGGGTGTGTGTGTGTGTGTGTGTGTATGGCCAGGTACTATGCTAAGGATTCCTGGTGGTACAATGGTTAAGAGTTCAGCTGTTAACTGAAAGGTCAGCAGTTCAAACCCATCAGCTGCTCCCGTGGGAAAAAAGACCTAGCAATCTCCCATGGGAGAAAAGACCTAGCAATCTGCTCTCATAGAGATTACAGCCTAGGAAACCCTATGGGCCAATTCTATTCTATGAGTTGCAATGCACACAACAACAATAGCCAGGTGCTGTGCTAGTACTTTACTAATAGCATGTGTGAGGCTGTGATTTTTAGGTCCTTTGTCAGCCCAGCCACAGGAGACAAACCTTCTTCTAGGCCCGTTGATACTGCTCACAAAGAGATTGGAAATGAAAACCCCAACGTCTCTCATCCCCTCTATCATCTGATAATGCCCACATGTCAGTCACCCCGGCCACCCATTCTCTACACCATCTTCCTCTTGATGCTGTGCACTTCCTTCTCCATCCCTCAGCACTCGTTGTTCCCCCATCACCAAGCTCTCACTCTAATCACTGCCTTACAGCTAGCATTTCTTTGCCTCTTCAGCCTCTTCTGAGTGGATTCTTTCTCTCCTTGCCTTAGAAGAAACCTGGAATTTTTCCCTAAATGGTTAATCAGTGCCACTAAATCATTTATCCTTTCTCAATTGATTTAAAATATCACCTTTATATTATGTTAAATTCTGATGTCCTAGATCTCTCTGACATTGACATCATTCTGATTATCATAGTTTAATGATATATTTAGGAGCTCTGGTAACATAGCGCCTAAGATACTCGACTGCTCACCAGAAGGCTGGCAGTTCAAACCCACCAGCCACTCCTCAGAAGGAAGGTTGGGCAATCTACTTCTGTAGTGATACCACCTCGGAAACCCAAGGAGGGGTCGCTATGAGTCACAATTGACTCAAGGGCAGTGATTTTGGTTTGGTTTTGAATTATATTCTTACACTTCTTTTAAAGCTCTGCCTATCTTCAAATTTCATTGGAATTTTGCTTGGGTTGTTATTATCTTTATTGCTCAATTTAGAAGGAATTTGAAACAATTTTCATATTAAATCTTCCCATCCATGAATACAGTATATATCTCCACCTATTCCATTGGTAAAAAAAATCTTTTAATTTAGTTTGTAAAAGTCTTAAAGGAATCTTTTAAATCTTATTTTACACTTTCTTTTAACATTTGGTATTTAATATTCTTGTTGCAGTTGTGGATAAGATCCTTTTTTTTCCCCCCATTTATTTTCAAAGTAATTATTGTTTGTAAATAGGTAAGCTATTGATTTTTGCTTATTTATTTTATTCCTGTCTCTCTGGAGGTGTAGCACCTAAGGCATTTGACTGCTAACCAAAAAGTTGGCAGTTCAAACCCACCAGCCACTCCTCAGAAGGAAGATTGGGCAACCTATTTAAGTTATGATACCACCTCAGAAACCCAAGGAGGCGTCGCTATGAGTGGGATCCGACTCAACAGCAGCGAGTTTGGTTTTGGTTCTTATTATTTGTAACAGTTTTTAATTTGATCCTATGACATTTTTAAGAAAGGCAATTGTATCATTTGCAAATAATGATAGTTGTGTTCTCTCTCTCTCTCTCTCTCTCTCTCTCTCTCTCTTTCTCTCTCTCTCGCCCCTCCTCACTTATTGACATGGTTAGATTCCAAACACCAGGTTGTTATGTGAAATTGGTGTTATGCTAGAGTTGGGGGTTGCACCACGTCTTTAATGCTGGTGCCTTCTACTCTTCCTCACCGCCCCCTTCATTCACCACTCATCAGGTACCACAGCACATCTCAGAATGTGCATAAAGTAGTGGGCCCCTTCCCTGCTGCACCTTCTCTACCACCGCAGAGCCCAGAGGGAGTTGGGAACGATAGTGGAGGCTGTTGGGTATTGCCTGTCACCCACCACCTGTCTTGGACAGGAACCTCACTCATCCTGCATCTGCCTGGTCCCACAGCCTCATGTGGCTTCTTTCCCTCTCCTTCCCTTCCAGCCTCCCCGCCCCCCATCTCCCTGTCAACTTCAGATCCTTGTCCAACCTCCCCCTGCCTACTCATATCCTTGCATCAACCTGCCATCACCCTACACCCTCCATGACCGGACTGAGACATCACAGTGAATGGCCAGTCTGCTGCCATTCCTCACATGACCTGGTCATCAGTGAAGCCTCCAGTATATCAGAGTGGCCTCAGAAAGTGGGCTAAGCCTGGACTACTGAAGGCACCACATGAGAATTTTTCAAAGTTGTAGTAAATGCAAAACTATAACAAGATAGTCAATAAATGAGAGCAGGGGTGCAGGTATGTATATATATTTCTATGTCTTAGTCAATTTTTACATAAACTTGCATTCTCTAGAATATCAAAGACAATATTAAATAATAGAGACAGTAACACCATCCTGCTCTTGTTCTTCATTTTATTATGAATTCCTGTAATGTTTCATTTTCTGTCTTTTTTACTTTAGCATCCTAGTGGGTGTGAAAGGAGTGTGTTGGCACAAAGGTTAAAGGATTAGGCTGCTAACCAAAAGATCAGTGGTTTGAACCCCTCAGCCACTCCGTGGGAGAAAAATGAGGCGCCTTGTACATCTTATGGGGGATTCTACTCTGTCCTATAGGGGGATCTGAATCAGAATTGACTCAATGGCTGAAGGTTTGGTTTGGTTTTTTAATGGGTGTGAAGTAATAACTCATTTTGGTTTTGACTTGCATTTCCCTAATGACTAATAAGGTGGAACATCCTTTCATGGGTTTATTAGATATTATATATCTTTCTCAGAAAAGTATCTATTCACATTTTTTGGTCATTTTTTATTTGGAGTATTTGTCTTTTTACTGATGAATTTGTAAGAGTTCTCTATATATACTAACACTATCCCTTGTTCCCTTGTTGCGTATATGATTTGCCAGCGTTTTCTCCCACTTTCTTGATGGTGTCCTTTGAAACAAGAGTTTTAATTTTGATGAAGTCTAATTTATCTGTTTTTTTCTCTTTTGTCACTACACTTTTGGTGTCACATCTAAGAAGCCATTGCCTAAACCTACTTCACGGACATTTACTTCTGTTTTCTTCTAAGCTCTATAGTATTAGCCCTGGTGTTTACATCTATGAGCCATTTTGATTTAAGTTTGTTTATCATCCAACTTCAATCGTTTGCATGTGGGATATCCAATTGTCCCAACATCTTTTGTTGAAGGGGCTATTCTTTACTCATTAAATGGTCTTGGCACTCTTGTCAAAAATCAAGTGACCAAAAACACTAAATGTTAAACAACCATAAATATAAGAGTTTATTTTTGAACTTTCCATTCTAGTCCATTGATCTCTATGGCTATTCTTATGCTAATACCATAGTGTCTTGATTACTATAGTTTTGTAGTAAGTTTTGAAATTGGGAAATGTGAGTCCTCCAACTTTCTTCTTCTTCTTCTTCTTCTTTTTTTTCTTCCAAGATTATTTTGGCTGTACTGAATCCCTTGGATTTCTATACAAATTTTAGGATCAGCTTGTCAGTTTCTGCAAAACAAAGCAGCTGGGATTTTAATAGGGATTGTGTTGAATCTGTAATGGATAAAACACTTCAGAGCTAACCAGAAGCTTGGTGGTTCAAACCCATCAGCTGCTCTGTGGGAGGAAGAGGAGGCAATTTACTTCTGTAAAGATTTACAGGCTTGAAACCTCAATGAAGGTAGCGATGAGCAGGAATTGACTCAGTGGCAGTAGGTTTGTGTGTGTGTGTGAGTGTGTGGGTGTTGAATCTGTACAATAACTTAGAAAGTATCGATATTTTACTGATACTAAGTTTTCTGACCTACGAACATGAGATATTTTCCCATTTATTTAGGTCTTCTTTAATATCTTTCAACAGTATTTTGCGGGATTTAGTGTATAAGGCTTGTACTGCTTTTGTGAAGTTTATTCCTGAGTATATTCTTTTTCTTGTTAGTATAAATGGAACCGTTTTCTTTTCATTGTTGCATTGTTCATTGCTAGTGTATAGAAATACAGTAACTTTTTGCACATTGATCTTAACTCCTGCAATGTTGCTGAACTCATTTGTTACTTCAAATTTTTTTTGTGGATTCCTTAGGATTGTCTATATGCAAGATCAGGTCATCTGCAAACACAGCCACATTTACTTCTTTCTCTCCAATCTTCTTTTTTTTTCCTTCCCTGATTGCCTTGTCTAGAACTTCCAGTACAATATTGAATAGAAGTGTTAAGAGTGAATATCTTTATCTTGCTCCTGATCTTAGGAAGAAGCGTTCAATCTTTCACATTAAGCATGATGTTAGCTGTGGGTAAGTGATAGATGCCTATTATCAGATTGAGGAAATTCCCTTCTATTCCTAGTTCATTGAGTGTTTTTATCATAAAAGGATGTTAGATTTTTCTCAAATACTTTTTCTATATTTATTTACATGATCATGTGGTTTTTGTCTTTTATTCTATTAATATAATATTAATATTAATAATATATAAATATTCTATTACTATATTAATATTCTATTGATAGCCCATTAATACCTTTGATATAAATGTGGTATATTACTTTACTTGATTTTTGTATGTTGAACCAACATTCTTAGAATAAATCCCACTTGGTCATGCTATATAATCCTTTTTATATTTTGCTGAATTCAGTTTATTAATACTTTTGTTGAAAATTTTTATGTCTATGTTCTTAAGGAGAGCTTTGGTGGCATAGTGCCTAAGGCATCTTATTGCTAACTGGAAAGCTGGCAGTTCAAACCAACCAGCCAGTCCTTGGAAAGAAGGAAGGGCAATCTACTTCCATAGAGACACCACCCTGGAAACCCAAGGAGGGGTCACTATAAGTCAGAATCCACTCAATGGCAATGATTTTTGTTTTTTTGGTTTTATATTCTTAAGAGATACATGGCTATAATTTTCTTTTTTCTGATATCTTTGTTTGGTTTTGATATCACGATAATACTGGCTCCATAGAATGAATTAGAAAGTGTCCTTTCCTCTTTTTAGGAAGAGTTTGTGAAGAACTGGTATGAATCTTCTTTAAATGTTTGGTAGAATTCACCAGTGAAGCCATCTGGCCCTAGGCTTTTCTTTCTTTCTTTTTTCCTATAGAGACCGTTTTATGAAGCGTTGGACAGGACAAAGACCAAAAAGAAAAAGAGAATCATCCAGAATGAAGGAAACCATCACCATATATACAGTACAAAAGCTGAATAGAGTCCACTGAGTTATGGCCATGAGGCTAATTATATACAATACAAAACAAAGGAAATCATCACAAAATCATTATTGGTGGCAGGTTAATTCATCCTCGTCACAGGCGGGACTACAAAAGTGGGGAGAAGGACCATGATTGGGATACATACATAATTGTAGGTTAAAATATTTACAGGATTAGGTTCTGGGGATTGACGACGTGGCTATGTGGTGGTCCGGGTATGACTTATGACTGTGTGACTCTTAAGTCATACCCACAAAGTGGCTACAAGATAATACCAGGACCTCAACCTTTAGTTTAAATCAGATAACATTCAACTATTTTCAATAAATCATTAAGGACACATGCAGGCAAACTCCCTAGTTCTTAGTGTGACCATAATCTACTCTCAACCACACTCTTCCTGAGGGCAATCTTTCTCTCCCTAGGTTTGTCCTGGACTTTGTAAGCACAGCCATATTGCTGGTTTAATGATCAGAAAGAACTCACGTGGTGTCTCAGTTTATGTCAAGACTCAAATTGAAGTTAGGGCTCCTGCTGTAGACTGCAAACCAAACCAAACCCGCTGTCATCGAGTGGATTCTGACTCATAGTGACCCCCATGGGGTTTCCAAGGCTGTAGATCTTCACAGAAGTAAAACCAAAAACAAACCAAACTCACTGCCGTCATGTCAGATCCACTCAAGCGATCCCCTCCTTGGGTTTCTGAGGCGGTATCGCTACAGAAGTAGATTGCCCAATCTTCCTTTTGAGGAGTGGCTGGTAGGTCTGAACAGCCAGCCTTCTGGTTAATAGTCAAATGCCTTAGGCATTATGCTAGATTGCCATCTTCCTCCCATGGAGCAGCTGGTAGGTTTGAACCATAGACCTTCTGGTTAGCAAAAAAAACACCTCCTTACCCACTAAGCCACCAGAGCTCCATGCTATAGACTGTAGCCTAACACAAACTAGGTGCTTTAGAATGTAAGCTTTAATACATTCCTTCCTCTGACTGAAATCAGTGCTATTTCCCCTACACTGGCACCTAGATGGGAATAGATAGATAGACTGGATTACCCCCAACTATTTCCCCCAGCCTGGTTAAAACAGATAATTAGATAAGACCCTGCAGGGGAATAAGTAAACTGGATTACCCCAACTATTTTCCCACCCTGGGCAGAGGAGTATTCAGTTCCTTAAAGAACTGAATGGAAAACATTCCTTCCTGCAGATGATAGACTTGCTAAAAGTATTTTAGAAATAACTTGTAAATTAACTCTGGCCACAGACAATAGAAATGTTTTAGAAACAACTTGTAAATGAACTCTGAGCTCTGGCTGGAGGACATAAGGGAACAAAAGTTAATTGCTGATCCTCTCCCCTCTGCCCAAGCCCCTATCAACTGATAATAAGAAACTAGTGAGTCTTCTGTCACCCATTTCACGTTGATGCCCCAAATTCCTCAACCTTTTGTGAATATGCACAACCCCCTCTCCTGAAACCTACAAAAACCGTTTCAGTGGCATCTCGGGGAGTTAAGATCTGGGTACTAACACCCCTAACTCTGCACTGCTGCTTTGCAATAAGTAATTTTCTCTCCTCTCAATCTAGGTGTGTAAACTATTTTGTCCTGACTGCGCACCAGGCAGGGACCCACGTTTGGTCCGGTAACATGACCACAGATATTTTTTTTAAATCCTTTAATCACATACACTTAGGTTGGTATGCTTTTTTCTGCATGGACTAGTTGATGCCTCCTTTAGCTGGCTGCTTGTTTTAGGACAAGCTTTTAAGACCTTAGACACAATTTTTTTGATAGCTGGGCACCAACTAGTTTCTTCACTATGCTCCACTATCACCCCCAGTCTTCAGTGATCATCTTAGGAGGATAAGTATGGAGCAGGGCCATATTGGAAGAACTATTTGAACTGTGGTTAGGCTGTTGTTGTTGTTGTTGTTATGTCCTGTCGAGTCGTACCGACTCATAGCGACCCCTCCTTGGGTTTCTGAGGCAGTATCACTAGGGAAGTAGATTGCACCATCTTCCTTCTGAGAAGTGGCTGGTGGGTTTGAACCGCCAGCCTTCTTGTTAGCAGTGAAGTGCCTTAGGCACTAAAGTGGGAGCTCAAGTCCATCTGTAAAATATATCTTGTCAATATATATGTCTCACTTCATAGGAAACATAATAGTTTTCTAAGAAATTACATTAGAAGTAACTTTCATATAACATTTGATAATTCTAATAATCCAAGAAATAGTATACATTAAAATACTAATGAGAACAAATATAAAGGAAAGTTTTTCAGTTAAAACACGTGGAAAAGTTTACTTACATAGATTAAAATTTAAGTGATAGAACAAAACTACTTCAAAAACAATGAGAATTAGGCACAAGTCTATAATTTCAGAAACATTCACTCTCTAAAGGAAAACTATTAGTCTACAGAACCTAAAGGAAGGCAAGATGTGAGGCCTGAGTCCTAAGGAATGTGAGGCCTGAGTCCTAATGGCCTCCAGGTAATTCTTTAACCAGAAGTCTTTAGTGCCAGGGATTCTAACTCGTCCCTCCCACATCTCAGGGCTTTTATCTCCCCTCCGTCCCACATCTCAGGGCTTTTATCTCCCCTCCGGATTCCAGTATGTATGGAGCTTTACCTGGCTCCTGCAAGTCTCCCATGCATCAGGACTTTACATCCTCCCTAGATAATTATTCCCTAACTGGACTTTAGGGCCAGGGATTCCAGCACATCCCCCTGACGTCTCAGAGTTCTGCCCTAAACCCCTTAGCAACAACCAATCATCTGTACACCTTTGCCCTAGTGCTACTCCACCCTATATTTTCCTATAAAAATGTAATAGTAAGAGAGCACGGGGTCTTTTGCCCAAGCCGCTGCGTCAGTGTAAGCAGGGACCCTAGCTCAAGCTAGCAAATAAACTTCCCTTTTGCTTTTGCATTATCGTGTTAGTGGTGGATTCCTCGCACCGACACTCCTTTCTGAACACGGGCTCAACAAAGACAAAAGTAATAAATATGAAAACAGATAGCAAATAAATTGATAATCTGTATAGAAAATTCTTGCCAGTCAAATAAACTCAAGTTTCCAACATAAAGAAACCTCAAAAGCAATAAAGATTTAAAGAAAGTCCAATGACCACAAAGTTGAGAAAGCTTGTCTGCTTCTGACCTTTATGGCACTTCAGTTTCAAGCCTAAATGACTGCTTCAGTTCCTTTAATCTGTGACAAATATGTGTTAAGGAGCTCTGGTAGTGTAGTCCCTAGACACTTGACTGCTAACTAGAAGCCTGGTGGTTCAAACCCACCAGCCACTCCTCGGAAGGAAGATGGGGCAATCTACCTCCGTAGCGATACTGCCTCAGAAACCCAAGGAGGGGTCGCTGTGAGTCGGGTCTGACTCAACGGCACATAACAACAGCAGTCCAGCTACAGACAGATTGGTGAGGAGAGCAAGATTCATGTATTCCAATGGAGTTTTAATGAGTCCTTAATTTAATGTTTCCTCCAAGACATAATGGGGTGAAATCTAAAGTCCAGGTAACCTAAGACGTGTGGCCTCCAGAACAACCAGAAGGAGAAGAAAAATGGCCAGTTAATGGTTGTCAAAGATACTTAATTAGCAAGATAAACAGGTATTCCGGGTCTTCAGCTGATCTATTTAAAACATTTCCCTAGGGGAAAGCTGTCCCTCCCTTGTGCACTCAACAGTCATGGTCACCTTTTAATAAACAGAAGCATGTTGTTGTCATTGTTGTTAAGTGCCCTCCAGTTGTCCTGTGGAATCATCTCTGACTCACAGTGAACGAAACATTGTTTGGTCCCGTGCCAGCACCACGATCCTTGCTATACCTGAACCTATCGTTGTAGCCACTCTGTCAATCTATCTTGTTTAGGACCTTCCCCTTTTTCATTGACTCTCCACTTTACCAAGTATGATATCCTTCTCTAGGGAATGGTCCTTTCTTACAACACGATCAAAGTAGGTGAGATGAAGTCTGGCTATTCTTGCTTCCAATGAACATTCTGGCTGCACTTCTTCCAGGACAAATTTGTTAGTTCTTTTAGCAGTGCATGTACCTTTAGCATTCTTCACCAACACCACAACTCAAAAGCATTAATTCTTCTTTGGTCTTCTTTGTTGATTGTCCAGCTCTCACATGCATAGAAAGTGATTGAAAATGCCATGGCTTATGTCAGGTGCACTTCAAGGAGGTATCTTTGTTCTTCAGCACTTGAAAGAGGTCTTTTGTAGCAGATTTCTCCAATGCTATAGGATGTCTGATATCTTGACTGCTGCTTCCATTGGTGTTGATTGTAGAACCAAGTAATACAAAGTCTTTAACAACTTCAATATTTGCTCCATTTATGATGCTGCTTATTGGTCCAGTTGTGAGGATTTTTGTTTTCTTTATATTGAGGTGTAATCCATATTGCAGACTGTAGTCTTCAGTCTTTGTCAGTAAGTGCTTTAAGTCATCCTCACTTTCACCAAGCAAAGTTATGTCATCAGCGTATCACAGGTTGTTAATGAGTCTTCCTCCAATCCTGATGCCATGTTCTTCTTCATATAGTCCAGCTTCTTGGATTATTTGCACAGCATACAGATTGAATAAGTATGGTGAAAGGATATAACCTTGATACATTCCCTTCTTGACTTTAAACCATATAGTGTCCACTTGTTCTGTTCAAACAACAGCCTCCTGGTCTATGGACAGGTTCCTCATGAATACAATTAAGTGTTCTGAAATTCCCATTCTTCTCAATGTTATCCATAATTTGTCATGATCCACACAATCAAATGCCTTTGCATAGTCAATAAAATACAAGCAAACATCTTTCTGGTATTCTTTGCTCTCAGCCAAGATCCATCTGACATCAGCAATGATATCCCTCATTTCACATCCTCTTCTGAATCCAGCTTGCATTTCTGGGAGTTCTCTGTGAATACACTGCTGCAAACGTTTTTGAATTATCTTCAGTAAGATTTTACTTGTGTGTGATATTAATGATATTGTTCAATAATTTCCACATTCTGTGGGATGAAGTCCAAGACAAAATGGAGTCCATGCCAAACCTTGTATCAGCCATTTCAGTTAGGTTAGTGTTCTAAGGTTTTGGGATACCCTCATATATTTTCTATTTTCCCCTCCTCTGTTCATAAATTTCTATAGAAATTCTTTGATCACCATCACAAGAGTTTCTTCTCTCTCCTGGATATTCTGCTTTTATGACTTTTAATTAGGGTAAGTGCAGAGCAACGTCACTTTGGAGGAAACTTTTGGTTTTCCAAAAAGGCTGACTCAAGGTGAGGTCGATCTGTGAGAATCTGTTTCTTCAAGATATGTCATTCTCAGTATAGCAAGGAGGATGACAACTTGATTACAAGCATTTGACAAGCATTTCCAAGCTAGGGGAAAAAAGACCCCAGATTCAAACATGCTCTATAGAGACTCTTTTATTAAGCCTTAGACAGGACAAAGACCATCATCCAGGATGGGGGAAACTATGACGTGTATACAGTACAGAAGCTGAATGCAGTCTGCTGAGTCATGGCCATGGGACTAATTATATATGATAGAAAACAAAGAAAATCATCACAAAATCATGATTGATAACAAATCAATCCATCACTCTCACAAGCAGAACTACTGAAGTGGGGAAAGGACCATGATTGGGATACATACATAACTGAAGATTAAAAAAATATTCCAGGCTTGGGTTCAGGGACTTGACCACCTGTCTGCCTGGTGGTCAGGGTATGACTCATGACCATTGGACTCTGAGTCATAGCCACCTAACCTTTATTTTAAATTAGATAAGGGCAAACACAAGCATGATCTACTTTCAAAGGAGCTCTCATAGCACAGTGTTGCATCTGACTGCTAATCAAAAGATTGCTGGTTCAAACCCACCAGCAAGACTGGGCAATCTACTTCCGTAAAGATTTAGTGCCTCAGTGCATTGACCCATGTCACTTAGTTTTGTTGCGTTATGTGCTGTCAAGTTGGACCCGACTCATAGCGACCCCTCCTTGGGTTGCTGAGGCAGTATCACTAAGGAAGTAGATTGCCCAACCTTCCTTCCAAGGAGTGGCTGGTGGGTTTGAACCTCCAGCCTTCTGGTTAGTTTTGTGCTATACATAAATTATATTTCAATAAAATGCATTAAAAAAAAAAAAAAGAAGAAGATTTACTGCCTCAGAAACCCAATGGAGGTCACTATGAGTTGGAATCAACTCGATGGCAGTGTGTTTGGTTTTCAGTTTTAGTCTGCACTCTTCCTGATGGCAAACTGCCCCTCCCTAGGTTTGTCCCAGACTTGTCTGTGCATAGCCACATTGCTGGTTTAATCTGAAAGAGCTCAAAGGGCATCTGTAGTTATATCAAGACTCAAAATGGAGTCAGGGCTCCCACAGCCCTCCACAATCCAAGAGCTTTAGAATTTAAACTCTAATACTTTTCATATAACACTATTTCAAAGGTCAGCCAAAATGATTACTGCTTTAGCCTAAACCTAATGCCCAGTTTGATTTTGTTTTTGGAGTCTGTTTCTCTAAATGGACTGAATTCTTCAAAAGAATACAATGTTCAGAGCAAAATGGTCTCACTAGTTTATCCGGACCATTGTTTGACTCAAAAAAATGGCTTTTAGGCATGTTTTTCCAAGGCTCAAGTGTCAAAAGGACACCTAAGGGCTATGGTCTGTTTGGGTTACCCCAACTTTCACAAAAGTCAGAAATCTGGAAACATTAACAGTATTGGGCCAATTGACTGAAATAACCCACACAATTAAACCCTTTGTACCAAGGAAACAAGTTCCACAATTTGTTTGTTTATACATAAACAATATTAGTAACTGTTTTTATGTGCCTCATTCTGTTAAAAACTCAGATTTCATATTAATAGATACAGCAAAGTTCATCTGTTAAGGTATAAAACTGTCCCTTGGGAGACTTAGCTGGAAATCTTAATGCCATTCTACTTTATAAAATCATAGTTTAAACTTGAGTTACAGTATTTATAACTTTGCTAAACTTATCATCAGAAGCTCCTAATTGGAGTCAGGTTATCTAAATTCATTTAAAGTCTGATGATTATATTATTTTAAGGCAAGAACCAGCTATTTCAGTGACTAATAATACTTTGTTGATTAAGAATTTTTTCATCTCCTTTAAGGTTTCTTTTCTGGCTCTCAATTTTATATTCTTCTCATATTTCTTATTGTTCTTCTTTGTAATTGATTAGATATAAACATGTAGGGATAGCATAATAAGAACCAATCAAAATCTACAAATAAAAACAACAAACCTATTAGATAATTTAGAAGTAAGGAGAAAAATGATTTATTATATACATCATAAATATTCCCATATAGATCTCATTGTAACCTTTCAGTTCATTTAGTCCTATGTAGTTAATTTTTGTTTCCTGGGATCCTGGATCAGCTGCAGTACAGTCTGTGAAACTGTCACCTTCTACACCAGTGTCCTGGAAATGTGGATTAAATCTAGCAGGATCCATGTTGAAAATATCATAGTCCTTTTTATAAGTCCAGTATAGTCCACCTTTCTGTTGGAATATTTTAGTCAAGTGTTTCAGCAAGTCAGCAAAGCAAAGACTTCTCTGTAGGTGTTAAAACTTTACATGGTCAGGGTTAATTCAAAAGTTTTTTTTTTCAAGTGAAAGACCTAATGGGAAATGAATTATAGAACTAAGGTAAAGCCAATTTAAAATCAAAAGGAATGTTAGACAAGAATACCTCTAACCATAATGATTAACCTTAATTTCAAAGAGCTTTAAATATAACACATAATAATCTTGAGACATAATATTATATACCAAGACTATTGGTCTCTGAACATCTGAATTAAGTTCTATAGTAAGTGGAATAATTCTCCTAGTTAAATCCACTGGCTTTAATGCTGCTTTTAAAAGAAAGGAAGTTGCAACAAAGTTAATAATTAAAATAACTAAAGTTATGACATGTTATGGCATTACTATTGAATATTAGGCAAAAACATAAGAGAAAACACTAACATAAGTTTTTAACCCAAAAAAGAATCAGCCACTTCTTCTCTTGAATTGACAACACATTTGGGTAATCTATAACCTACTAAACAAAACTCTTCTCTATTCATAAGGAGCTCTGGTGACATTTGGCTGCTAACCAAAAAGTTGGTGGTTCAAACCAACCAACCAGTCCTTGGGAGAAAGATGAGGCAGTCTGCTTCTGTAAATATTTACAGCCTTGGAAACCTGATGGGACAGTTCTACTCTGTCCTAAAAGGTTGCTATGAGTTAGAGCTGACGTGATGCAGTGGGATTTTTCTATCTATAAAATTTTTTGTGGCTTTTCATGAATTTTCAAAGTTGTCAGGAGTTTCTCAAGGCACTGAGAAATAAGATCTATGCATTTAACAAATAATCCCGAAAGTAAAGCCTTAGCTTTTTTCAAAACCATGCAGCTTAGTGTAACTCAGAAATCCATCCTTGCCTTCTAGACAGATTATACAGAGAATGGAATCTTCAAAACAGTAATCAAAGAAATTTTGTTACCTTAACATCAAGAAACCCAATTCTATGTTTTGTATGCTATTTATCATTAAAAGTTCCTAAAAATCTTAAACTATTGAACTTTAGCAAATAAAAGTTTGATCATATCAAATAAATTCCTTTTAATAAATCTTTTAAACATTGTCTCTATTCTGTATTTCTTAGAGAATAGCCCTTTAAATGGCGAAAATGAACACACTTATAAGCAGACCAGAATATGTAAAAAGCTAAAGCATATGAACTTTGAATTATAACAAATATTTAACTGAATTTATCATCACTAAATTACCTAAAGATCTTGAAATTATATATACATATATCATAAAACATAATTATTGCTGAAAGTCTTTAAATATCCTAAATTTTCATTTATACTTTTACCATTTTCCCTATTTCCCTGAATTTAAATTGAGCCCTTTAGGATTTTACCAACTAGTTTTGGAAATTGTAAGATTTTTGCCCAATTGACCAACTTACAAACATAACTTCAAATCTCTGGCTTGAGGTCAAATTATTTCCCTGAGCTATCACAAGTGTAATTACTACTTTGACTTTGTAGAGTTCTCTGGCATTGGAGAGAATCTGCCCATGATTCCTCCATGATGGAGATCCACCTTATTTTCTCATAACTATGGCATAGTGCCTAAGGCATTTGACTGCTAACCAGAAGGTTGGTGGTTCAAACCCATCAGCCACACTTCAGAAGGAAGTTTGGGCAATCTACTTCCATAGAGATACTGCCTTGGAAACCCAAGGAGGGGTCGCTATGAGTTGAATCAACTTGATGGCAGTGAGTATTTTTTTTTTTTAAATATATTAAGATGCCACTTATCTGTCACTTCATTGCAAATAACATTTTTAAACAACATAAATGGAGACTCTGGT
>NW_006921631.1:7069956-7086376 GCF_000298275.1 Orycteropus afer afer | reverse complement strand
GTAGTGATACTGCCTCGGAAACCCAAGGAGGGGTCGCTATGAGTCAGGTTTGACTCGACGGCACATAACAACAATAACAAATGGAGACTATACATGCAGAGCTACCAGATAGAATACACAAAAATCAAGTTGACTACATTTGTGGAAAGACACAATGGAGAAGCCTGATAACATCAGTCAAACTAGGCCAGGGTTCGACTGTGGAAGAAACCACCAATCACTTATATTCAAGTTTAAGTTGAAGATGAAGAAAATTGAAACAAGTCCACAAGGGCTAAAATATGAACTTGAGTATATCCCACCTGAATTTAGACACCTGAAGAATAGATTTGATGCATTGAACATCATTGACTAAAGATCAGATAAGTTGTGGGATGACATCTAGGACATCAAACCTGAAGAAAGCAAAAGGTCATGAAAAAGGCAGGAAAGGAAGAAAAGACCAAAATGGATGTCAGAAGAAACTCTGAGAGTTGCTCTTGAAAGGAGAGTGGCTAAAGTGAATGGTAGAAATGATGAAGTAAAACAGCTGAACAGAAGATTTCAAAGGGCAGCTTGAGAGGACAAAGTAAAGTATTATAATGAAATGTCTAAAAACTGGAGTTGGAAAATCAAAGGGGAAGAACACACTCACCCATTTCTGATGCCAAAGGAACTGAAGAAAAAATTCAAGTGTCAAGCTGCAATATTGAAGGATTCCATGGGCAAAATATTGAACAATACAGGAAATATCAAAAGAAAATGGAAGGAATACACAGTCACTGTACCAAAAACAATTGGTTGATGTTCAACCATTTCAGAAGGTAGCATATGATTGAGAACCAATGACATTGAAAGAAGATTTCTAAACTGCACTCAAGGAATTGGTGAAAAATAAGGCTCCAGGAATTAACAGAATACCCATTGAGATGTTTCATCAAACAGATGCAGCACTGGAGATGCTCACTTGTTTATGACAAGAAATTTGGAAGAAAGCTATCTAGCCAACCAACTGGAAGAGATCCGTTATTTGTGCCCTTTCCAAAGACAGATGATCCAACAGAATGTAGAAGTTATAGAATCATAGCATTAATTTCACATACAAGTAAAATTTTATTGAAGATAATTCAAAGCAGTGGCAGTAGTATATTGACAGGGAATTACCAGAAATGCAAGCCAGATTCAGAAGAGGCCATGGAATGAGGGATATTATTGCTGATGTCAGATGGAAATTTGCTGAAAGCAAAGTATACCAGAAAGATGTTTACCTGTGTTTTATTGACTACACAAAGGCTTTCAACTATGTGAATCATAAAAAATAACATTGTGAAGAATGGGAATTCCAGAACACTTAATTGTGCACATAAGGAACAGAACAAGGAGATACTGTGTTGCTTAAAATCAGGAAAGGTGTGTATTGGGTTGTATCCTTCCCCTTATGTATTCAATCTTATGCTCAGCAAGTAATCCAAGAAGCTGGACTATATGGAGAAGAACACAGTATCAAGATTGGAGGAAGACTCATTAACAACCCATGATATGCAGATGATACAACCTTGCATGCTGAAAGTGAAGAAGACTTGAAGCACTTACTGATGAAAATCAAAGACTATAACCTTTAGTATGGATTACACTTTAATGTAAAGAAAACAAAAATCTTCACAACTGGACCAATAAACAACATCATGATAAATGGAGAAAAGACTGAAGTTGGCAAGGATTTCATTTCACTTGGATCTACAATCAATGCCCATGGAAGTAGCAGACAAGAAATCAAACTATGAATTGCATCAGACAAATCTGCTGAAAAAGACCTCTTTAAAATATTAAAAGAGCAAAGATGTCATTTTGAAAACTAAGGTGTGCCTGACCCAAGCCATGGTATTTTCAATAGCTTAATATGCATGTGAGAACTGGACAATGAATGCAGAAGACTGAAGAAGAAGCAATGCATTTGAATTGTACTCTTGGGGAAGAATATTGAATGTACCAAGGAATGCCAGAAGAACGAACAAACCTGTCTTGGAAGAAATACAGCCTGAATGCTCCTTAGAAGTGAGAATGGCCAAACTTTAACTCTTATACTTTAGTCATGTCGTCATAAGTGACCAATCCCTGGAGAAGAAGGTCATGCTTAGCAAAATAGAGGGTCAGCAAAAATGGGAAAGACTCTCAACAAGATGGATTGATGCTGTGCTACAATGATGGGCTTGAGTGTGACAATCATTGGGAGGATGGTACAGGACCAGGCATTGTTTCATTCTGGTGTACATAGGGTTACTATGAGTTGGAATCAACTTGAAGGCACCTAAGAACAACAACATATTAAGACTGCATTTTTTTCTTATTTTCTTTTGTCTAAAAGTGGTCTACACCTAGTTTGGGAGGTGTGATAGTCAAGGTTGTGTGTCAACTTGGCTGGACTATGATTCTGAGTGGTTTAAGCAGTTGTGGTGTGGTCTTTCCATGATGAGATCTGATGTATATGCTTTGAGCAGCCAATCAGTTGAAAGAGAATTTCCTTATGGGTGTGGCTTGCTTCCAATATATATATGGACGTCCTAGGAAAATTCAGGAACTTTCTGTTGGATCTAGATCCTGTCATGCTGCATGCTGACCTTGGGGTCATCAGCCTCTACAGCTGCATGAGTCAGGAAAAGCCTCCAGCTTGACATTTGGCCCACGAACTTGGGACTTGCTGGCCTCTCAACTGTCCTGTGTGCCAACAGTCCACCATTTTGCTTCCTAATCATGAATTCGTCATCCACCAAAATCAGCAGCCTCCTCTATTGCTGCTGATCTTGGGCTTGTCAACCCCTGCAGCTGCGTGAGTCAGGAAAAGCCTCCAGCTTGGCATTTGATCCAGGAACTTGGGACAAAAGATAACAAATTTAACTACTAATTTCACTTGAAGACATATTACCTTTTTTCTTTAAATAAAACACATTCTATAATATCTAACTTAAATTATTTGGGAAAATGTCACCTTCATGGTTGTCATAAACACAGAACTTTTGTCAAAATGAATTATTTTCACTAATACTTTGTAATATTAACCAAAAAACAAATTAACTGCCATCAAGTCAATTCCAACTCATAGCGACCCTTCCTTGGGTTTCTGAGGCAGTATCTCTACAGAAGTAGAATTCCCAGTCTTACTTCTGAGGAGTGGCTAGTGGGTTTGAACTGCCAGCCTTCTGGTTAGCATCAAATGACTTAGGCACTATGCCACCAGAGCTCCCTTTGTAATATTAGGACTATCTAATTCATAGAAGAATTTATTCATCGTTAAACCAAATCAGAGCAAGTTCTTTGAAGAAATGTTATCCAATTTAGTAATACCACCCAGAGGTAAAAATTATATTGCCATAATCCTATCTTCTGCATGCTTCATCAAATTTTCTTAGAGAAAGTAATTTAGAATAATTTGTTTCCTTGTAAGGCCTTGTTATACCAGTCAAAATAAACAATTTTTTTCAATGCATTTTTCAAATGAACCAATTTGTATTAAACGTTCTTAGAGTAGCTACTGAAAGTCTAATTTATAAGACAGTCACAAGAAGTAGATTTATTTGGAGCTGATGCTTAGAGCAACTTTATGAAGGTGCACAGAGGAAGATAAAATGGAAACTCAGATCAAATGCTCTCTCTAAGTTAGAACCAAAGTCCTTAAGACAGAATCTCATCTACTTTTGTAGGTGACCCACTGCAGATTTCCTCCAGATCAATGCCATCTTGAGAATCACACAATCACTGAGTCTCTGAACTCAGTTTAAATAACAGACTTCTAAGGTTTCTGCCTGTGCTTTTCCTTATGATTTTTCATTTTATGATGATCAATGATAGCATAACATTCTTAAAACATCACAACACCAAACAAAGCAACACAGACATGTACATAAGTAGCTACATAATTTCAAGCTATTTCAGTTAGGTTGACAAATCTTAAAATTGCCAGAGATTTCCCTCAGATCCAGTCCTAGAATCCTTGTTCCAAAAGTGGCCACTGGCTTTCTAAAGGATTTCTTGGTAATTGCACACCAATGTCCACAGTATAAAACAGCAATGGGGCCCATAACATTTATGTATGTCAGCCATTGGAGTACTCAAGAGAGGTCTTTAGACATGGCATTCCCTGACCTACCAAGCCACAACACATTTTTCAAAATTTCTACAAAACAGCCCAGGCATTGCACATTCCCCCTTGTAAATCTCTTGCAAGATTTGGTGATTGCACCCAATATATACATACACAAAAAATTAGACGGCAACACCTGACAACAGTGAAGCATTGCATTTGGTTTAGCAACCCTCACCTACATGCACAAACCTAAGTTAACAAAACTGGAGTCCTGGACCAAACATCTGCAAGGAGGCAGACCAAAGCATTTGCAAACAGAACAAATGGAAACTTTTAGGCAGAATTTCTTACTGCTGCCCCCAGCAAGACAAACAACCCCTTGCAAGACACAGAACCAGAACCCCACTGCACTGCCACCAGTGGGCACCAAACAAGACCTTTGCAAGAGATAAGTAGAAAGAGAAGGAAAAAGAAGAAGGCAAAAACTTTTTAGGCCAAAGTTCAATGTGTAATTTCTCTTAAAATGTATAAATCTGCAGATACAACCAAACACTCCTACAGATGCTAAAACACAACCTCCAGGCTATTTTCCCCAATATCCTTTAAGAAATTATCAAAGGCAATGTTACCTACAGCTAGAAATAACAATTGCCAGCAAACAAACAGAAAGAAATAAGAGTTCTCACACGGAAAAAACTCACAGCAGGACTTAATAAAGGTCTCAGAGAGCCACATTGAAACATGGGCCTCAAAATCCAAGAGCACTTACTCACAGGGTCCCTTGAGTTCCTGGAAACAGTGGGGTATAAGAAATTCCTTCTGTGGCACCTGTTCCAGTCCTGGACCCCCATGGGTCCCTCAGGGAAAGATGGCTTTGGAATCCTGTCGACTCTGCCATTTGTACTAAGGGAAAAAAACCTCCCAGATTCAAACATGTTCTATAGAGATCATGTATTAAGCCTTTATTAAAACAAAAAAAAAAAAATAAAAAAATAACTCATTGCCATCAAATCAGTTCCAACTCATAGAGACCCCTCCTTGGGTTTCCAAGGCAGTATCACTGCAGAAGTGGATTGCCCAATCTTCCTTCCGAGCAGTGGCTGGTGGGTTGGAACCGCCAGTCTTCTGGTTAGCAGTCAAATATCTTAGGCTCCTTTATTAAGCCTTAGAAAGAATAAAGATAAAGACAGTCATCTAAGATGAGGGAATCCATCAGCATGTCACAATACAGAGGCTGAATGGAGTCCCTGGGCTTCTCTTTCTGGGAAATTTTTAAGTTACTAACGCAATCACTTTACTTTTCATGGATGTATTCCTATTTTCTATTTCTTCTTTAGTCATTTTGATAGGAAATTTTCTATTTCATCTATGTTATCTAATTTGTTTTCTATCTGATAGTTGTTCATAGTATTGCTGTGTGTGTGTGTGTGTGTGTGTGCAAGTGTGGCAGTTCTGCCTTTTACATTCCTGATTTTAGTCATTTGTGCCTTTATTTTTTTTCTTGGTCAACTTAGCAAAAGGTTTGTCAATTTTGTTGATCTTGTGAAAAAATAAACAACTTCTCTTTGATTTCTTTATTGCTTTTCTATTCTGTATTTCACTTATTTCCTCTGCAAACTTTATTATTTCCTTTCTTCTGTTTGCTTTGTATTTACTTTGCTCTTCCTTTTGCAGTTTCTTTTCCAATTGTTTGGGAACTTATTTAAGGCTTTTGTAGCTGAATATATGGGCCAATTTTTGTATGTCCAATCTCTATAGAGTTTAGAGAAGAGCTCAGCAAACTAGAGCCAAATCCTGACTGTTTTTGTAAATAAGTTTTATTGAAATACAACCACAACTGGTCCATTTGTTTAGGCATTATCTATAGTTGCTTTCACACTACAACTACATAGTTGGGTAGTTTTGACACAGACTATATGGCCTATAAAATCAAAAATATTTATTCTCTGGCTCTTAACAGAAAAATTTTGCCAATCCCTATAGAGGAACAGGATGTGTAGCATATAAAGACTAAGAAGATAGTCATCTATTTCATGAATAAATATAAATTATGCCTATAATATAAAATTTAACAAATAAATAAAACACAGTGGAGGAATTTACCATCAGATGTTATTGTGTTGCTGCAAGAAATCCTGCAAAGCATTCAAATCCTGTCAAAGTGACCATTACTCATTATATTACTAGACTGTAAGCAAAGAAAGTTCAAATTGGATCACACACATCCAAGAAGTATACAAATTATATGGACAGTCACAGTTTCTAACTCCCTAGAATATCCATTTTACCATAAGTTTCTTAAGCTAAAAATATCCATGTAAATACAGCAAAACCAGGGATAAAATGTAAGATTTATATACAGTTTTAAGATAAAACAAATTACTAGACAATGTTACCCTTGATTGCAGTGAGCTGACTGAGCTACACTCTAGACCTCCAAGAGGAAAACTTGATTCATCCTGCCTTAGCTGTGGCAATGTGGAATATGAGTAGGATATTGTTTATAACTGTCAGTATGTGTGTATGGGGGTGTGCACAGTTCTCAATTCCTCTGTTAAATACTTAAAATGCTGACCCAGAGAGCATTAGCTTAACATATTCTGAGGTCAAAGTAGAAGTTGGCAATCCAGAGAACAGCCAAAGAAAATTTGATCTAAAGCTAAGTAAAAACTGTATGTTAAGACAGAGAGTTCCGAGTACTGAAAGGAACAGAGAGTACCCTTACAGGGCAAGCAAGAAGGACAGGACACCATCCTAAGTGAAGTCAAACTGCTGGCACCTATAGATTGGGCTTCCTCACCGCCACCTCAATCAAGCAAACAAAAACATTGAGCATCTTAATACCTGCTTCAAAGAACCACAAGGAGTGCCCCTTCTGTCAGCTTATTCCAGGAGGCCAGAGTTCTCTGTCACCTTCTCTTCCTAGGACCTTCCCAGGACCAGTCAGATCCACTCTGTCTCCCTTCTCTTTCCTCTTTTCTGTTCTCTGAGTTAAAAGGTATACAAAAAAGAATAAAAATCTTCCTTAGAGAGTTACAAGACTTGGGCTTTATTCTCCCCTCTCCTAGGGTGAAACCATCAGCTAGGGAGGAAACTTGGGAGCCTTAATTAGCAATTCAACATTCTAATTATAAGGGATAAGGCTATTTAGCAAAAAACATTTAAGCAGCAACTCCAGCATAACCAACCAATCAGTCACACTGTGGTGTGGTCTGCCCAGAGTGTTTAAAAGGAAAAGCATTTTACTAAGACTCTGCAAGTTTATTCAATCTCACAAAAGGGAAATGGGCTCTGTATTCCAGTAATGAATATCACTGGGGTGAGGCAGGGATGTTCACCCATCTTATCCATAACCCAAGTGAAATGTCTTTCAAGAGTACCCAAGTGGCTAATCTCGTATTCTACAGTTGTGATGAAATGATTCAATCCTGTTTCCCTAATAATAGCAGAGATTGCTACTTAGTACTCAGATATCCATTCTTTTTTGTTCTTCAGTAACAGAATTCTCTTTTGGGAAGGAGTGGGATTGTATGCCCAGTTTAAAAATGGATTTCGCAGTCTCTTTCAAAGAGGGGTGACTAAATTCAGGCTTCTAATACATAAGGGCTTTGGGCAAAGCCATTATAAAAAGGAGTGTGAATCAATTGGGAGCCATCTTTGACCTTCTCCCTTTCTCTTGTCTTTGCCTGAACTATGGATGCAACGCCTAAAGATGTAATGTCCATCTTGTGACCTTTAAGTGACTTTGTAATTAGAAGCCACACAATGTTGTGTACTGTTGAGTTAATTTTCAACTCATAATGACTCCATGTTACAGATTAGAACTGCTCTATAGGGTTTCTAGGAGCTCTGGTAGCATAGTGGCTAAGGCACTTGACTGCTAACCAGAAGGCTAGCGGTTCAAACCCACCAGCCACTCCTCAGAAGGAAGATGGGGCAATCTACTTCCATAGTTACACTGCCTCGGAAACCCAAGGAGGGGTCGCTATGAGTCAGGTCCAATTTGACGGCACATAACAACAACAACAACACAGGATTTCTAGGTCATAATCTTTACAGAAGGCGATTGCCAGTTCTTTCTTCCTTGGGTTCCAACAGGTGGGTTCAAATCGCTAATCTTTTGGTTAGGCTTTTGTAGCCTAACCAGCTGAGCACTAAACTGTTGCATCACTAGGGCTCCTTAGTCACAAAATAAGATGGCTGACTGATGGAGTTGGGAGTACTGATAACACCACAGAGCCACCCTATCAGCCCTTACTCATCCACATGCAAACTTCATTTATGTGAGAGAAAAATCAACCTCTATCTTCTTTAAGCCACCATTATTTCAGGGCTGTGTTGTTAACCAGACCAAAAAAACCACTGCTGTCAAGTCAATTCTTATGCATAGCAACCTATAGTTGCTAGTCAGACTAGAACTACCCCATAGGGTTCCCAAGGCTGTAAATCTTTATGGTCTTTTTTTCCCTTTCCTGTCTTTTTAGTGTCCTTTTGCTTTCTACATATATGATGTTCTTGATGTCATCCCACAACTCATCTGGTCTTCGGTTATTGGCGTTAAATGTGTCAAATCTATTTGGTCTCTAAATTCAAGTAGAATATAATCAAGGTTGTAGTTTTGGCTTTCGGGGACTTGTTTTAGTTTTCTTCAGCTTCAACTTGAACTTGCATATGAGCGATTGACAGTGTGTTTCACAGTCAGCACCTGGCCTTATTCTGAGTTATGATATTGAGCTTCTCCATTGCCTTTTTCCACAAATATAGTCTATGTGATTGCTATGTACTCCATCTGGCAAGGTCCAGGTGTATAGTAGCTGTTTATGTTGCTGAAAAAAGGTATTTGCAATGAATAAGTTGTTGGTCTTGCAAAATGCTATCATGCCCTCCCTGGCATCATTTCTATCACCAAGGCTATATTCATATTTGTGCCGATTCCAAAGAAAGGTGATCAACAGAATGCAAAACTGATCAAACAATATATTAATATCATACACAAGTAAAATTTTGCTGAAGATAATTAACAAATGGTCAGAGCAGTATATTGACAGGGAACTACCAGAAATTCAAACTGGAAGAGAATAATGGAAAGAGGCATATCATTGCTGATGTCAGATGGATATTGGCTGAGCAAAGAATACCAGAAAGATATTTATCTGTGTTTTATTGACTATGCAAAGGCATTCAACTGTGTGGATCATAACTCATTATGACATGGGAATTCCAGAGCCCTTAATTATGCTCATGAGGAACCTGTGCATACATCAAAAGGCTGTCATTTGAAGAGAACAAAGGAATACTTCATGTTTTAAAATCAGAAAGTGTGTGCATCAGGGCTGTATCTTTTCACCATACTTATTCAATTACTTGGCTCTACAATCAACACCAATGGAAGCAGCAGTCAAGATATCAGATGACGTATTGCATTGGACAAATTTGCTGCAAATGACCTCTTTCAAGTGATGAAGAGCAAAGATGTGTCCTTGAAGGCTAAGGTGCACCTAACCCAAGCCATGGTATTTTCAATTGCCTCTTATGCCTATGAGAGCTGGACAATGAATAAGGAAGACCAAAGAAGAGTCGATGCTTTTGGGTTATGGTGCTGGAAAAGAATGCTAAGAGTACCATGGACTGCCAAAAGGACTAACAAATCTGTCCTGGAGGAAGTGCAGCCAGAATGCTCCTTGGAAGTGAGAATGGCCAGACTTTGTCTCACCTACTTTGGTCATGTGGTCAGAAGGAACCATTCCCTAGAGAAGGATGTCATGCTTGGTAAAGTGGAGGGTCAACAAAAGAGAGGAAGGCCCTCAACAAGATGGATTGACACAGTGGCTGCAACGATGGACTCAGGTATAGTAAGGATTGTGAAGCTGGCACAGGACTGGGCAGTGTTTCATTCTGCTGTGCATAGGGTCACTATGAGTCAGAGTCGACTCAACAGCACCTAACAACAACAACATTCAATCTGTATACTGAGCAAATATTCTGAGATCCTGGACTATATGGAGAAGAACGCAGAAGCCAGATTGGAGGAAGACTTTAACAACCTGCAGTATGCAGATGACACAACCTTGCTTGCTGAAAGTGAAGAGGACTTGAAGCACTTACTGGTGAAGATTAAAGACTACAGTCTTCAGTATGGATTACACCTCAGCATAAAGAAAACAAAAATCTTCACAACTGGACTAATAAACAACATCACAATAAGTGGAAAAAAGATTGAAGTTGTCAAATACTTCATTTTACTTGGATCCACAATCAACACCCACGGAAGCAGCAGACAAGAAATCAGATATCATATTGCGTTGGGCAAATCTGCTGCAAAGGACTTCTTTAAAGTATTAAAGAGTCATTTTGAAGACTAAGGTACACCTGACCCAAGCCATGGTATTTTAAATTGTCTCATATGCATGTGAAAACTGGACAATGAAAAAAGAACACTGAAGAAGAACTGATCTTCTTTTTGAATTGTAGTGTTGTCCAAGAATACTGAAGATACCATGGACTGCCAGAAGAATGAACAAATCTGTCCTGGAAGTGCAGCCAGAATGCTCCTTTGAAGTGATAAGGCCAGACAGAGTTCATCTCACCCACTTTGGTCATGTTGTCCAAAAAGACCATTCCCTAGAGAAGGATATCATGCTTGGCAAAGTAGAGGGTTGACAGAAAAGGAGAAGACCCTCAGCAAGATGGATTGATGGAGTGGGTGCAATGAGGGACTCAAGCATAGCAAGGAATGTCAAGATGGTGCAGGACCAGGTGCTATTTCATTCTATTGTACATAGGGTCACTATGAGTTGAAACTGACTCAATGGCACCTAACAACAACAACAAATCTTTACAGAAGCTGACTGCCCTGTCTTTCTCCTGCAGAGCAACTGGTGGGTTCGAACCTCCAACCTTTTTGTTAGCATCTGAGCACTTTAATCACTGTATTACCATGGCTCCTCTGTTGCTAACAGTGGAACACAATTCCACACTGACACCTTATGAACAAGGCTAGATGCTCTAAAGGTCACTTGTTAGGTGTATCTCTCATTACAAAGGAACAAATGACTAATAGTGGTTTATCCACCAATCTCCTATAAATTTAGTTAGTTGTTGTTGTTATGTGCCGTGAAGTTGCCCCAACTCATAGCGATCCTTCCTTGGGTTTCCGAGGCAGTATCACTACAGAAGTAGATTGCCCAACCTTCCTTCCAAGGAGTTGCTGGTGGGTTTGAACCGCCAGCCTTCTGGTTAGCAGTCAAGTGCCTTAGACACTTTGCTACCAGAGCTCCTAATTTAGTTAGTAGTATGTCCTAATTTATGGTATAAATAGACTGTCAAGTATAACCCAGAATGTGCAGGAGATAGAAGAGAAGCTAGATGACTGGGACCTTTTAAAATTAAATTCTTGTGCGCATCGAAAGATTTCCTCAAAAGGGTAAAAAGAGAACCTACAGATTGGGAGAAAATATTTGCCTGTGACATATCTGACAAAGTACTTATCTCTAAAATCTACAGAAAACTTCAATACCTCAACACCAAAAAGACAAATAACCCAATTCACAAATGGGCAAAAGACTTAAACAGACACTTCACCAAAAAAGATATACAAGCAGCCAACAAACACATGAGAAATTGCTCACGATCATTAATCATTAGAGAGATGCAAATCAAAACAACAATGAGATATCATCTCACCCCAGCAATAATAGCAAAGTTCAACAGATCAGATAGTAACAAATGCTGGCAGGGTTGTGGAGAGATTGGAACTCTTGTGCACTGCTGGTGGGATTGTAAAATAGTACAACCATTGTGGCAAACAGTATGGCGTTTCCTTAAAAAACCGAAAGTAAATTTGACCCAGCATTCCATTACTAGGAATTACTAAAATTACTAAAGAGGTGAGAGATAGCGCATGAGCAGACATATGTACACTTATGTTCATTGCAGCATAATTCACCATAGCAAAGAGATGGAAACAATCTAAATGCCCATCAACGGATGAGTGGATAACCAAATTATGGTATATCCACACAATGGAATACTATGCCACATTAAAGAACAATGAGGGATATGCAAATCATCTCACAACATGGATGAACCTGAAGGACATTATGCTGAGTGAAATAAGTCAATCGCAGAAGGACAAGTTCTGTATGAGCCCATTACTGTAAAAACACAGAAGGGTTTGCTTGGGACAGAGAACTCACCTAGTAGGTTACCGGGATGGGGAGGGAGGGGGGGGGACTAATTTAGGGCTAGTTGGGGCTTACACACTGACATGGGTAGGGGGAGGGATATACGGGAAGGATATATGACCTCCATGATAACACTGGAAAATGAGAGGACACTGAACTGTGCTCATAAGAGACAGATGACAGATATTAAAACCAACCAATGTGTCCACAATACCACATTGCCATTAACACCAAACACTAGGCTATATAAACATATTTAAAAAAAAAAAAAAAATAGTTAGTAGGAAAAACGTTTCTAAAGATTTCTGTACTCCCAGTGAACTCCAGAATTGAATTTCTGGGTTTTGTGGTGCATACAGTATTAGGAGCTCTGGTAGCATAGTGCCTAAGGCACTTGACTGCTCACCAGAAGGCTGGCGGTTCAAACCCACCAGCCACTCCTCGGAAGGAAGGTTGGGCAATCCTACTTCCGTAGTGATACTGCCTCGGAAACCCAAGGAGGGGTCGCTATGAGTCGGGGCTGACTCGATGGCAAACAACAACAACAACAACAACAGTATTAGAAAATAAGAAGTTTCTGCTTAGGAGAAGAGCAAAGAAAACAGGTTTTGAATTGTGATCATCTTTTAGTTGAGGGAACGTGATAAGTTTGAAGATTAAACAATTAATTCAGGTAGGAGGGTTCTAGGTGAATGAGACAGGAAGTATTTCCTCGTTCTCCATGCAAATCCAAATTGCCACATACTCATCCTACCCCACCACCCACCACTACCACATTCATATACCCTGGTGAAGATAGAATCCATTCATATTCCCTATTCTCAGGAGTTGATGGTCCAGCCACCATTGAATTTCCAATGAGCATCAAGTTCCCTTTCCTGCCACTCAAACTCAATATTTGGTGTGTCTGGGATAAGCCCTAAGAACCCACACTGTTTTGATCCCAGAATACTGGTAAGATTTAGTGGAAGGGGAAGAAAATAAGAATCAGCAAAGCAACAGTGGCTGAAATTTCCTGGGATGGAAAAAGGCTTGAGGAGAATGGTATTTTAAAATAAATGCAGACAATTTTTTTTTTAAATGCAGACAATTTTTATAGTTAGAACATGTGGTGGGAGTCAATGAAAGTGAGGGAAAATTCCATGCAAAAATATTGGGTGGTTCTGGCCCATCACTTTAAAAGAAACAAGAAGGGAGGTGATGCAGAAAGGGGAAGCAAAAGAAAACTAATGACCAACTTCCCTGGGTCACAAAATTGCCCAAGACCAGTGTCGGTCACCGCAGTGGCCAACTCTGTCCTTGATGAATCCTCTCTAGGCCAGCTGCCCACTCTATCTTGCTTTGTTTCTGCCACTCACTTCCTGGCCTTCTTTTTGTGCTGGGCTACTTGGTTATTTAGGGCAGGATAAGGCTTGACTTGTGTGCAGCACCAAGCACCTGTCGTTCCTTCAAGAAAGAGAGTCAGGCCCAGGGTGACACAGGCAGTGACTGCCTTGGGTCTCATCAGAGGTGTGGCTAATCCGACAGTGGGCAGGAAGGCAATCCAGAGAAAACACTCTTTGAATGTTGTGGTCACTTACTGCAGTTATTTTATATTTTTATTGTGATTTGCGTGAAAGTTTACAAATTCATTTTCCATACAAGAGTTCATACACATTTCATGATAGTGACTGCAATTCCCATAATGTGTAACAGCCCTCTCCCCACTTCCTCCCCATGATTACGTTTTTCCTTTGTCCTTCTTTCCTATGCATTCTTGCCCTGTGAGCTCTTTCCCTATGCAATTGCCCTTCTGATCTCCCATAGTTGATTGTTCTAAGGAGTGTATTACCTGGTGTAAATGTTTACCTTATATGCCTGTTTATTATTTGTCTGGAAGCCACAGAAGTGAGTTCAATTCCAGGCCTGAAGAGTGACTAGGGGCCATAGTCTCAGGGGTTTCACCAGTCTCTATCAGACCAGTAAGCTTGGTCTTTCTTATGACTTTTAGTTTTGTTCCACATTTTTCTCCCACTCTATCTAGGATCTCCTATTTTGATCCCTTTCCATCACTGCAGTTATTTTAACTAATGCTTACTGAGTAAAGAGTCCAGGTTGCTCAATGGTAAAATGCTCAACTGTAAGCTATAAGGTCAGTAGTTTGAACCCACCAGTAGCTCCACAAGAGGAAAGAACTGGTGATCTGCTCCCATAAAGAGTCACTCAAAAAAATTGAACTCACTGCCATTGAGTCAATTCTGACTCATAGTGACCCCCATTGGATTTCCAAGGCTGTATATCCTACTGGGGCAGAATACTTCATCTTTGTTCCATGGAGCAGCTGGGGAGTTCAAATCACTGACCTTTTGATTAGCAGCCAAATGCCTTAACCACTACACCATCAAAGCTCCTATGAAATTCTATGAGGCAATTCTACTTTGTCATAATGGGTCGCTGAGTTGAAATTGACTCACCAGCACTCAACAACAGCAATGTTTATTGAGCACCATGGTGTTCTCTATGTGCTAGCTCATTTCATACTCCAATCTGCTCTATGAAGTTGGTTCTATTATTGTCCTTCTTTTGCACTTGACAAATCAACCTTAGACAGGTTGTTTGTCCAAGAACATAGATAATAAATGATAGCTCTAGGATTCACACCCAAGAGCAAGACTGTGGAGCCCAGACTCCAGCCTACTATTGACTCACTGTTTTCTATGAGATAGAAAAGGAAAAAAGAGAGAATAAAAGTTGCCTTTGATTCCACCAACAGAGATAACCATTTGGTAAACATCCTACCTGTTATTCTTATTGCAAAATTCACCTTTCTGAGGCAGTACTATCATCTTTCTGGGCATATTCCTGTGGAAATTGTCTGTCTCTCTTCCCTGTTAGTGACATATCTCAATATCAACCTTATTAAAATCTGTGCTTCCCTCTTCACCCTTCTCCAAGTGACTTCTCCAGGCCCTATGCCAGCTGAGTGGTTTTTTTTGTTTTTTTAATTGTGATTTGGGTGAAAATTTACAGAGCAAATACACTTTCCATACAGCAGTTCACATACACTTTGTCTCATGACATTGACCACAATGCAACATCTCCCCTCCTACTTCCTCCTGATAGTTACCTCTTCCCTGTGTCCATCCCTCCATGCACTCCTACCCCCTGAGTTGTCTCCCTGTGCATAATCCCAGCTGAGTGTTTTGACTAGTTCTCAGGTCTGGTCCTCTCTCCTTTCCCACATCAGGGCCGGCCCTGTTTCTGGAAAGGCCTGCTCTTTCTGGCACTCTACCTGGGTCACCTAATAATATCAAGTAATATTGATGAATATTTAATTGGCTATTCCTCCCAGGTGACATGTTTCTAAATAGACCAAAATTTTTTAGAGATATTGTAGCTATTAGCTGAAAGCTCACAAGTAAAGATTTTTGGGGCTAGTTCAGGCTGGTGATATTCTCTTAAAGCACACATTCCCTAGCATGCCGCTTCATCAGTGGGACTGGCACGCTTTCACAGGGAAACCAATGGCTGCCTGGCTGTGATGGGGAGGTGTTGGATTGGTGGGTGGTAAAGGAAAGATGTTTGATGTTGCAATGAAGGAAGTCAATGACCTTGGGGCCATGGAGGTCCATTGTCAGACCAACCCATTTAGGAGGTGTTCCTTTCTGTTTAAAGGTCTAACCTGAGTATAAAATTCCTCCCACCACCAGAGCACAATTAGGGACACAGAAGGCAGAGTGACAGAACCCAAAAGTGAAGCATTGGTACAGGAGAAAGTTTAGGATGACGATGCTCAACCCTCTCATACACAATACTCCTCTTTTATAAGAAATATTTATGCAGGTGGGGGTCAGTGAACAGGAGTATACTCTAGACCAAGGATAGATTCAGCGGAGGCTAATCTTGCCCAGATACCAGTGATACAAAATACCTGCAATCCTCACAGAAACAGCAGAAGACAGACATAGAGTAAACCTCACAGACATCCAGACACTGTGGGAGAGAGATCCAATGGATCTACTGTCTCAGGACCATAGTACTGGGGGCTGCTGGACTCAATTGGCACAACAAAATAAATAAAAGTCTTATTTCTCATCCTACATTGGTGAGTAGAGACTGGGGTCTTAAAAGCTTTCAAGCAGCCATCTAAGATGCAGCTAAGGGTCTCCTATTGTTGGAAGCAAAGAAGAGTGCAAAA